>NW_027646034.1:0-537000 GCF_951394435.1 Stenella coeruleoalba | reverse complement strand
CTCAACTCTCCAGGTTTAAGGTATTCTTCCTTCAGGTAAAACATGCATGTGGAACCCAGAGTATGATCAACCATGTGATCGGGAGACGTGTTCAAATATGTCTCACTTTTCCTCCCCTGGTACTCGGGTGCAACATTCCAGACGCTTTACTAACACTCTCCCCACTTGGAGAGTCAGCGCCTTTAACCTCCTGTTTGGCCCAGTTTGCAATTTCTGCGGAAGATGAACAGGAATAGCGAGAACCAATGAGAGATTGGCTGGAGGTGTCTGGACGGGCAAATTTAACTCTCATTTCCCAACAGGAAGAGGAATTAACCAAAGGCTCAGCGTGCCGTGCCGGAACCAGATTAGGGCCTGAAGCCATCCTGCGGTGTTGCGGCCAGCTCACAAGAAAGCGAGTTGAAGAAAGGAGCTCAGGGGCACTGTAATTCACAAACCTGCAGAGTTATAAATGACAGCTATCGTCCAAAAATAGACTGAAGTAAGGCTGTCAAGAGGACTTGAAAGCGGGGCAGAATTGCAGGAAACCGATTTCAGGAGGTAGACTGGAATTGCATTGAAAGCATAGGAAAAGAGGCAGAACGTCCACAATGATGCACTTGGCCAAAAAGGGCGTATGCGTTTTTTCCTGAATATATTCAGGGAAAAACGCATACGCCCTTTTTGGCCAACCAAGCAAGCTTGCAAAGGAAACCTGCACTACAATGAAGTCTCACTTCCACCCGGTCAAAAGGGCCATCTGAAAAAAGTGTAAAATCCAGAAAGGCAGGACAGGCCATGGAGAACTGGGAGCCTTGTTATGCTGATGGGCGGGATGTAAATTGCCAACAGACACTCAGGAGAAGTGTATGGTGTTTCCTGAAACATCTAAAAAACAAAGCAACAGAGCCTAGGGCACTTCCACTTATGGTCCCATAGCTTAGGGAAGTTTAAATCAAAAAGACACAGCCACCCCAAAATTTGGGACACCTCTGTTTACAAGAACCTCGTTTACAGTACAAGTTCAACATCGCAGAAAGTGAAAAATGGATAAAGAACTTGTGGTACTTACGTACAATGCAGTATCACTCAGCAATGAAATCTATGTCATCAGGCCCTTAGCAGCACAATGAGTGGATTCAGGTACGATGATTCTAACTGAAATAAGTCACACAGAAAAAGAAACATCATAAGATATCAGTAATACACGGAATGTAAACTTGGCTACACAGGAACTGAATTACAGAACAGAACAGGGTCTCAAATTTAGAAAACCAACTTATGCTTGCTTAAGGGGAAAGGTGAGTTGGGGAGCTGCATAAAACCAGAGATTGAAATGAGCACAGATAAAGTTCCTTAAGCCAAATATGGAATAGACAAGAGCTACTCCTTGCTCAACGAAATGGACTCAACACCGCATATTAAACGCCTAAGAATGTACCTGACTAGTAAGTATCTTAAAACCTATGGATTGCTATGTCTCCAAAAGAGAATCAAGCGTGTGTACAGGGGCATAAACGCAGCAGTGATAGGATTGGAGAGGTTCGGTGAGCAAATGAAGACCCTTTGAAGTCATATTGCATGGTACCCATTCCACGGGTTTCACCTACCCAGGTTTAAGGTATTCTTCCTTCAGCTAAAACATGCATGTGGAACCTAGAGTATGATCAACCATGTGATCGGGAGACGTGTTCAAATATGTCTCAGATTTCGTACCCTGGTACTCGGGTGCAACATTCCAGACGCTTTACTAACACTCTCCCGACTTGGAGAGTCAGTCCCTTTAACCTCCTCTTTGGCCCAGTTTGCAATTTCTGCGGAAGATGAACAAGAATAGCGAGAACCAATGAGAGACTAGCTGGAGGTGTCTGGACGGGCAAATTTAACTCTCATTTCCCACCAGGAAGAGGAATTAACCAAAGGCTCAGCGTGCCGTGCCGGAACCAGATTAGGGCCTGAAGCCATCCTGCAGTGTTGCGGCCAGGTCACAAGAAAGCGAGTTGAAGAAAGGAGCTCAGGGGCACTGTAATTCACAAACCTGCAGAGTTATAAATGACAGCTATCGTCCAAAAATATACTGAAGTAAGGCTGCCAAGAGGACTTGAAAGCGGGGCAGAATTGCAGGAAACCAATTTCAGGAGGTAGACTGGAATTGCATTGAAAGCATAGGAAAAGAGGCAGAACGTCCACAATGATGCAATTGGCCAAAAAGGGCGTATGCGTTTTTTCCTGAATATATTCAGGAAAAAACGCATACGCCCTTTTTGGCCAACCAAGCAAGCTTGTAGAGGAAACCTGCACTACAATGAAGTCTCACTTCCCCCCGGTCAAAAGGACCATCTGAAAAAAGTGTAAAATGCAGAAAGGCAGGACAGGCCATGGAGAACTGGGAGCCTTGTTATGCTGATGGGCGGGATGTAAATTGCCAACAGACACTCAGGAGAAGTGTATCGTGTTTCCTGAAACATCTAAAAAACAAAGCAACAGAGCCTAGGGCACTTCCACTTATGGTCCTATAGCTTAGGGAAATTAAAATCAAAAAGACACAGCCACCCCAAAGTTTGGGACACCTCTGTTTACAAGAACCTTGTTTACAGTACAAGTTCAACATCGCAGAAAGTGAAAAATGGATAAAGAACTTGTGGTACTTACGTACAAAGCAATATCACTCAGCAATGAAATCTATGTCATCAGGCCCGTAGCAGCACAATGAGTGGATTCAGGTACGATGATTCTAACTGAAATAAGTCACACAGAAAAAGAAACATCATAAGATATCAGTAATACACAGAATGTAAACTTGGCTACACAGGAACTGAATTCCAAAACAGAACAGGGTCTCAAATTTAGAAAACCAACTTATGCTTGCTTAAGGGGAAAGGTGAGTTGGGGTGCTGCATAAAACCAGAGATTGAAATGAGCACAGATAAAGTTCCTTAAGCCAAATATGGAATAGACAAGAGCTATTCCTTGCTCAACGAAATGGACTCAACACCCCATATTAAACGCCTAAGAATGTACCTGACTAGTAAGTATCTTAAAACCTATGGATTGCTATGTCTCCAAAAGAGAATCAAGCGTGTGCACAGGGACATAAACGCAGCAGTGATAGGATTGGAGAGGTTTAGTGAGCAAATGAAGACCTTTGAATTCATATTGCATGGTACCCATTCCACGAGTCTCAACTCTCCAGGTTTAAGGTATTCTTCCTTCAGCTAAAACATGCATGTGGAACCCAGAGTACGATGAACCATGGGAACGGGAGACGTGTTCAAATATGTCTCAGTTTTCCTCCCCTGGTACTCGGGTGCAACATTCCAGACGCTTTACTAACACTCTCCCCCTTGGAGAGTCAGCGCCTTTAACCTCCTGTTTGGCCCAGTTTGCAATTTCTGTGGAAGATGAACAGGAATAGGGAGAACCAATGAGAGACTAGCTGGAGGTGTCTGGACGGGCAAATTTAACTCTCATTTCCCACCAGGAAGAGGAAATAACCAAAGACTCAGCATGCCGTGCCGGAAGCAGATTAGGGCCTGAAGCCATCCTGCGGTGTTGCGGCCAGCTCACAAGAAAGCGAGTTGAAGAAAGGAGCTCAGGGGCACTGTAATTCACAAACCTGCAGAGTTATAAATGACAGCTATCGTCCAAAAATATACTGAAGTAAGGCTGTCAAGAGGACTTGAAAGCGGGGCAGAATTGCAGGAAACCGATTTCAGGAGGTAGACTGGAATTGCATTGAAAGCATAGGAAAAGAGGCAGAACGTCCACAATGATACACTTGGCCAAAAAGGGCGTATGCGTTTTTTCCTGAATATATTCAGGAAAAAACGCATACGCCCTTTTTGGCCAACCAAGCAAGCTTGCAAAGGAAACCTGCACTACAATGAAGTCTCACTTCCACCCGGTCAAAAGGGCCATCTGAAAAAAGTGTAAAATCCAGAAAGGCAGGACAGGCCATGGAGAACTGGGAGCCTTGTTATGATGATGGGTGGGATGTAAATTGCCAACAGACACTCGGGAGAAGTGTATGGTGTTTCCTGAAACATCTAAAAAACAAAGCAACAGAGCCTAGGGCACTTCCACTTATGGTCCCATAGCTTAGGGAAATTAAAATCAAAAAGACACAGCCACCCCAAAATTTGGGACGCCTCTGTTTACAAGAACCTCGTTTACAGTACAAGTTCAACATCGCAGAAAGTGAAAAATGGATAAAGAACTTGTGGTACTTACGTATAATGCAGTATCACTCAGCAATGAAATCTATGTCATCAGGCCCGTAGCAGCATAATGAGTGGATTCAGATACGATGATTCTAACTGAAATAAGTCACACAGAAAAAGAAACATCATAAGATATCACTAATACACGGAATGTAAACTTGGCTACACAGGAACTGAATTCCAAAACAGAACAGGATCTCAAATTTAGAAAACCAACTTATGCTTGTTTAAGGGGAAAGGTGAGTTGGGGTGCTGCATAAAACCAGAGATTGAAATGAGCACAGATAAAGTTCCTTAAGGCAAATATGGAATAGACAAGAGCTACTCCTTGCTCAACGTAATGGACTCAACACCCCATATTAAACGCCTAAGAATGTACCTGACTAGTATGTATCTTAAAACCTATGGATTGCTATGTCTCCAAAAGAGAATCAAGCGTGTGTACAGGGGCATAAACGCAGCAGTGATAGGATTGGAGAGGTTCGGTGAGCAAATGAAGACCCTTTGAAGTCATATTGCATGGTACCCATTCCACGGGTTTCAACTCTCCAGGTTTAAAGTATTCTTCCTTCAGCTAAAACATGCATGTGGAACCTAGAGTATGATCAACCATGTGATCGGGAGACGTGTTCAAATATGTCTCAGTTTTCGTACCCTGGTACTCGGGTGCAACATTCCAGACGCTTTACTAACACTCTCCCGACTTGGAGAGTCAGTGCCTTTAACCTCCTGTTTGGCCCAGTTTGCAATTTCTGCGGAAGATGAACAGGAATAGCGAGAACCAATGAGAGACTAGCTGGAGGTGTCTGGACGGGCAAATTTAACTCTCATTTCCCACCAGGAAGAGCAATTAACCAAAGGCTCAGCGTGCCGTGCCGGAACCAGATTAGGGCCTGAAGCCATCCTGCGGTGTTGCGGCCAGGTCACAAGAAAGCGAGTTGAAGAAAGGATCTCAGGGACACTGTAATTCACAAACCTGCAGAGTTATAAATGACAGCTATCGTCCAAAAATATACTGAAGTAAGGCTGCCAAGAGGACTTGAAAGCGGGGCAGAATTGCAGGAAACCGATTTCAGGAGGTAGACTGGAATTGCATTGAAAGCATACGAAAGGGGGCAGAGCGTCCACAATGATGCACTTGGACAAAAAGGGCTTATGCGTTTTTTCTTGAATATATTCAGGAAAAAACGCATAAGCCCTTTTTGGCCAACCAAGCAAGCTTGCAAAGGAAATCTGCACTACAATGAAGTCTCACTTCCCCCCGGTCAAAAGGGCCATCTGAAAAAAGTGTAAAATCCAGAAAGGCTGGACAGGCCATGGAGAACTGGGAGCCTTGTTATGCTGATGGGCGGGATGTAAATTGCCAACAGACACTCAGGAGAAGTGTATGGTGTTTCCTGAAACATCTAAAAAACAAAGCAACAGAGCCTAGGGCACTTCCACTTAGGGTCCTATAGATTAGGGAAATTAAATTCAAAAAGACACAGCCATCCCAAAGTTTGGGACGGCTCTGTTTACAAGAACCTCGTTTACAGTACAAGTTCAACATCGCAGAAAGTGAAAAATGGATAAAGAAGTTGTGGTATTTACTTACAAAGCAATATCACTCAGCAATGAAATCTATGTCATCAGGCCCTTAGGAGCACAATGAGTGGATTCAGGTACGATGATTCTAACTGAAATAAGTAACACAGAAAAAGAAACATCATAAGATATCACTAATACACGGAATGTAAACTTGGCTACACAGGAACTGAATTACAAAACATAACAAGGTCTCAAATTTAGAAAACCAACTTATGCTTGCTTAAGGGAAAAGGTGAGTTGGGGTGCTGCATAAAACCATAGATTGAAATGAGCACAGATAAAGTTCCTTAAGCCAAATATGGAATAGACAAGAGCTACTCCTTGCTCAACGAAATGGACTCAACACCCATTATTAAACGCCTAAGAATGTACCTGACTAGTAAGTATCTTAAAACCTATGGATTGCTATGTCTCCGAAAGGGACTCAAGCATGTGTACAGGGACATAAACGCAGCAGTGATAGGATTGGAGAGGTTCGGTGAGCAAATGAAGACCCTTTGAAGTCATATTGCATGGTACCCATTCCACGGGTTTCAACTACCCAGGTTTAAGGTATTCTTCCTTCAGCTAAAACATGCATGTGGAACCTAGAGTATGATCAACCATGTGATCGGGAGACGTGTTCAAATATGTCTCAGTTTTCCTCCCCTGGTACTCGGGTGCAACATTCCAGACGCTTTACTAACACTCTCACCACTTGGAGAGTCAGTCCCTTTAACGTCCTCTTTGGCCCAGTTTGCAATTTCTGCGGAAGATGAACAGGAATAGCGAGAACCAATGAGATACTAGCTGGAGGTGTCTGGACGGGCAAATTTAACTCTCATTTCCCACCAGGAAGAGGAAGTAACTAAAGGCTCACCGTGCCACGCCGGAACCAGATTAGGGCCTGAAGCCATCCTGTGGTGTTGCGGCCAGCTCACAAGAAAGCGAGTTGAAGAAAGGAGCTCAAGGTCACTGTAATTCACAAACCTGCAGAGTTATAAATGACAGCTATCGTCCAAAAATATACTGAAGTAAGGCTGCCAAGAGGACTTGAAAGCGGGGCAGAATTGCAGGAAACCGATTTCAGGAGGTAGACTGGAATTGCATTGAAAGCATAGGAAAAGAGGCAGAACGTCCACAATGATGCACTTGGCCAAAAAGGGCGTTTGCGTTTTTTCCTGAATATATTCAGGAAAAAACGCATACGCCCTTTTTGGCCAACCAAGCAAGCTTGCAAAGGAAATCTGCACTACAATGAAGTGTCACTTTCCCCCAGTCAAAAGGGCCATCTGAAAAAAGTGTAAAATCCAGAAAGGCAGGACAGGCCATGGAGAACTGGGAGCCTTGTTATGCTGATGGGCGGGATGCAAATTGCCAACACACACTCAGGAGAAGTGTATGGTGTTTCCTGAAACATCTAAAAAACAAAGCAACAGAGCATAGGGTACTTCCACTTATGGTCCTATAGCTTAGGGAAATTAAAATCAAAAAGACACAGCCACCCCAAAGTTTGGGACGCCTCTGTTTACAAGAACCTCGTTTACCGTACAAGTTCAACATCGCAGAAAGTGAAAAATGGATAAAGAACTTGTGGTACTTACGTACAATGTAGTATCACTCAGCAATGAAATCTATGTCATCAGGCCCGTAGCAGCATAATGAGTGGATTCAGGTACGATGATTCTAACTGAAATAAGTCACACAGAAAAAGAAACATCATAAGATATCACTAATACACTGAATGTAAACTTGGCTACACAGGAACTGAATTCCAAAACAGAACAGGGTCTCAAATTTAGAAAACCAACTTATGCTTGCTTAAGGGGAAAGGTGAGTTGGGGTGCTGCATAAAACCAGAGATTGAAATGAGCACAGATAAAGTTCCTTAAGCCAAATATGGAATAGACAAGAGCTACTCCTTGCTCAACGAAATGGACTCAACACGCCATATTAAACGCCTAAGAATGTACCTGACTAGTAAGTATCTTAAAACCTATGGATTGCTATGTCTCCAAAAGAGAATCAAGCGTGTGTACAGGGACATAAACGCAGCAGTGATAGGATTGGAGAGGTTCGGTGAGCAAATGAAGACCCTTTGAAGTCATATTGCATGGTACCCATTACACGGGTCTCAACTCTCCAGTTTTAAGGTATTCTTCCTTCAGCTAAAACATGCATGTGGAACCCAAGGTATGATCAACTGTGTGAACGGGAGACGTGTTCAAATATGTCTCAGTTTTCCTCCCCTGGTACTCGGGTGCAACATTTCAGACGATTTACTAACACTCTCCCCACTTGGAGAGTCAGCGCCTTTAACCTCCTGTTTGGCCCAGTTTGCAATTTCTGCGGAAGATGAACAGGAATAGCGAGAACCAATGAGAGACTAGCTGGAGGTGTCTGGACGGGCAAATTTAACTCTCATTTCCCACCAGGAAGAGCAATTAACCAAAGGCTCAGCGTGCCGTGCCGGAACCAGATTAGGGCCTGAAGCCATCCTGCGGTGTTGCGGCCAGCTCACAAGAAAGCGAGTTGAAGAAAGGAGCTCAGGGGAACTGTAATTCACAAACCTGCAGAGTTATAAATGACAGCTATCGTCCAAAAATATACTGAAGTAAGGCTGCCAAGAGGACTTGAAAGCGGGGCAGAATTGCAGGAAACCGATTTCAGGAGGTAGACTGGAATTGCATTGAAAGCATAGGAAAAGAGGCAGAACGTCCACAATGATGCACTTGGTCAAAAAGGGCGTATGCGTTTTTTCCTGAATATATTCAGGAAAAAACGCATACGCACTTTTTGGCCAACCAAGCAAGCTTGCAAAGGAAATCTGCACTACAATGAAGTCTCACTTCCCCCCGGTGAAAAGGGCCATCTGATAAAAGTGTAAAATCCAGAAAGGCAGGACAGGCCATGGAGAACTGGGAGCCTTGTTATGCTGATGGGCGGGATGGAAATTGCCAACAGACACTCGGGAGAAGTGTATGGTGTTTCCTGAAACATCTAAAAAACAAAGCAACAGAGCCTAGGGCACTTCCACTTATGGTCCTATAGCTTAGGGAAATTAAAATCAAAAAGACACAGCCACCCCAAAGTTTGGGACGCCTCTGTTTACAAGAACCTCGTTTACAGTACAAGTTCAACATCGCAGAAAGTGAAAAATGGATAAAGAAGTTGTGGTATTTACTTACAAAGCAATATCACTCAGCCATGAACTCTATGTCATCAGGCCCTTAGCAGCACAATGAGTGGATTCAGGTATGATGATTCTAACTGAAATAAGTCACACAGAAAAAGAATCATCATAAGATATCAGTAATACACGGAATGTAAACCTGGCTACACAGGAACTGAATTACAGAACAGAACAGGGTCTCAAATTTAGAAAACCAACTTATGCTTGCTTAAGGGGAAAGGTGAGTTGGGGTGTTGCATAAAACCAGAGATTGAAATGAGCACAGATAAAGTTCCTTAAGCCAAATATGGAATAGACAAGAGCTACTCCTTGCTCAATGAAATGGACTCAACACCGCATATTAAACGCCTAAGAATGTACCTGACTAGTAAGTATCTTAAAACCTATGGATTGCTATGTCTCCGAAAGAGAATCAAGCATGTGTACAGGGACATAAACGCAGCAGTGATAGGATTGGAGAGGTTCGGTGATCAAATGAAGACCCTTTGAAGTCATATTGCATGGTACCCATTCCACGGGTTTCAACTACCCAGGTTTAAGGTATTCTTCCTTCAGCTAAAACATGCATGTGGAACCTAGAGTATGATCAACCATGTGATCGGGAGACGTGTTCAAATATGTCTCAGTTTTCCTCCCCTGGTACTTCGGTGCAACATTCCAGACGCTTTACTAACACTCTCCCCACTTGGAGAGTCAGCGCCTTTAACCTCCTGTTTGGCCCAGTTTGCAATTTCTGCGGAAGATGAACAGGAATAGGGAGAACCAATGAGAGACTAGCTGGAGGTGTCTGGACGGGCAAATTTAACTCACATTTCCCACCAGGAAGAGCAAATAACCAAAGGCTCAGCGTGCCGTGCCGGAAACAGATTAGGGCCTGAAGACATCCTGCGGTGTTGAGGTCAGCTCAAAAGAAAGCGAGTTGAAGAAAGGAGCTCAGGGGCACTGTAATTCACAAACCTGCAGAGTTATAAATGACAGCTATCGTCCAAAAATATACTGAAGTAAGGCTGCCAAGAGGACTTGAAAGCGGGGCAGAATTGCAGGAAACCGATTTCAGGAGGTAGACTGGAATTGCATTGAAAGCATAGGAAAAGAGGCAGAAAGTCCACAATTATGCACTTGGCCAAAAAGGGCGTATGCATTTTTTCCTGAATATATTCCAGAAAAAAACGCATACGCCCTTTTTGGACAACCAAGCAAGTTTGCAAAGGAAATCTGCACTACAATGAAGTCTCACTTCCCCCCGGTCAAAAGAGCCATCTGAAAAAAGTGTAAAATCCAGAAAGGCAGGACAGGCCATGGAGAACTGGGAGCCTTGTTATGCTGATGGGCAGGATGTAAATTGCCAACACACACACAGGAAAAGTGTATGGTGTTTCCTGAAACATCTAAAAAACAAAGCAACAGAGCCTAGGGCACTTCCACTTATGGTCCTATAGCTTAGGGAAATTAAAATCAAAAAGACACAGCCACCCCAAAGTTTGGGACGCCTCTGTTTACAAGAACCTCGTTTACCGTACAAGTTCAATATCACAGAAAGTGAAAAATGGATAAAGAACTTGTGGTACTTATGTACAATACAGTATCACTCAGCAATGAAATCTATGTCATCAGGCCCTTAGCAGCATAATGAGTGGATTCAGGTACAATGATTCTAACTGAAATAAGTCACACAGAAAAAGAAACATCATAAGATATCACTAATACACGGAATGTAAACTTGGCTACACAGGAACTGAATTCCAAAACAGAACAGGGTCTCAAATTTAGAAAACCAACTTATGCTTGCTTAAGGGGAAAGGTGAGTTGGGGAGCTGCATAAAACCAGAGATTGAAATGAGCACAGATAAAGTTCCTTAAGCCAAATATGGAATAGACAAGAGCTACTCCTTGCTCAACGAAATGGACTCAACACCCCATATTAAACGCCTAAGAATGTACCTGACTAGTAAGTATCTTAAAACCTATGGATTGCTATGTCTCCAAAAGAGAATCAAGCATGTGTACAGGGGCATAAACGCAGCATTGATAGGATTGGAGAGGTTCGGTGATCAAATGAAGACCCTTTGAAGTCATATTGCATGGTACCCATTCCACGGGTCTCAACTCTCCAGGTTTAAGGTATTCTTCCTTCAGCTAAATCATGCATGTGGAACCTAGAGTGTGATCAACCATGTGATCGGGAGACGTGTTCAAATATGTCTCAGTTTTCGTACCCTGATACTCGGGTGCAACATTCCAGACGCTTTACTAACACTCTCCCCACTTGGAGAGTCAGTCCCTTTAACCTCCTGTTTGGCCCAGTTTGCAATTTCTGCGGAAGATGAACAGGAATAGCGAGAAACAATGAGAGACTAGCTGGAGGTGTCTGGACGTGTAAATTTAACTCTCATTTCCCACCAGGAAGAGGAATTAACCAAAGGCTCAGCGTGCCGTGCCGGGATCAGATTAGGGCCTGAAGCCATCCTGTGGTGTTGCGGCCAGCTCACAAGAAAGCGAGTTGAAGAAAGGAGCTCAGGGGCACTGTAATTCACAAACCTGCAGAGTTATAAATGACAGCTATCGTCCAAAAATATACTGAAGTAAGGCTGCCAAGAGGACTTGAAAGCGGGGCAGAATTGCAGGAAACCGATTTCAGGAGGTAGACTGGAATTGCATTGAAAGCATAGGAAAAGAGGCAGAACGTCCACAATGATGCACTTGGCCAAAAAGGGCGTATGCGTTTTTTCCTGAATATATTCAGGAAAAAACGCATACGCCCTTTTTGGCCAACCAAGCAAACTTGCAAAGGAAATCTGCAGTACAATGAAGTCTCACTTCCCCCCGGTCAAAAGGGTCATCTGAAAAAAGTGTAAAATCCAGAAAGGCAGGACAGGCCATGGAGAACTGGGAGCCTTGTTATGTTGATGGGCGGGATGTAAATTGCCAACAGACACTTGGGAGAAGTGTATGGTGTTTCCTGAAACATCTAAAAAACAAAGCAACAGAGCCAAGGTCACTTCCACTTATGGTCCTATAGCTTAGGGAAATTAAAATCAAAAAGACACAGCCACCCCAAAGTTTGGGACGCCTCTGTTTACAAGAACCTCGTTTACCGCACAAGTTCAATATCACAGAAAGTGAAAAATGGATAAAGAACTTGTGGTACTTACGTACAATGCAGTATCACTCAGCAATGAAATCTATGTCATCAGGCCCGTAGCAGCATAATGAGTGGATTCAGGTACGATGATTCTAACTGAAATAAGTCACACAGAAAAAGAAACATCATAAGATATCACTAATACACGGAATGTAAACTTGGCTACACAGGAACTGAATTCCAAAACAGAACAGGGTCTCAAATTTAGAAAACCAACTTATGCTTGCTTAAGGGGAAAGGTGATTTGGGGTGCTGCATAAAACCAGAGATTGAAATGAGCACAGATAAAGTTCCTTAGGCCAAATATGGAATAGACAAGAGCTACTCCTTGCTCAACGAAATGGACTCAACACCCCATATTAAACGCCTAAGAATGTACCTGAGTAGTAACTATCTTAAAACCTATGGATTGCTATGTATCCAAAAGAGAATCAAGCATGTGTACAGGGGCATAAACGCAGCAGTGATAGGATTGGAGAGGTTCGGTGCTCAAATGAAGACCCTTTGAAGTCATATTGCATGGTACCCATTACACGGGTCTCAACTCTCCAGGTTTAAGGTATTCTTCCTTCAGCTAAAACATGTATGTGGAACCCAGAGTATGATCAACCGTGTGAACGGGAGACGTGTTCAAATATGTCTCAGTTTTCCTCCCCTGGTACTCGGGTGCAACATTCCAGACTCTTTACTAACACTCTCCCCACTTTGAGAGTCAGCGCCTTTAAACTCTTGTTTGAACCAGTTTGCAATTTCTGCGGAAGATGAACAGGAATAGGGAGAACCAATGAGAGACTAGCTGGAGGTGTCTGGACGGGCAAATTTAACTCTCATTTCCAACCAGGAAGAGGAAATAACCAAAGGCTCAACGTGCCATGCTGGAACCAGATTAGGGCCGGAAGCCATCCTGCGGTGTTGCGGCCAGCTCAAAAGAAAGCGAGTTGAAGAAAGGAGCTCAGGGGCACTGTAATTCACAAACCTGCAGAGTTATAAATGACAGCTATCGTCCAAAAATATACTGAAGTAAGGCTGCCAAGAGGACTTGAAAGCGGCGCAGAATTGCAGGAAACCGATTTCAGGAGGTAGACTGGAATTGCATTGAAAGCATAGGAAAAGAGGCAGAACGTCCACAATGATGCACTTGGCCAAAAAGGGCGTATACGTTTTTTACTGAATATATTCAGGAAAAAACGCATACGCCCTTTTTGGCCAACCAAGCAAACTTGCAAAGGAAATCTGCACTACAGTGAAGTCTCACTTCCCCGCGGTCAAAAGGGCCATCTGAAAAAAGTGTAAAATCCAGAAAGGCAGGACAGGCCATGGAGAACTGGGAGCCTTGTTATGCTGATGGGCGGGATGTAAATTGCCAACAGACACTCGGGAGAAGTGTATGGTGTTTCCTGAAACATCTAAAAAACAAAGCAACAGAGCCAAGGTCACTTCCACTTATGGTCCTATAGCTTAGGGAAATTAAAATCAAAAAGACACAGCCACCCCAAAGTTTGGGACACCTCTGTTTACAAGAACCTCGTTTACAGTACAAGTTCAACATCGCAGAAAGTGAAAAATGGATAAAGAAGTTGTGGTATTTACTTACAAAGCAATATCACTCAGCAATGAAATCTATGTCATCAGGCCCTTAGCAGCACAATGAGTGGATTCAGGTATGATGATTCTAACTGAAATAAGTCACACAGAAAAAGAAACATCATAAGATATCAGTAATACATGGAATGTAAACTTGGCTACACAGGAACTGAATTCCAAAACAGAACAGGGTCTCAAATTTAGAAAACCAACTTATGCTTGCTTAAGGGTAAAGGTGAGTTGGGGTGCTGCATAAAACCAGAGATTGAAATGAGCACAGATAAAGTTCCTTAAGCCTAATATGGAATAGACAAGAGCTACTCCTTGCTCAACGAAATGGACTCAACACCGCATATTAAACGCCTAAGAATGTACCTGACTAGTAAGTATCTTAAAACCTATGGATTGCTATGTCTCCGAAAGAGAATCAAGCATGTGTGCAGGGGCATAAACGCAGCAGTGATAGGATTGGAGAGGTTCGGTGAGCAAATGAAGACCCTTTGAAGTCATATTGCATGGTATCCATTACACGGGTCTCAACTCTCCAGGTTTAAGGTATTCTTCTTTCAGCTAAAACATGCATGTGGAACCCAGAGTACGATCAACCATCTGAATGGGAGACGTGTTCAAATATGTCTCAGTGTTCCTCCCCTGGTACACGGGTGCAACATTCCAGATGCTTAACTAACACTCTCCCCACTTGGAGAGTCAGCGCCTTTAACCTCCTGTTTGGCCCAGTTTGCAATTTCTGCGGTAGATGAACAGGAATAGCGAGAACCAATGAGAGACTAGCTGGAGGTGTCTGGACGGGCAAATTTAACTCTCATTTCCCACCAGGAAGAGGAATTAACCAAAGGCTCAGCCTGCCGTGTCGGAACCAGATTAGGGCCTGAAACTTTACTGCGGTGTTGCGTCCAGCTCAAAAGTAAGCGAGTTGAAGAAAGGAGCTCAGGAGCACTGTAATTCACAATCCTGCAGAGTTATAAATGACAGCTATCGTCCAAAAATATACTGAAGTAAGGCTGCCAAGAGGACTTGAAAGCGGGGCAGAATTGCAGGAAACCGATTTCAGGAGGTAGACTGGAATTGCATTGAAAGCATAGGAAAAGAGGCAGAACGTCCACAATGATGCACTTGGCCAAAAAGGGCGTATGCGTTTTTTCCTGAATATATTCAGGAAAAAACGCATACGCCCTTTTTGGCCAACCAAGCAAGCTTGCAAAGGAAATCTGCACTACAATGAAGTCTCACTTCCCCCCGGTCAAAAGGGCCATCTGAAAAAAGTGTAAAATCCAGAAAGTCTGGACAGGCCATGGAAAACTGGGAGCCTTGTTATGCTGATGGGCGGGATGTAAATTGCCAACAGACACTTGGGAGAAGTGTATGGTGCTTCCTGAAACATCTAAAAAACAAAGCAACAGAGCCTAGGGCACTTCCACTTATGGTCCTATAGCTTAGGGATATTAAAATCAAAAAGACACAGCCACCCCAAAGTTTGGGACGCCTCTGTTTACAAGAACGTCGTTTACAGTACAAGTTCAACATCGCAGAAAGTGAAAAATGGATAAAGAAGTTGTGGTATTTACTTACAAAGCAATATCACTCAGCAATGAATTCTATGACATCAGGCCCTTAGCAGCACAATGAGTGGATTCAGGTATGATGATTCTAACTGAAATAAGTCACACAGAAAAAGAAACATCATAAGATATCAGTAATACACAGAATGTAAACTTGGCTACACAGGAACTGAATTACAGAACAGAACAGGGTCTCAAATTTAGAAAACCAACTTATGCTTGCTTAAGGGGAAAGGTGAGTTGGGGTGCTGCATAAAACCAGAGATTGAAATGAGCACAGATAAAGTTCCGTTAGGCAAATATGGAATAGACAAGAGCTACTCCTTGCTCAACGAAATGGACTCAACACCGCATATTAAACGCCTAAGAATGTACCTGACTAGTAAGTATCTTAAAACCTATGGATTGCTATGTCTCCGAAAGAGAATCAAGCATGTGTACAGGGGCATAAACGCAGCACTGATAGGATTGGAGAGGTTCGGTGAGCAAATGAAGACCCTTTGAAGTCATATTGCATGGTACCCATTCCACGGGTTTCAACTCTCCAGGTTTAAGGTATTCTTCCTTCAGCTAAAACATGCATGTGGAACCTAGAGTATGATCAACCATGTGATCGGGAGACGTGTTCAAATATGTCTCAGTTTTCCTCCCCTGGTACTCGGGTGCAACATTCCAGACG
This sequence comes from Stenella coeruleoalba, assembly GCF_951394435.1. Taxonomy (NCBI): domain Eukaryota; kingdom Metazoa; phylum Chordata; class Mammalia; order Artiodactyla; family Delphinidae; genus Stenella; species Stenella coeruleoalba. The sequence continues at coordinate 521,057 of NW_027646034.1, read as the reverse complement.
CTTTACTAACACTCTCCCCACTTGGAGAGTCAGCGCCTTTAACCTCCTGTTTGGCCCAGTTTGAAATTTCAGCGGAAGATGAACAGGAATAGGGAGAACCAATGAGAGACTAGCTGGAGGTGTCTGGACGGGCAAATTTAACTCTCATTTCCCACCAGGAAGAGGAAATAACCAAAGGCTCAGCGTGCCGTGCCAGAACCAGATTACGGCCTGAAGCCATCCTGCGGTGTTGCGGCCAGCTGACAAGAAAGCGAGTTGAAGAAAGGAGCTCAGGGTCACTGTAATTCACAAACCTGCAGAGTTATAAATGACAGCTATCGTCCAAAAATATACTGAAGTAAGGCTGCCAAGAGGACTTGAAAGTGGGGCAGAATTGCAGGAACCCGATTTCAGGAGGTAGACTGGAATTGCATTGAAAGCATAGGAAAAGAGGCAGAACGTCCACAAATGATGCACTTGGCCAAAAAGGGCGTATGCGTTTTTTCCTGAATATATTCAGGAAAAAACGCATACGCCCTTTTTGGCCAACCAAGCAAGCTTGCAAAGGAAATCTGCACTACAATGAAGTCTCACTTCCCCCCGGTCAAAAGGGCCATCTGAAAAAAGTGTATAATCCAGAAAGGCAGGACAGGCCATGGAGAACTGGGAGCCTTGTTATGCTGAAGGGCGGGATGTAAATTGCCAAGAACCACTTGGGAGAAGTGTATGGTGTTTCCTGAAACATCTAAAAAACAAAGCAACAGAGCCTAGGGCACTTCCGCTTATGGTCCTATAGTTTAGAGAAATTAAAATCAAAAAGACACAGCCACCCCAATGTTTCGGACACCTCTGTTTACAAGAACCTCGTTTACAGTACAAGTTCAACATCGCAGAAAATGAAAAATGGATAAAGAAGTTGTGGTATTTACTTACAAATCAATATCACTGAGCAATGAAATCTATGTCATCAGGCCCTTAGCAGACAGTGAGTGGATTCAGGTATGATGATTCTAACTGAAATAAGTCACACAGAAAAAGAAACATCATAAGATATCAGTAATACACGGAATGTAAACTTGGCTACACAGGAACAGAATTACAGAACAGAACAGGGTCTCAAATTTAGAAAACCAACTTATGCTTGCTTAAGGGGAAAGGTGATTTGGCGTGCTGCATAAAACCAGAGATTGAAATGAGCACAGATAAAGTTCCTTAAGCCAAATATGGAAAAGACAAGAGCTACTCCTTGCTCAACGAAATGGACTCAACACCGCATATTAAACGCCTAAGAATGTACCTGACTAGTAAGTACCTTAAAACCTATGGATTGCTATGTCTCCGAAAGAGAATCAAGCATATGTACAGGGGCATAAACGCAGCAGTGATAAGATTGGAGAGGTTCGGTGAGCAAATGAAGACCCTTTGAAGTCATATTGCATGGTACCTATTCCACGGGTCTCAACTCTCCAGGTTTAAGGTATTCTTCCTTCAGCTAAAACATGCATGTGGAACCTAGAGTATGATCAACCATGTGATCGGGAGACGTGTTCAAATATGTCTCAGTTTTCGTACCCTGGTACTCGGGTGCAACATTCCAGACGCTTTACTAACACTCTCCCCACTTGGAGAGTCAGTGCCTTTAAACTCCTGTTTGGCCCAGTTTGCAATTTCTGCGGAAGATGAACAGGAATAGGGAGAACCAATGAGAGACTAGCTGGAGGTGTCTGGACGGGCAAATTTAACTCTCATTTCCCACCAGGAAGAGGAATTAACCAAAGGCTCAGCGTGCCGTGCAAAAACCAGATTAGGGCCTGAAGCCATCCTGCGGTGTTGCGGCCAGCTCAAATGATAGTGAGTTGAAGAAAGGAGCTCAGGGGCACTGTAATTCACAAACCTGCAGAGTTATAAATGACAGCTATCGTCCAAAAATATACTGAAGTAAGGCTGCCAAGAGGACTTGAAAGCGGGGCAGAATTGCAGGAAACCGATTTCAGGAGGTAGACTGGAATTGCATTGAAAGCATAGGAAAAGAGGCAGAACATCCACAATGATGCACTTGGCCAAAAAGGGCGTATGCGTTTTTTCCTGAATATATTCAGGAAAAACCGCATACGCCCTTTTTGGCCAACCAAGCAAGCTTGCAAAGGAAATCTGCACTACAAAGAAGTCTCACTTCCCCCGCCCCGGTCAAAAGGGCCATCTGAAAAAAGTGTAAAATCCAGAAAGGCAGGACAGGCCATGGAGAACTGGGAGCCTTGTTATGCTGATGGGCGGGATGTAAATTGCCGACAGACACTCTGGAGGAGTGTATGGTGTTTCCTGAAACATCTAAAAAACAAAGCAACAGAGCCTAGGGCACTTCCACTTATGGTCCTATAGCTTAGGGAAATTAAAATAAAAAAGACACAGCCACCCCAAAGTTTGGGACGCCTCTGTTTACAAGAACCTCGTTTACCGTACAAGTTCAATATCACAGAAAGTGAAAAATGGATAAAGAACTTGTGGTACTTACGTACAATGCAGTATCACTCAGCAATGAAATCTATGTCATCAGGCCCGTAGCAGCATAATGAGTGGATTCAGGTACGATGATTCTAACTGAAATAAGTCATACAGAAAAAGAAACATCATAAGATATCAGTAATACACGGAATGTAAACTTGGCTACACAGGAACTGAATTCCAAAACAGAACAGGGTCTCAAATTTAGAAAAGCAACTTATGCTTGCTTAAGGGGAAAGGTGAGTTGGGGTGCTGCATAAAACCAGAGATTGAAATGAGCACAGATAAAGTTCCTTAAGCCAAATATGGAATAGACAAGAGCTACTCCTTGCTCAACGAAATGGACTCAACACCGCATATTAAACGCCTAAGAATGTACCTGACTAGTAAGTATCTTAAAACCTATGGATTGCTATGTCTCCGAAAGAGAATCAAGCATGTGTACAGGGGCATAAACGCAGCAGTGATAGGATTGGAGATGTTCGGTGAGCAAATGAAGACCCTTTGAAGTCATATTGCATGGTACCCATTCCACGGGTTTCAACTCTCCAGGTTTAAGGTATTCTTCCTTCAGCTAAAACATGCATGTGGAACCTAAAGCATGATCAACCATGTGATCGGGAGACTTGTTCAAATATGTCTCAGTTTTCGTACCCTGGTACTCGGGTGCAACATTCCAGGCGCTTTACTAACACTCTCCCTACTTGGAGAGTCAGTCCCTTTAACCTCCTGTTTGGCCCAGTTTGCAATTGCTGCGGAAGATGAACAGGGATAGCGAGAACCAATGAGAGACTAGCTGGAGGTGTCTGGACGGGCAAATTTAACTCTCATTTCCCACCAGGAAGAGGAATTAACCAAAGGCTCAGCGTGCCGTGCGGGAACCAGATTAGGGCTTGAAGCCATCCTGCTGTGTTGCGGCCAGGTCACAAAAAAGCGAGTTGAAGAAAGGAGCTCAGGGGCACTGTAATTCACAAACCTGCAGAGTTATAAATGACAGCTATCGTCCAAAAATATACTGAAGTAAGGCTGCCAAGAGGACTTGAAAGCCGGGCAAAATTGCAGGTAACCGATTTCAGGAGGTAGACTGGAATTGCATTGAAAGCATAGGAAAAGAGGCAGAACGTCCACAATGATGCACTTGGCCAAAAAGGGCGTATGCGTTTTTTCCTGAATATATTCAGGAAAAAACGCATACGCCCTTTTTGGCCAACCAAGCAAGCTTGCAAAGGAAATCTGCACTACAATGAAGTCTCACTTCCCCCCCGGTCAAAAGGGCCATCTGTAAAAAGTGTAAAATCCAGAAAGGCAGGACAGGCCATGGAGAACTGGGAGCCTTGTTATGCTGATGGGCGGGATGTAAATTGCCAACAGACACTCCGGAGAAGTGTATGGTGTTTCCTGAAACATCTAAAAAACAAAGCAACAGAGCCTAGGGCACTTCCACGTATGGTCCTATAGTTTAGGGAAATTAAAATAAAAAAGACACAGCCACCCCAAAGTTTGGGACGCCTCTGTTTACAAGAACCTCGTTTACCGTACAAGTTCAATATCACAGAAAGTGAAAAATGGATAAAGAACTTGTGGTACTTACGTACAATGCAGTATCACAAAGCAATGAAATCTATGTCATCAGGCCCGTAGCAGCATAATGAGTGGATTCAGGTACGATGATTCTAACTGAAATAAGTCACACAGAAAAAGAAACATCATAAGATATCAGTAATACACGGAATGTAAACTTGGCTACACAGGAACTGAATTCCAAAACAGAACATGGTCTCAAATTTAGAAAACCATCTTATGCTTGCTTAAGGGGAAAGGTGAGTTGGGGTGCTGCATAAAACCAGAAATTGAAATGAGCACAGATAAAATTCCTTAAGCCAAATATGGAATAGACAAGAGCTACTCCTTGCTCAACGAAATGGACTCAACACCCCATATTAAACGCCTAAGAATGTACCTGACTAGTAAGTATCTTAAAACCTATGGATTGCTATGTCTCCGAAAGAGAATCAAGCATGTGTACAGGGGCATAAACGCAGCAGTGATAGGATTGGAGAGGTTCGGTGAGCAAATGAAAACCCTTTGAAGTCACATTGCATGGTACCCATTCCACGGGTTTCAACTCTGCAGGTTTAAGGTATTCTTCCTTCAGCTAAAACATGCATGTGGAACCTAAAGCATGATCAACCATGTGATCGGGAGACGTGTTCAAATATGTCTCAGTTTTCATACCCTGGTACTCGGGTGCAACATTCCAGACGCTTTACTAACACTCTCCCCACTTGGAGAGTCAGCGCCTTTAACCTCCTGTTTGGCCCAGTTTGCAATTTCTGCGGAAGATGAACAGGAATAGCGAGAACCAATGAGAGACTAGCTGGAGGTGTCTGGACGGGCAAATTTAACTCTCATTTCCCACCAGGAAGAGGAATTAACCAAAGGCTCAGCGTGCCGTGCTGGCACCAGATTAGGGCCTGAAGCCATCCTGCGGTGTTGCGGCCAGCTCACAAGAAAGCGAGTTGAAGAAAGGAGCTCAGGGGCACTGTAATGCACAAACCTGCAGAGTTATAAATGACAGCTATCGTCCAAAAATATACTGAAGTAAGGCTGCCAAGAGGACTTGAAAGCGGGGCAGAATTGCAGGAAACCGATTTCAGGAGGTAGACTGGAATTGCATTGAAAGCATAGGAAAAGAGGCAGAGCGTCCACAATGATGCACTTGGCCAAAAAGGGCGTATGCGTTTTTTCCTGAATATATTCAGGAAAAAACGCATATGCACATTTTGGCCAACCAAGCAAACTTGCAAAGGAAATCTGCACTACAATGAAGTCGCACTTCCCCCCGGTCAAAAGGAGCATCTGAAAAAAGTGTAAAATCCAGAAAGGCAGGACAGTCCATGGAGAACTGGGAGCCTTGTTATGCTGATGGGCGGGATGTAAATTGCACACAGACACTCGGGAGAAGTGTATGGTGTTTCCTGAAACATCTAAAAAACAAAGCAACAGAGCCTAGGGCACTTCCACTTATGGTCCTATAGCTTAGGGAAATTAAAATAAAAAAGACACAGCCACCCCAAAGTTTGGGAGGCCTCTGTTTACAAGAACCTCGTTTACCGTACAAGTTCAATATCACAGAAAGTGAAAAATGGATAAAGAAATTGTGGTACTTACGTACAATGCAGTATCACTCAGCAATGAAATCTATGTCATCAGGCCCGTAGCAGCATAATGAGTGGATTCAGGTACGATGATTCTAACTGAAATAAGTCACACAGAAAAAGAAACATCATAAGATATCAGTAATACACGGAATGTAAACTTGGCTACACAGGAACTGGATTCCAAAACAGAACAGGGTCTCAAATTTAGAAAACCAACTTATGCTTGCTTAAGGGGAAAGGTGAGTTGGGGTGCTGCATAAAACCAGAGATTGAAATGAGCACAGATAAAGTTCCTTAAGCCAAATATGGAATAGACAAGAGCTACTCCTTGCTCAACGAAATGGACTCAACACCGCATATTAAACGCCTAAGAATGTACCTGACTAGTAAGTATCTTAAAACCTATGGATTGCTATGTCTGCAAAAGAGAATCAAGCATGTGTACAGGGGCATAAACGCAGCAGTGATAGGATTGGAGAGGTTCGGTGAGCAAATGAAGACCCTTTGAAGTCATATTGCATGGTACCCATTCCACGGGTTTCAACTCTCCAGGTTTAAGGTATTCTTCCTTCAGCTAAAACATGCATGTGGAACCTAGAGTATGATCAACCATGTGATCGGGAGACGTGTTCAAATATGTCTCAGTTTTCGTACCCTGGTACTCGGGTGCAACATTCCAGACGCTTTACTAACACTCTCCCTACTTGGAGAGTCAGTCCCTTTAACCTCCTGTTTGGCCCAGTTTGCAATTGCTGCGGAAGATGAACAGGGATAGTGAGAACCAATGAGAGACTAGCTGGAGGTGTCTGGACGGGCAAATTTAACTCTCATTTCCCACCAGGAAAAGGAATTAACCAAAGGCTCAGCGTGCCGTGCGGGAACCAGATTAGGGCTTGAAGCCATCCTGCTGTGTTGCGGCCAGGTCACAAAAAAGCGAGTTGAAGAAAGGAGCTCAGGGGCACTGTAATTCACAAACCTGCAGAGTTATAAATGACAGCTATCGTCCAAAAATATACTGAAGTAAGGCTGCCAAGAGGACTTGAAAGCCGGGCAGAATTGCAGGAAACCGATTTCAGGAGGTAGGCTGGAATTGCATTTAAAGCATAGGAAAAGAGGCAGAACGTCCACAATGATGCACTTGGCCAAAAAGGGCGTATGCGTTTTTTCCTGAATATATTCAGGAAAAAACGCATACGCCCTTTTTGGCCAACCAAGCAAGCTTGCAAAGGAAATCTGCACTACATTGAAGTCTCACTTCCCCCCCGGTCAAAAGGGCCATCTGAAAAAAGTGTAAAATCCAGAAAGGCAGGACAGGCCATGGAGAACTGGGAGCCTTGTTATGCTGATGGGCGGGATGTAAATTGCCAACAGACACTCCGGAGAAGTGTATGGTGTTTCCTGAAACATCTAAAAAACAAAGCAACAGAGCCTAGGGCACTTCCACTTATGGTCCTATAGCTTAGGGAAATTAAAATCAAAAAGACACAGCCACCCCACAGTTTGGGACGCCTCTGTTTACAAGAACCTCGTTTACCGTACAAGTTCAATATCACAGAAAGTGAAAAATGGATAAAGAACTTGTGGTACTTACGTACAATGCAGTATCACTCAGCAATGAAATCTATGTCATCAGGCCCGTAGCAGCATAATGAGTGGATTCAGGTACGATGATTCTAACTGAAATAAGTCACACAGAAAAAGAAACATCATAAGATATCACTAATACACGGAATGTAAACTTGGCTACACAGGAACTGAATTCCAAAACAGAACAGGGTCTCAAATTTAGAAAACCAACTTATGCTTGCTTAAGGGGAAAGGTGAGTTGTGGTGCTGCATAAAACCAGAGATTGAAATGAGCACAGATAAAGTTCCTTAAGCCAAATATGGAATAGACAAGAGCTACTCCTTGCTCAACGAAATGGACTCAACATCCCATATTAAACGCCTAAGAATGTACCTGACTAGTAAGTATCTTAAAACCTATGGATTGCTATGTCTCCAAAAGAGAATCAAGCGTGTGTACAGGGTCATAAACGCAGCAGTTATAGGATTGGAGAGGATCGGTGAGCAAATGAAGACCTTTGAAGTCATATTGCATGGTACCCATTCCACGGGTCTCAACTCTCCAGGTTTAAGGTATTCTTCCTTCAGCTAAAACATGCATGAGGAACCCAGAGTATGATCAACCGTGTGAACGGGAGCCGTGTTTAAATATGTCTCAGTTTTCCTCCCCTGGTACTCGGGTGCAACATTCCAGACGCTTTACTAACACTCTCTCCACTTGGAGAGTCAGCGCCTTTAACCTCCTGTTTGGCCCAGTTTGCAATTTCTGCGGAAGATGAACAGGAATAGGGAGAACCAATGAGAGACTAGCTGGAGGTGTCTGGACGGGCAAATTTAACTCTCATTTCCCACCAGGAAGAGGAAATAACCAAAGGCTCAGCGTGCCGTGCCGGAACCAGATTAGGGCCTGAAGCCATCCTGCGGTGTTGCGGCCAGCTCAAAAGAAAGCGAGTTGAAGAAAAGAGCTCAGGGGCACTGTAATTCACAAACCTTCAGAGTTATAAATGACAGCTATCGTCCAAAAATATACTGAAGTAAGGCTGCCAAGAGGACTTGAAAGCGGGGCAGAATTGCAGGAAACCGATTTCAGGAGGTAGACTGGAATTGCATTGAAAGCATAGGAAAAGAGGCAGAACGTCCACAATGATGCACTTGGCCAAAAAGTGCGTATGCGTTTTTTCCTGAATATATTCAGGAAAAAACACATACGCCCTTTTTGGGCAACCAAGCAAGCTTGCAAAGGAAATCTGCACTACAATGAAGTCTCACTTCCCCCCGCACAAAAGGGCCATCTGAAAAAAGTGTAAAATCCAGAAAGGCAGGACAGGCCATGGAGAACTGGGAGCCTTGTTATGCTGATGGGCGGGATGTAAATTGCCAACAGACACTCGGAAGAAGTGTATGGTGTTTCCTGAAACATCTAAAAAACAAAGCAACAGAGCCTAGGGCACTTCCACTTATGGTCCTATAGCTTAGGGAAATTAAAATCAAAAAGACACAGCCACCCCAAAGTTTGGGACGCCTCTGTTTACAAGAACCTCGTTTACCGTACAAGTTCAATATCACAGAAAGTGAAAAATGGATAAAGAACTTGTGGTACTTACGTACAATGAAGTATCACTCAGCAATGAATTCTATGTCATCAGGCCCGTAGCAGCATAATGAGTGGATTCAGGTACGATGATTCTAACTGAAATAAGTCACACAGAAAAAGAAACATCATAAGATATCACTAATATACGGAATGTAAACTTGGCTACACAGGAACTGAATTACAGAACAGAACAGGGTCTCAAATTTAGAAAACCAACTTATGCTTGCTTAAGGGGAAAGGTGAGTTGGGGTGCTGCATAAAACCAGAGATTGAAATGAGCACAGATAAAGTTCCTTAAGCCAAATATGGAATAGACAAGAGCTATTCCTTGCTCAACGAAATGGACTCAACACCCCATATTAAACGCCTAAGAATGTACCTGACTAGTAAGTATCTTAAAACCTATGGATTGCTATGTCTCCAAAAGAGAATCAAGCGTGTGTACAGGGACATAAACGCAGCAATGATAGGATTGGAGAGGTTCGGTGAGCAAATGAAGACCTTTGAAGTCATATTGCATGGTACCCATTCCACGGGTCTCAACTCTCCAGGTTTAAGGTATTCTTCCTTCAGCTAAAACATGCATGTGGAACCCAGAGTACGATGAACCATGGGAACGGGAGACGTGTTCAAATATGTTTCAGTTTTCCTCCCCTGGTACTCGGGTTCAACATTCCAGACGCTTTACTAACACTCTCCCCCTTGGAGAGTCAGCGCCTTTAACCTCCTGATGGCCCAGTTTGCAATTTCTGCGGAAGATTAACAGGAATAGCGAGAACCAATGAGATACTAGCTGGAGGTGTCTGGACGGGCAAATTTAACTCTCATTTCCCACCAGGAAGAGGAATTAACCAAAGGCTCAGTGTGCCGTGCCTGAACCAGATTAGGGCCTGAAACCATCCTGCGGTGTTGCGGCCAGCTCACAAGAAAGCGAGTTGAAGAAAGGAGCTCAGGGACACTGTAATGCACAAACTTGCAGAGTTATAAATGACAGCTATCGTCCAAAAATATACTGAAGTAAGGCTGCCAAGATGACTTGAAAGCAGGGCAGAATTGCAGGAAACCGATTTCAGGAGGTAGACTGGAATTGCATTGAAAGCATAGGAAAAGAGGCAGAACGTCCACAATGATGCACTTGGCCAAAAAGGGCATATGCGTTTTTTCCTGAATATATTCAGGAAAAAACGCATACGCACTTTTTGGCCAACCAAGCAAGCTTCCAAAGGAAATCTGCACTACAATGAAGTCTCACTTCCCCCAGGTCAAAAGGGCCATCTGAAAAAAGTGTAAAATCCAGAAAGGCAGGACAGGCCATGGAGAACTGGGAGCCTTGTTATGCTGATGGGCGGGATGTAAATTGCCAACAGACACTCGGGAGAAGTGTATGGTGTTTCCTGAAACATCTAAAAACCAAAGCAACAGAGCCTAGGGCACTTCCACTTAGGGTCCTATAGCTTAGGGAAATTAAAATCAAAAAGACACAGCCACCCCAAAGTTTGGAACGGCTCTGTTTAGAAGAACCTCCTTTACAGTACAAGTTCAACATCGCAGAAAGTGAAAAATGGATAAAGAAGTTGTGGTATTTACTTACAAAGCAATATCACCAATCAATGAAATCTGTGTCATCAGGCCCTTAGCATCACAATGAGTGGATTCAGGTATGATGATTCTAACTGAAATAAGTCACACAGAAAAAGAAACATCATAAGATATCACTAATACACGGAATGTAAACTTGGTTACACAGGAACTGAATTCCAAAACAGAACAGGGTCTCAAATTTAGAAAACCAACTTATGCTTGCTTAAGGGGAAAGGTGAGTTGGGGTGCTGCATAAAACCAGAGATTGAAATGAGCACAGATAAAGTTCCTTAAGCCAAATATGGAATAGACAAGAGCTACTCCTTGCTCAACGAAATGGACTCAACACCGCATATTAAACGCCTAAGTATGTACCTGACTAGTAAGTATCTTAAAACCTATGGATTGCTATGTCTCCGAAAGAGAATCAAGCGTGTGTACAGGGGCATAAATGCAGCAGTGATACGATTGGAGAGGTTCGGTGAGCAAATGAAGACCCTTTGAAGTCATATTGCATGGTACCCATTCCAAGGGTTTCAACTACTCAGGTTTAAGGTATTCTTCCTTCAGCTAAAACATGCATGTGGAACCTAGAGTATGATCAACCATGTGATCGGGAGATGTGTTCAAATATGTCTCAGTTTTCGTACCCTGGTACTCGGGTGCAACATTCCAGACACTTTACTAACACTCTCCTGACTTGGAGACTCAGTCCCTTTAACCTCCTGTTTGGCCCAGTTTTCAATTTCTGCGGAAGATGAACAGGAATAGCGAGAACCAATGAGAGACTAGCTGGAGGTGTCTGGACGGGCAAATTTAACTCTCATTTCCCACCAGGAAGAGGAAATAACCAAAGACTCAGCATGCCATGCCGGAACCAGATTAGGGCCTGAAGCCATCCTGCGGTGTTGCGGCCAGCTCACAAGAAAGCGAGTTGAAGAAAGGAGCTCAGGGGCACTGTAATTCACAAACCTGCAGAGTTATAAATGACAGCTATCGTCCAAAAATAGACTGAAGTAAGGCTGTCAAGAGGACTTGAAAGCGGGGCAGAATTGCAGGAAACCGATTTCAGGAGGTAGACTGGAATTGCATTGAAAGCATAGGAAAAGAGGCAGAACGTCCACAATGATGCACTTGGCCAAAAAGGGCGTATGCGTTTTTTCCTGAATATATTCAGGAAAAAACGCATACGCCCTTTTTGGCCAACCAAGCAAGCTTGCAAAGGAAACCTGCACTACAATGAAGTCTCACTTCCACCCGGTCAAAAGGGCCATCTGAAAAAAGTGTAAAATCCAGAAAGGCAGGACAGGCCATGGAGAACTGGGAGCCTTGTTATGCTGATGGGCGGGATGTAAATTGCCAACAGACACTCGGGAGAAGTGTATGGTGTTTCCTGAAACATCTAAAAAACAAAGCAACAGAGCCTAGGGCACTTCCACTTATGGTCCCATAGCTTAGGGAAATTAAAAATAAAAAGACACAGCCACCCCAAAATTTGGGACGCCTCTGTTTACAAGAACCTCGTTTACAGTACAAGTTCAACATCGCAGAAAGTGAAAAATGGATAAAGAACTTGTGGTACTTACGTACAATGCAGTATCACTCAGCAATGAAATCTATGTCATCAGGCCCGTAGCAGCATAATGAGTGGATTCAGATACGATGATTCTAACTGAAATAAGTCACACAGAAAAAGAAACATCATAAGATATCACTAATACACGGAATGTAAACTTGGCTACACAGGAACTGAATTCCAAAACAGAACAGGATCTCAAATTTAGAAAACCAACTTATGCTTGTTTAAGGGGAAAGGTGAGTTGGGGTGCTGCATAAAAGCAGAGATTGAAATGAGCACAGATAAAGTTCCTTAAGGCAAATATGGAATAGACAAGAGCTACTCCTTGCTCAACGTAATGGACTCAACACCCCATATTAAACGCCTAAGAATGTACCTGACTAGTATGTATCTTAAAACCTATGGATTGCTATGTCTCCAAAAGAGAATCAAGCGTGTGTACAGGGGCATAAACGAAGCAGTGATAGGATTGGAGAGGTTCGGTGAGCAAATGAAGACCCTTTGAAGTCAGATTGCATGGTACCCATTCCACGGGTTTCAACTCTCCAGGTTTAAGGTATTCTTCCTTCAGCTAATACATGCATGTGGAACCTAGAGTATGATCAACCGTGTGATCGGGAGACGTGTTCAAATATGTCTCAGTTTTCGTACCCTGGTACTCGGGTGCAACATTCCAGACGCTTTACTAACACTCTCCCGACTTGGAGAGTCAGTGCCTTTAACCTCCTGTTTGGCCCAGTTTGCAATTTCTGCGGAAGATGAACAGGAATAGCGAGAACCAATGAGAGACTAGCTGGAGGTGTCTGGACGGGCAAATTTAACTCTCATTTCCCACCAGGAAGAGGAATTAACCAAAGGCTCAGCGTGCCGTGCCGGAACAAGATTAGGGCCTGAAGCCATCCTGCGGTGTTGCGGCCAGGTTACAAGAAAGCGAGTTGAAGAAAGGATCTCAGGGACACTGTAATTCACAAACCTGCAGAGTTATAAATGACAGCTATCGTCCAAAAATATACTGAAGTAAGGCTGCCAAGAGGACTTGAAAGCGGGGCAGAATTGCAGGAAACCGATTTCAGGAGGTAGACTGGAATTGCATTGAAAGCATAGGAAAGGGGGCAGAGCGTCCACAATGATGCACTTGGCCAAAAAGGGCGTATGCATTTTTTCCTGAATATATTCAGGAAAAAACGCATAAGCCCTTTTTGGCCAACCAAGCAAGCTTGCAAAGGAAATCTGCACTACAATGAAGTCTCACTTCCCCCCGGTCAAAAGAGCCATCTGAAAAAAGTGTAAAATCCAGAAAGGCTGGACAGGCCATGGAGAACTGGGAGCCTTGTTATGCTGATGGGCGAGATGTAAATTGCCAACAGACACTCCGGAGGAGTGTATGGTGTTTCCTGAAACATGTAAAAAACAAAGCAACAGAGCCTAGGGCACTTCCACTTATGGTCCTATAGCTTAGGGAAATTAAAATCAAAAAGACACAGCCACCCCAAAGTTTGGAACGGCTCTGTTTACAAGAACCTCGTTTACAGTACAAGTTCAACATCGCAGAAAGTGAAAAATGGATAAAGAACTTGTGGTACTTACGTACAATGCAGTATCACTCAGCAATGAAATCTATGTCATCAGGCCCTTAGCAGCACAATGAGTGGATTCAGGTACGATGATTCTAACTGAAATAAGTCACACAGAAAAAGAAACATCATAAGATATCAGTAATACACGGAATGTAAACTTGGCTACACAGGAACTGAATTACAGAACAGAACAGGGTCTCAAATTTAGAAAACCAACTTATGCTTGCTTAAGGGGAAAGGTGAGTTGGGGAGCTGCATAAAACCAGAGATTGAAATGAGCACAGATAAAGTTCCTTAAGCCAAATATGGAATAGACAAGAGCTACTCCTTGCTCAATGAAATGGACTCAACACCGCATATTAAACGCCTAAGAATGTACCTGACTAGTAAGTATCTTAAAACCTATGGATTGCTATGTCTCCAAAAGAGAATCAAGCGTGTGTACAGGGGCATAAACGCAGCAGTGATAGGATTGGAGAGGTTCGGTGAGCAAATGAAGACCCTTTGAAGTCATATTGCATGGTACCCATTCCACGGGTTTCACCTACCCAGGTTTAAGGTATTCTTCCTTCAGCTAAAACATGCATGTGGAACCTAGAGTATGATCAACCATGTGATCGGGAGACGTGTTCAAATATGTCTCAGATTTCGTACCCTGGTACTCGGGTGCAACATTCCAGACGCTTTACTAACACTCTCCCGACTTGGAGAGTCAGTCCCTTTAACCTCCTGTTTGGCGCAGTTTCCAATTTCTGCGGAAGATGAACAGGAATAGCGAGAACCAATGAGAGACTAGCTGGAGGTGTCTGGACGGGCAAATTTAACTCTCATTTCCCACCAGGAAGAGGAATTAACCAAAGGCTCAGCGTGCCGTGCTGGAACCAGATTAGGGCCTGAAGCCATCCTGCGGTGTTGCGGCCAGCTCAAAAGAAAGCGAGTTGAAGAAAGGAGCTCAGGGGCACTGTTATTCACAAACCTGCAGAGTTATAAATGACAGCTATCATCCAAAAATATACTGAAGTAAGGCTGCCAAGAGGACTTGAAAGCGGGGCAGAATTGCAGGAAACCGATTTCAGGAGGTAGACTGGAATTGCATTGAAAGCATAGGAAAAGAGGCAGAACGTCCACAATGATGCACTTGGCCAAAAAGGGCGTATGCGTTTTTTCCTAAATATATTCAGGAAAAAACACATACGCCCTTTTTGGCCAACCAAGCAAGCTTGCAAAGGAAATCTGCACTACAATGAAGTCTCACTTCCCCCCGGTCAAAAGGGCCATCTGAAAAAAGTGTAAAATCCAGAAAGGCAGGACAGGCCATGGAGAACTGGGAGCCTTGTTATGCTGATGGGCGGGATGTAAATTGCCAACAGACACTCCGCAGAAGTTTATGGTGTTTCCTGAAAAATCTAAAAAACAAAGCAACAGAGCCTAGGGCACTTCCACTTATGGTCCTATAGCTTAGGGAAATTAAAATCAAAAAGACACAGCCACCCCAAAGTTTGGGACGCCTCTGTTTACAAGAACCTCGTTTACAGTACAAGTTCAACATCGCAGAAAGTGAAAAATGGATAAAGAAGTTGTGGTATTTACTTACAAAGCAATATCACTCAGCAATGAAATCTATGTCATCAGGCCCTTAGCAGCACAATGAGTGGATTCAGGTATGATGATTCTAACTGAAAAAAGTCACACAGAAAAAGAAACATCATAAGATATCGGTAATACACGCAATAAACTTGGCTACACAGGAAATGAATTACAGAACAGAACAGGGTCTCAAATTTAGAAAACCAACTTATGCTTAATTAAGGGTAAAGGTGAGTTGGGGTGCTGCATAAAACCAGAGATTGAAATGAGCACAGATAAAGTTCCTTAAGCCAAATATGGAATAGACAAGAGCTACTCCTTGCTCAACGAAATGGACTCAACACCGCATATTAAACGCCTAAGAATGTACCTGACTAATAAGTATCTTAAAACCTATGGATTGCTATGTCTCCGAAAGAGAATCAAGCATGTGTACAGGGGCATAAACGCAGCAGTGATAGGATTGGAGAGGTTCGGTGAGCAAATGAAGACCCTTTGAAGTCATATTGCATGGTACCCATTCCACGGTTTTCTACTACCCAGGTTTAAGGTATTCTTCCTTCAGCTAAAACATGCATGTGGAACCTAGAGTATGATCAACAATGTGATCGGGAGACATGTTCAAACATGTCTCAGTTTTCGTACCCTGGTACTCGGGTGCAACATTCCAGACGCTTTACTAACACTCTCCCGACTTGGAGAGTCAGTCCCTTTAACCTCCTGTTTGGCCCAGTTTGCAATTTCTGCGGAAGATGAACAGGAATAGCGAGAACCAATGAGAGACTAGCTGGAGGTGTCTGGACGGGCAAATTTAACTCTCATTTCCCACCAGGAAGAGGAATTAACCAAAGGCTCAGCGTGCCGTGCCGGAACCAGATTAGGGCCTGAAGCCATCCTGCGGTGTTGCGGCCAGGTCACAAGAAAGCTAGTTGAAGAAAGGAGCTCAGGGGCACTGTAATTCACAAACCTGCAGAGTTATAAATGACAGCTATCGTCCAAAAATATACTGAAGTAAGGCTGCCAAGAGGACTTGAAAGCGGGGCAGAATTGCAGGAAACCAATTTCAGGAGGTAGACTGGAATTGCATTGAAAGCATAGGAAAAGAGGCAGAACGTCCACAATGATGCAATTGGCCAAAAAGGGCATATGCGTTTTTTCCTGAATATATTCAGGGAAAAACGCATACGCACTTTTTGGCCAACCAAGCAAGCTTGTAGAGGAAACCTGCACTACAATGAAGTCTCACTTCCCCCCGGTCAAAAGGACCATCTGAAAAAAGTGTAAAATGCAGAAAGGCAGGACAGGCCATGGAGAACTGGGAGCCTTGTTATGCTGATGGGCGGGATGTAAATTGCCAACAGACACTCGGGAGAAGTGTATGGTGTTTCCTGAAACATCTAAAAAACAAAGCAACAGAGCCTAGGGCACTTCCACTTATGGTCCTATAGCTTAGGGAAATTAAAATAAAAAAGACACAGCCACCCCAAAGTTTGGGACGACTCTGTTTACAAGAACTTCGTTTACAGTACAAGTTCAACATCGCAGAAAGTGAAAAATGGATAAAGAAGTTGTGGTACTTACGTACAAAGCAATATCACTCAGCAATGAAATCTATGTCATCAGGCCCTTAGCAGCACAATGAGTGGATTCAGGTACGATGATTCTAACTGAAATAAGTCACACAGAAAAAGAAACATCATAAGATATCAGTAATACAAAGAATGTAAACTTGGCTACACAGGAACTGAATTCCAAAACAGAACAGGGTCTCAAATTTAGAAAACCAACTTATGCTTGCTTAAGGGGAAAGGTGAGTTGGGGTGCTGCATAAAACCAGAGATTGAAATGAGCACAGATAAAGTTCCTTATGCCAAATATGGAATAGACAAGAGCTATTCCTTGCTCAACGAAATGGACTCAACACCCCATATTAAACGCCTAAGAATGTACCTGACTAGTAAGTATCTTAAAACCTATGGATTGCTATGTCTCCAAAAGAGAATCAAGCATGTGCACAGGGACATAAACGCAGCAGTGATAGGATTGGAGAGGTTCAGTGAGCAAATGAAGACCTTTGAATTCATATTGCATGGTACCCATTCCACGAGTCTCAACTCTCCAGGTTTAAGGTATTCTTCCTTCAGCTAAAACATGCATGTGGAACCCAGAGTACGATGAACCATGGGAACGGGAGACGTGTTCAAATATGTCTCAGTTTTCCTCCCCTGGTACTCGGGTGAAACATTCCAGACGCTTTACTAACACTCTCCCCCTTGGAGAGTCAGCGCCTTTAACCTCCTGTTTGGCCTAGTTTGCAATTTCTGTGGAAGATGAACAGGAATAGGGAGAACCAATGAGACACTAGCTGGAGGTGTCTGGACGGGCAAATTTAACTCTCATTTCCCACCAGGAAGAGGAAATAACCAAAGACTCAGCATGCCGTGCCGGAACCAGATTAGGGCCTGAAGCCATCCTGCGGTGTTGCGGCCAGCTCACAAGAAAGCGAGTTGAAGAAAGGAGCTCAGGGGCACTGTAATTCACAAACCTGCAGAGTTATAAATGACAGCTATCGTCCAAAATATACTGAAGTAAGGCTGTCAAGAGGACTTGAAAGCGGGGCAGAATTGCAGGAAACCGATTTCAGGAGGTAGACTGGAATTGCATTGAAAGCATAGGAAAAGAGGCAGAACGTCCACAATGATGCACTTGGCCAAAAAGGGCGTATGCGTTTTTTCCTGAATATATTCAGGAAAAAACGCATACGCCCTTTTTGGCCAACCAAGCAAGCTTGCAAAGGAAACCTGCACTACAATGAAGTCTCACTTCCACCCGGTCAAAAGGGCCATCTGAAAAAAGTGTAAAATCCAGAAAGGCAGGACAGGCCATGGAGAACTGGGAGCCTTGTTATGCTGATGGGCGGGATGTAAATTGCCAACAGACACTCGGGAGAAGTGTATGGTGTTTCCTGAAACATCTAAAAAACAAAGCAACAGAGCCTAGGGCACTTCCACTTATGGTCCCATAGCTTAGGGAAATTAAAAATAAAAAGACACAGCCACCCCAAAATTTGGGACGCCTCTGTTTACAAGAACCTCGTTTACAGTACAAGTTCAACATCGCAGAAAGTGAAAAATGGATAAAGAACTTGTGGTACTTACGTACAATGCAGTATCACTCAGCAATGAAATCTATGTCATCAGGCCCGTAGCAGCATAATGAGTGGATTCAGATACGATGATTCTAACTGAAATAAGTCACACAGAAAAAGAAACATCATAAGATATCACTAATACACGGAATGTAAACTTGGCTACACAGGAACTGAATTCCAAAACAGAACAGGATCTCAAATTTAGAAAACCAACTTATGCTTGTTTAAGGGGAAAGGTGAGTTGGGGTGCTGCATAAAAGCAGAGATTGAAATGAGCACAGATAAAGTTCCTTAAGGCAAATATGGAATAGACAAGAGCTACTCCTTGCTCAACGTAATGGACTCAACACCCCATATTAAACGCCTAAGAATGTACCTGACTAGTATGTATCTTAAAACCTATGGATTGCTATGTCTCCAAAAGAGAATCAAGCGTGTGTACAGGGGCATAAACGAAGCAGTGATAGGATTGGAGAGGTTCGGTGAGCAAATGAAGACCCTTTGAAGTCAGATTGCATGGTACCCATTCCATGGGTTTCAACTCTCCAGGTTTAAGGTATTCTTCCTTCAGCTAATACATGCATGTGGAACCTAGAGTATGATCAACCGTGTGATCGGGAGACGTGTTCAAATATGTTTCAGTTTTCGTACCCTGGTACTCGGGTGCAACATTCCAGACGCTTTACTAACACTCTCCCGACTTGGAGAGTCAGTGTCTTTAACCTCCTGTTTGGCCCAGTTTGCAATTTCTGCGGAAGATGAACAGGAATAGCGAGAACCAATGAGAGACTAGCTGGAGGTGTCTGGACGGGCAAATTTAACTCTCATTTCCCACCAGGAA
This sequence comes from Stenella coeruleoalba, assembly GCF_951394435.1. Lineage (NCBI taxonomy): Eukaryota > Metazoa > Chordata > Mammalia > Artiodactyla > Delphinidae > Stenella > Stenella coeruleoalba. The sequence continues at coordinate 501,939 of NW_027646034.1, read as the reverse complement.
GAGGAATTAACCAAAGGCTCAGCGTGCCGTGCCGGAACAAGATTAGGGCCTGAAGCCATCCTGCGGTGTTGCGGCCAGGTTACAAGAAAGCGAGTTGAAGAAAGGATCTCAGGGACACTGTAATTCACAAACCTGCAGAGTTATAAATGACAGCTATCGTCCAAAAATATACTGAAGTAAGGCTGCCAAGAGGACTTGAAAGCGGGGCAGAATTGCAGGAAACCGATTTCAGGAGGTAGACTGGAATTGCATTGAAAGCATAGGAAAGGGGGCAGAGCGTCCACAATGATGCACTTGGCCAAAAAGGGCGTATGCATTTTTTCCTGAATATATTCAGGAAAAAACGCATAAGCCCTTTTTGGCCAACCAAGCAAGCTTGCAAAGGAAATCTGCACTACAATGAAGTCTCACTTCCCCCCGGTCAAAAGAGCCATCTGAAAAAAGTGTAAAATCCAGAAAGGCTGGACAGGCCATGGAGAACTGGGAGCCTTGTTATGCTGATGGGCGGGATGTAAATTGCCAACAGACACTCGGGAGAAGTGTATGGTGTTTCCTGAAACATCTAAAAAACAAAGCAACAGAGCCTAGGGCACTTCCACTTAGGGTCCTATAGCTTAGGGAAATTAAATTCAAAAAGACACAGCCATCCCAAAGTTTGGGACGGCTCTGTTTACAAGAACCTCGTTTACAGTACAAGTTCAACATCGCAGAAAGTGAAAAATGGATAAAGAAGTTGTGGTATTTACTTACAAAGCAATATCACTCAGCAATGAAATCTATGTCATCAGGCCCTTAGGAGCACAATGAGTGGATTCAGGTACGATGATTCTAACTGAAATAAGTAACACAGAAAAAGAAACATCATAAGATATCACTAATACACGGAATGTAAACTTGGCTACACAGGAACTGAATTACAAAACATAACAAGGTCTCAAATTTAGAAAACCAACTTATGCTTGATTAAGGGAAAAGGTGAGTTGGGGTGCTGCATAAAACCAGAGATTGAAATGAGCACAGATAAAGTTCCTTAAGCCAAATATGGAATAGACAAGAGCTACTCCTTGCTCAACGAAATGGACTCAACACCCCATATTAAACGCCTAAGAATGTACCTGACTAGTAAGTATCTTAAAACCTATGGATTGCTATGTCTCCGAAAGGGAATCAAGCATGTGTACAGGGACATAAACGCAGCAGTGATAGGATTGGAGAGGTTCGGTGAGCAAATGAAGACCCTTTGAAGTCATATTGCATGGTACCCATTCCACGGGTTTCAACTACCCAGGTTTAAGGTATTCTTCCTTCAGCTAAAACATGCATGTGGAACCTAGAGTATGATCAACCATGTGATCGGGAGACGTGTTCAAATATGTCTCAGTTTTCCTCCCCTGGTACTCGGGTGCAACATTCCAGACGCTTTACTAACACTCTCACCACTTGGAGAGTCAGTCCCTTTAACCTCCTCTTTGGCCCAGTTTGCAATTTCTGCGGAAGATGAACAGGAATAGCGAGAACCAATGAGAGACTAGCTGGAGGTGTCTGGACGGGCAAATTTAACTCTCATTTCCCACCAGGAAGAGGAAGTAACTAAAGGCTCACCGTGCCACGCCGGAACCAGATTAGGGCCTGAAACCATCCTGTGGTGTTGCGGCCAGCTCACAAGAAAGCGAGTTGAAGAAAGGAGCTCAAGGTCACTGTAATTCACAAACCTGCAGAGTTATAAATGACAGCTATCGTCCAAAAATATACTGAAGTAAGGCTGCCAAGAGGACTTGAAGGTGGGGCAGAATTGCAGGAAACCGATTTCAGGAGGTAGACTGGAATTGCATTGAAAGCATAGGAAAAGAGGCAGAATGTCCACAATGATGCACTTGGCCAAAAAGGGCGTATGCGTTTTTTCCTGAATATATCAGGAAAAAACGCATACGCCCTTTTTGGCCAACCAAGCAAGCTTGCAAAGGAAATCTGCACTACAATGAAGTCTCACTTCCCCCCGGTCAAAAGGGTCATCTGAAAAAAGTGTAAAATCCAGAAAGGCAGGACAGGCCATGGAGAACTGGGAGCCTTGTTATGCTGATGGGCGGGATGTAAATTGCCAACAGACACTTGGGAGAAGTGTATGGTGTTTCCTGAAACATCTAAAAAACAAAGCAACCGAGCCTAGGGCACTTCCACTTATGGTCCTATAGCTTAGGGAAATTAAAATCAAAAAGACACAGCCACCCGAAAGTTTGGGACGCCTCTGTTAACAAGAACCTCGTTTACCGTACAAGTTCAATATCACAGAAAGTGAAAAATGGATAAAGAACTTGCGGTACTTACGAACAATGCAGTATCACTCAGCAATGAAATCTATGTCATCAGGCCCTTAGCAGCACAATGAGTGGATTCAGGTATGATGATTCTAACTGAAATAAGTCACACAGAAAAAGAAACATCATAAGATATCAGTAATATACGGAATAAACTTGGCTACACAGGAAATGAATTACAGAACAGAACAGGGTCTCAAATTTAGAAAACCAACTTATGCTTGCTTAAGGGTAAAGGTGAGTTGGGGTGCTGCATAAAACCAGAGATTGAAATGAGCACAGATAAAGTTCCTTAAGCCAAATATGGAATAGACAAGTGCTACATCTTGCTCAATGAAATGGACTCAACACCGCATAATAAACGCCTAAGAATGTACCTGACTAGTAAGTATCTTAAAAGCTATGGATTCCTATGTCTCCGAAAGGGAATCAAGCATGTGTACAGGGGCATAAGCGCAGCAGTGATAGGATTGGAGAGGTTCGGTGAGCAAATGAAGACCCTTTGAAGTCATATTGCATGGTACCCATTCCACGGGTTTCAAATACCCAGGTTTAAGGTATTCTTCCTTCAGCTAAAACATGCATGTGGAACCTAGAGTATGATCAACCATGTGAACGGGAGACATGTTCAAATATGTCTCAGTTTTCCTACCCTGGTACTCGGGTGCAACATTCCAGACGCTTTACTAACACTCTCCTGACTTGGAGAGTCAGTCCCTTTAACCTCCTGTTTCGCCCAGTTTGCAATTTCTGCGGAAGATGAACAGGAATAGCGAAAACCAATGACAGACTAGCTGGAGGTGTCTGGACGGGCAAATTTAACTCTCATTTCCCACCAGGAAGAGGAAATAACCAAAGGCTCAGCGTGCCGTGCCGGAACCAGATTAGGGCCTGAAGCCATCCTGCGGTGTTGCGGCCAGCTCACAAGAAAGCGAGTTGAAGAAAGGGGCTCAGGGGCACTGTAATTCACAAACCTGCAGAGTTATAAATGACAGCTATCGTCCAAAAATAGACTGAAGTAAGGCTGCCAAGAGGACTTGAAAGCGGGGCAGAATTGCAGGAAACCGATTTCAGGAGGTAGACTGGAATTGCATTGAAAGCATAGGAAAAGAGGCAGAACGTCCACAATGATGCACTTGGCCAAAAAGGGCGTATGCGTTTTTTCCTGAATATATTCAAGAAAAAACGCATACGCCCTTTTCGGCCAACCAAGCAAGCTTGCAAAGGGAATCTGCACTACAATGAAGTCTCACTTCCCCCCGTCAAAAGGGCGATCTGAAAAAAGTGTAAAATCCAGAAAGGCAGGACAGGCCATGGAGAACTGGGAGACTTTTTATGCTGATGGGCGGGATGTAAATTGCCAACAGACACTCGGGAGAAGTGTATGGTGTTTCCTGAAACATCTAAAAAACAAAGCAACAGAGCCTAGGGCACTTCCACTTATGGTCCTATAGCTTAGGGAAATTAAAATCAAAAAGACACAGCCACCCCAAAGTTTGGAATGGCTCTGTTTACAAGAACCTCGTTTACAGTACAAGTTCAACATCGCAGAAAGTGAAAAATGGATAAAGAAGTTGTGGTATTTACGTATAAAGCAATATCACTCAACAAAGAAATCTATGTCATCAGGACCTTAGCAGCACAATGAGTGGATTCAGGTACGATGATTCTAACTGAAATAAGTCACACAGAAAAAGAAACATCATAAGATATCAGTAATACACGGAATGTAAACTTGGCTACACAGGAAGTGAATTACAGAACAGAACAGGGTCTCAAATTTAGAAAACCAACTTATGCTTGCTTAAGGGTAAAGGTGAGTTGGGTTGCTGCATAAAACCAGAGATCGAAATGAGCACAGATAAAGTTCCTTAAGCCAAATATGGAATAGAAAAGAGCTACTCCTTGCTCAACGAAATGGACTCAACACCCCATATTAAACGCCTAAGAATGTACCTGACTAGTAAGTATCTTAAAACCTATGGATTGCTATGTCTCCGAAAGAGAATCAAGCATGTGTACAGGGGCATAAACACAGCAGTGATAGGATTGGAGAGGTTCGGTGAGGAAATGAAGACCCTTTGAAGTCATATTGCATGGTACCCATTCCACGGGTTTCAACTACCCAGGTTTAAGGTATTCTTCCTTCACCTAAAACATGCATGTGGAACGTAGAGTATGATCAACCATGTGATCGGGAGACGTGTTCAAATATGTCTCAGTTTTCGTACCCTGGTACTCGGGTGCAACATTCCAGACGCTTTACTAACACTCTCCCGACTTGGAGAGTTAGTCCCTTTAACCTCCTGTTTGGCCCAGTTTGCAAATTCTGTGGAAGATGAACAGGAATAGCGAGAAGCAATGAGAGACTAGCTGGAGGTGTCTGGACGGGCAAATTTAACTCTCATTTCCCACCAGGAAGAGGAATTAACCAAAGGCTCAGTGTGCCGTGCCGGAACCAGATTAGGGCCTGAAGCCATCCTGCGGTGTTGCGGCCAGCTCACAGGAAAGCCAGTTGAAGAAAGGAGCTCGGGGGCACTGTAATTCACAAACCTGCAGAGTTATAAATGACAGCTATCGTCCAAAAATATACTGAAGTAAGGCTGCCAAGAGGACTTGAAAGCGGGGCAGAATTGCAGGAAACCGATTTCAGGAGGTAGACTGGAATTGCATTGAAAGCATAGGAAAAGAGGCAGAGTGTCCACAATGATGCACTTGGCCAAAAAGGGCGTATGCGTTTTTTCCTGAATATATTCAGGAAAAAACGCATACGCCCTTTTTGGCCAACCAAGCAAGCTTGCAAAGGAAATCTGCACTACAATGAAGTCTCACTTCCCCCCGGTCAAACGGGCCATCTGAAAACAGTGTAAAATCCAGAAAGGCAGGACAGGCCATGGAGAACTGGGAGCCCTGTTATGCTGATGGGCGGGATGTAAATTGCCAACAGACACTCGGGAGAAGTGTATGGTGTTTCCTGAAACATCTAAAAAACAAAGCAACAGAGCCTAGGGCACTTCCACTTATGGTCCTATAGCTTAGGGAAATTAAAATCAAAAAGACACAGCCACCCCAAAGTTTGGGACGCCTCTGTTTACGAGAACCGCGTTTACCGTACAAGTTCAATATCACAGAAAGTGAAAAATGGATAAAGAACTTGTGGTATTTACGTATAAAGCAATATCACTCAGCAAAGAAATCTATGTCATCAGGCCCTTAGCAGCACAATGAGTGGATTCAGGTACGATGATTCTAACTGAAATAAGTCACACAGAAAAAGAAACATCATAAGATATCACTAATACACGGAATGTAAACTTGGCTACACAGGAACTGAATTACAGAACAGAACAGGGTCTCAAATTTAGAAAACCAACTTATGCTTGCTTAAGGGGAAAGGTGAGTTGGGGTGCTGCATAAAACCAGAGATCGAAATGAGCACAGATAAAGTTCCTTAAGCCAAATATGGAATAGACAAGAGCTACTCCTTGCTCAACGAAATGGACTCAACACCGCATATTAAACGCCTAAGAATGTACCTGACTAGTAAGTATCTTAAAACCTATGGATTGCTATGTCTCCGAAAGAGAATCAAGCATGTGTACAGGGGCATAAACGCAGCAGTGATAGGATTGGAGAGGTTCGGTGAGCAAATGAAGACCCTTTGAAGTCATATTGCATGGTACCCATTACACGGGTCTCAACTCTCCAGGTTTAAGGTATTCTTCCTTCAGCTAAAATATGCATGTGGAACCCAGAGTATGATCAACCGTGTGAATCGGAGACGTGTTCAAATATATCTCAGTTTTCCTCTCCTGGTACTCTTGTGCAACATTCCAGATGCTTTACTAACACTCTCCCCACTTGGAGAGTCAGCGCCTTTAACCACCTGTTTGGCCCAGTTTGCAATTTCTGCGGAAGATGAACAGGAATAGGGAGAACCAATGAGACAATAGCTGGAGGTGTCTGGACACGCAAATTTAACTCTCATTTCCCACCAGGAAGAGGAAATAACCAAAGGCTCAGCGTGCCGTGCCAGAACAAGATTAGGGCCTGAAGCCATCCTGCGGTGTTGCGGCCAGCTCACAAGAAAGCGAGATGAAGAAAGGAGCTCAGGGACACTGTAATTCACAAACCTGCAGAGTTATAAATGACAGCTATCGTCCAAAAATATACTGAAGTAAGGCTGCCAAGAGGACTTGAAAGCGGGGCAGAATTGCAAGAAACCGATTTCAGGAGGTAGACTGGAATTGCATTGAAAGCATAGGAAAAGAGGCAGAGCGTCCACAATGATGCACTTGGCCAAAAAGGACGTATGCGTTTGTTCCTGAATATATTCAGGAAAAAACGCATACGCCCTTTTTGGCCAACCAAGCAAGCTTGCAAAGGAAATCTGCACTACAATGAAGTCTCACTTCCCCCCGGTTAAACGGGCCATCTGAAAAAAGAGTAAAATCCAGAAAGGCACGACAGGCCATGGAGAACTGAGAGCCTTGTTATGCTGATGGGCGGGATGTAAATTGCCAACAGACACTCGGGAGAAGTGTATGGTGTTTCCTGAAACATCTAAGAAACAAAGCAACAGAGCCTAGGGCACTTCCACTTATGGTCCTATAGCTTAGGGAAATTAAAATCAAAAAGACACAGCCACCCCAAAGTTTGGGACGCCTCTGTTTACAGGAACCTCGTTTACCGTACAAGTTCAATATCACAGAAAGTGAAAAATGGATAAAGAACTTGTGGTACTTACGTACAATGCAGTATCACTCAGCAATGAAATCTATGTCATCAGGCCCGTAGCAGCATAATGAGTGGATTCAGGTACGATGATTCTAACTGAAATAAGTCACACAGAAAAAGAAACATCATAAGATATCACTAATACACGGAATGTAAACTTGGCTACACAGGAACTGAATTCCAAAACAGAACAGGGTCTCAAATTTAGAAAACCATCTTATGCTTGCTTAAGGGGAAAGGTGAGTTGGGGTGCTGCATAAAACCAGAGATTGAAATGAGCACAGATAAATTTCCTTAAGCCAAATATGGAATAGAAAAGAGCTACTCCTTGCTCAACGAAATGGACTCAACATCCCATATTAAACGCCTAAGAATGTACCTGACTAGTAAGTATCTTAAAACCTATGGATTGCTATGTCTCCAAAAGAGAATCAAGTGTGTGTACAGGGGCATAATCGCAGCAGTGATAGGATTGGAGACGTTCCGTGAGCAAATGAAGACCCTTTGAAGTCATATTGCATGGTACCCATTCCACGGGTCTCAACTCTCCAGGTTTAAGGTATTCTTCCTTCTGCTAAAACATGCATGTGGAACCCAGAGTATGATCAACCGTGTGAACGGGAGACGTGTTCAAATATGTCTCAGTTTTCCTCCCCTGGTACTTGAGTGCAACATTCAAGACGCTTTACTAACATTCTCCCCACTTGGAGAATCAGCGCCTTTAACCTCCTGTTTGGCCCAGTTTGCAATTTCTGCGGAAGATGAACAGGAATAGGGAGAACCAATGAGAGACTAGCTGGAGGTGTCTGGACGGGCAAATTTAACTCTCATTTCCCACTAGGAAGAGGAAATAACCAAAGGCTCAGCGTGCCATGCCGGAACCAGATTAGGGCCTGAAGCCATTCTGCGGTGTTGCGGCCAGCTCACAAGAAAGCGAGTTGAAGAAAGGAGCTCAGGGGCAGTGTAATTCACAAACCTGCAGAGTTATAAATGACAGCTATCGTCCAAAAATATACTGAAGGAAGGCTGCCAAGAGGACTTGAAAGCGGGGCAGAATTGCAGGAAACCGATTTCAGGAGGTAGACTGGAATTGCATTGAAAGCATAGGAAAAGAGGCAGAGCGTCCACAATGATGCACTTGGCCAAAAAGGGCGTATGCGTTTTTTCCTGAATATATTCAGGAAAAAACGCATACGCCCTTTTTGGCCAACCAAGCAAGCTTGCAAAGGAAATCTGCACTACAATGAAGTCTCACTTCCCCCCGGTCAAAAGGGCCATCTGAAAAAAGTGTAAAATCCAGAAAAGCAGGAGAGGCCATGGAGAACTGGGAGCCTTGTTATGCTGATGGGCGGGATGGAAATTGCCAACAGACACTCGGGAGAAGTGTATGGTGTTTCCTGAAACATCTAAAAAACAAAGCAACAGAGCCTAGGGCACTTCCACTTATGGTCCTATAGATTAGGGAAATTAAAATCAAAAAGACACAGCGTCCCCAAAGCTTGGGACGCCTCTGTTTACAAGAACGTCGTTTACAGTACAAGTTCAACATCGCAGAAAGTGAAAAATGGATAAAGAACTTGTGGTATTTGCTTACAAAACAATATCACTCAGCAATGAAATCTATGTCATCAGGCCCGTAGCAGCATAATGAGTGGATTCAGGTACGATGATTCTAACTGAAATAAGTCACACAGAAAAAGAAACATCATAAGATATCAGTAATACACGGAATGTAATCTTGGCTACACAGGAACTGAATTCCAAAACAGAACAGGGTCTCAAATTTAGAAAACCAACTTATGCTTGCTTAAGGGGAAAGGTGAGTTGGGGTGCTGCATAAAACCAGAGATTGAAATGAGCACAGATAAAGTTCCTTAAGCCAAATATGGAATAGACAAGAGCTACTCCTTGCTCAACGAAATGGACTCAACACCCCATATTAAACGCCTAAGAATGTACCAGACTAGTAAGTATCTTAAACCTATGGATTGCTATGTCTCCAAAAGAGAATCAAGCGTGTGTACAGGGGCATAAACGCAGCAGTGATAGGATTGGAGAGGTTCGGTGAGCAAATGAAGACCCTTTGAAGTCATATTGCATGGTACCCATTCCACGGGTCTCAACACTCCAGGTTTAAGGTATTCTTCCTTCAGCTAAAACATGCATGTGGAACCTAGAGTATGATCAACCGTGTGATCGGGAGACGTGTTCAAATATGTCTCAGTTTTCGTACCCTGGTACTCGGGTGCAACATTCCAGACGCTTTACTAACACTCTCCCCACATGGAGAGTCAGCGCCTTTAACCTCCTGTTTTGCCCAGTTTGCAATTTCTGCGGAAGATGAACAGGAGTAGCGAGAACCAATGAGAGACTAGCTGGAGGTGTCTGGACGGGCAAATTTAACTCTCATTTCCCACCAGGAAGAGCAATTAACCAAAGGCTCAGCGTGCCGTGCCGGAACCAGATTAGGGCTTGAACCCATCCTGCGGTGTTGCGGCCAGCTCAAAAGAAAGCGAGTTGAAGAAAGGAGCTCAGGGGCACTGTAATTCACAAACCTGCAGAGTTATAAATGACAGCTATCGTCCAAAAATATACTGAAGTAAGGCTGCCAAGAGGACTTGAAAGCGGGGCAGAATTGCAGGAAACCGATTTCAGGAGGTAGACTGGAATTGCATTGAAAGCATAGGAAAAGAGGCAGAACGTCCACAATGATGCACTTGGCCAAAAAGGGCGTATGCCTTTTTTCCTCAGGGAAAAATGCATACGCCCTTTTTGGCCAACCAAGCAAGCTTGCAAAGGAAATCGGCACTAAAATGAAGTCTCACTTCCCCCGGGTCAAAAGGGCCATCTGAAAAAAGTGTAAAATCCAGAAAGGCAGGACAGGCCATGGAGAACTGGGAGCCTTGTTATGCTGATGGGCGAGATGTAAATTGCCAACAGACACTCGGGAGAAGTGTATGGTGTTTTTGAAACATCTAAAAAACAAAGCAACAGAGCCTAGGGCACTTCCACTTATGGTCCTATAGCTTAGGGAAATTAAAATCAAAAAGACACAGCGTCCCCAAAGCTTGGGACGCCTCTGTTTACAAGAACCTCGTTTACAGTACAAGTTCAACATCGCAGAAAGTGAAAAATGGATAAAGAACTTGTGGTATTTGCTTACAAAACAATATCACTCAGCAATGAAATCTATGTCATCAGGCCCGTAGCAGCATAATGAGTGGATTCAGGTACGATGATTCTAACTGAAATAAGTCACACAGAAAAAGAAACATCATAAGACATCACTAATACACGGAATGTAAACTTGGCTACACAGGAACTGAATTAGAGAACAGAACAGGGTCTCAAATTTAGAAAACCAACTTATGCTTGCTTAAGGGGAAAGGTGAGTTGGGGTGCTGCATAAAACCAGAGATTGAAATGAGCACAGATAAAGTTCCTTATGCCTAATATGGAATAGACAAGAGCTACTCCTTGCTCAACGAAATGGACTCAACACCACATATTAAACGCCTAAGAATGTACCTGACTAGTAAGTATCTTAAAACCTATGGATTGCTATGTCTCCAAAAGAGAATCAAGCGTGTGTACACGGGCATAAACGCAGCAGTGATAGGATTGGAGAGGTTCGGTGAGCAAATGAAGACCCTTTGAAGTCATATTGCATGGTACCCATTACACGGGTCTCAACTCTCCAGGTTTAAGGTATTCTTCCTTCAGCTAAAACATGCATGTGGAACCCAGAGTATGATCAACCGTGTGAACGGGAGACGTGTTCAAATATGTCTCAATTTTCCTCCCCTTGTACTCGGGTGCAACATTCCAGACGCTTTACTAACACTCTTCCCTCTTGGAAAGTCAGCGTCTTTAACCTCCTGTTTGGCCCAGTTTGCAATTTCTGCGGAAGATGAACAGGAATAGGGAGAACCAATGAGAGACTAGCTGGAGGTGTCTGGACGGGCAAATTTAACTCTCATTTCCCACCAGGAAGAGGAATTAACCAAAGGCTCAGCGTGCCGTGCCGGAACCAGATTAGGGCCTGAAGCCATCCTGCGGTGTTGCGGCCAGCTCACAAGAAAGCGAGTTGAAGAAAGGAGCTCAGGGGCACTGTAATTCACAAACCTGCAGAGTTATAAATGACAGCTATCGTCCAAAAATAGACTGAAGTAAGGCTGCCAAGAGGACTTGAAAGCGGGGCAGAATTGCAGGAAACCGATTTCAGGAGGTAGACTGGAATTGCATTGAAAGCATAGGAAAAGAGGCAGAGCGTCCACAATGATGCACTTGGCCAAAAAGGGCGTATGCGTTTTTTCCTGAATATATTCAGGAAAAAACGCATACGCCCTTTTTGGCCAACCAAGCAAGCTTGCAAAGGAAATCTGCACTACAATGAAGTCTCACTTCCCCCTGGTCAAAAGGGCCATCTGAAAAAAGTGTAAAATCCAGAAAAGCAGGAGAGGCCATGGAGAACTGGGAGCCTTGTTATGCTGATGGGCGGGATGGAAATTGCCAACAGACACTCGGGAGAAGTGTATGGTGTTTCCTGAAACATCTAAAAAACAAAGCAACAGAGCCTAGGGCAATTCCACTTATGGTCCTATAGCTTAGGGAAATTAAAATCAAAAAGACACAGCGTCCCCAAAGCTTGGGACGCCTCTGTTTACAAGAAAGTCGTTTACAGTACAAGTTCAACATCGCAGAAAGTGAAAAATGGATAAAGAACTTGTGGTACTTACGTACAATGCAGTATCACTCACTCAGCAATGAAATCTATGTCATCAGGCCCGTAGCAGCATAATGAGTGGATTCAGGTACGATGATTCTAACTGAAATAAGTCACACAGAAAAAGAAACATCATAAGATATCACTAATACATGGAATGTAAACTTGGCTACACAGGAACAGAATTCCAAAACAGAACAGGGTCTCAAATTTAGAAAACCAACTTATGCTTGCTTAAGGGGAAAGGTGAGTTGGGGTGCTGCATAAAACCAGAGATTGAAATGAGCACAGATAAAGTTCCTTAAGCCAAATATGGAATAGACAAGAGCTACTCCTTGCTCAACGAAATGGACTCAACACCGCATATTAAACGCCTAAGAATGTACCTGACTAGTAAGTATCTTAAAACCTATGGATTGCTATGTCTCCGAAAGAGAATCAAGCATGTGTACAGGGGCATAAACGCAGCAGTGATAGGATTGGAGAGGTTCGCTGAGCAAATGAAGACCCATTGAAGTCATATTGCATGGTACCCATTCCACGGGTTTCAACTACCCAGGTTTAAGGTATTCTTCCTTCAGCTAAAACATGCATGTGGAACCTAGAGTATGATCAACCATGTGATCGGGAGACGTGTTCAAATATGTCTCAGTTTTCCTCCCCTGGTACTTCGGTGCAACATTCCAGACGCTTTACTAACACTCTCCCCACTTGGAGAGTCAGCGCCTTTAACCTCCTGTTTGGCCCAGTTTGCAATTTCTGCGGAAGATGAACAGGAATAGGGAGAACCAATGAGAGACTAGCTGGAGGTGTCTGGACGGGCAAATTTAACTCACATTTCCCACCAGGAAGAGCAAATAACCAAAGGCTCAGCGTGCCGTGCCGGAACCAGATTAGGGCCTGAAGCCATCCTGCGGTGTTGAGGTCAGCTCAAAAGAAAGCGAGCTGAAGAAAGGAGCTCAGGGGCACTGTAATTCACAAACCTGCAGAGTTATAAATGACAGCTATCGTCCAAAAATATACTGAAGTAAGGCTGCCAAGAGGACTTGAAAGCGGGGCAGAATTGCAGGAAACCGATTTCAGGAGGTAGACTGGAATTGCATTGAAAGCATAGGAAAAGAGGCAGAAAGTCCACAATGATGCACTTGGCCAAAAAGGGCGTATGCGTTTTTTCCTGAATATATACCAGAAAAAAACGCATACGCCCTTTTTGGCCAACCAAGCAAGTTTGCAAAGGAAATCTGCACTACAATGAAGTCTCACTTCCCCCCGGTCAAAAGAGCCATCTGAAAAAAGTGTAAAATCCAGAAAGGCAGGACAGGCCATGGAGAACTGGGAGCCTTGTTATGCTGATGGGCGGGATGTAAATTGCCAACACACACACAGGAGAAGTGTATGGTGTTTCCTGAAACATCTAAAAAACAAAGCAACAGAGCCTAGGGCACTTCCACTTATGGTCCTATAGCTCAGGGAAATTAAAATCAAAAAGACACAGCCACCCCAAAGTTTGGGACGCCTCTGTTTACAAGAACCTCGTTTACCGTGCAAGTTCAATATCACAGAAAGTGAAAAATGGATAAAGAACTTGTGGTACTTACGTACAATGCAGTATCACTCAGCAATGAAATCTATGTCATCAGGCCCTTTGCAGCACAATGAATGGATTCAGGTATGATGATTCTAACTGAAATAAGTCACACAGAAAAAGAAACATCCTAAGATATCAGTAATACATGGAATGTAAACTTGGCTACACAGGAACTGAATTACAGAACAGAACAGGGTCTAAAATTTAGAAAACCAACTTATGCTTGCTTAAGGGGAAAGGTGAGTTGGGGTGCTGCATAAAACCACAGATTGAAATGAGCACAGATAAAGTTCCTTAAGCCAAATATGGAATAGACAAGAGCTACTCCTTGCTCAACGAAATGTACTCAACACCCCATATTAAACGCCTAAGAATGTACCTGACTAGTAAGTATCTTAAAACCTATGGATTGCTATGTCTCCAAAAGAGAATCAAACGTGTGTACAGGGGCATAAACGCAGCAGTGTTAGGATTGGAGAGGTTCGGTGAGCAAATGAAGACACTTTGAAGTCATATTGCATGGTACCCATTCCACGGATTTCAACTACCCAGGTTTAAGGTATTCTTCCTTCAGCGAAAACATGCATGTGGAACACAGAGTATGATCAACCGTGTGAACGGGAGACGTGTTCAAATATGTCTCAGTTTTCCTCCCCTGGTACTCGGGTGCAACATTCCAGACGCTTTACTAACACTCTCCCCACTTGGAGAGTCAGCGCCTTTAAACTCTTGTTTGAACCAGTTTGCAATTTCTGTGGAAGATGAACAGGAATAGGGAGAACCAATGAGAGACTAGCTGGAGGTGTCTGGACGGGCAAATTTAACTCTCATTTCCCACCCGGAAGAGGAAATAACCAAAGGCTCAGCGTGCCATGCCGGAACCAGATTATGGCCGGAAGCCATCCTGCGGTGTTGCGGCCAGCTCAAAACAAAGCGAGTTGAAGAAAGGAGCTCAGGGGCACTGTAATTCACAAACCTGCAGAGTTATAAATGACAGCTATCGTCCAAAAATATACTGAAGTAAGGCTGCCAAGAGGACTTGAAAGCGGGGCAGAATTGCAGGAAACCGATTTCAGGAGGTAGACTGGAATTGCATTGAAAGCATAGGAAAAGAGGCAGAACATCCACAATGATGCACTTGGCCAAAAAGGGCGTATGCGTTTTTTCCTGAATATATTCAGGAAAAAACGCATACGCCCTTTTTGGCCAACCAAGCAAGCTTGCAAATGAAATCTGCAGTACAATGAAGTCTCACTTCCCCCTGGTCAAAAGGGCCATCTGAAAAAAGTGTAAAATCCAGAAAGGCTGGACAGGCCATGGAGAACTGGGAGCCTTGTTATGCTGATGGGCGGGATGTAAATTGCCAACAGACACTCCGGAGAAGTGTATGGTGTTTCCTGAAACATCTAAAAAACAAAGCAACAGAGCCTAGGGCACTTCCACTTATGGTCCTATAGCTTAGGGAAATTAAAATCAAAAAGACACAGCCACCCCAAAGTTTGGGAAGCCTCTGTTTACAAGAACCTCGTTTACAGTACAAGTTCAACATCGCAGAAAGTGAAAAATGGATAAAGAAGTTGTGGTATTTACTTACAAAGCAATATCACTCAGCCATGAACTCTATGTCATCAGGCCCTTAGCAGCACAATGAGTGGATTCAGGTATGATGATTCTAACTGAAATAAGTCACACAGAAAAAGAATCATCATAAGATATCAGTAATACACGGAATGTAAACTTGGCTACACAGGAACTGAATTACAGAACAGAACAGGGTCTCAAATTTAGAAAACCAACTTATGCTTGCTTAAGGGGAAAGGTGAGTTGGGGTGCTGCATAAAACCAGAGATTGAAATGAGCACAGATAAAGTTCCTTAAGCCAAATATGGAATAGACAAGAGCTACTCCTTGCTCAACGAAATGGACTCAACACCGCATATTAAACGCCTAAGAATGTACCTGACTAGTAAGTATCTTAAAACCTATGGATTGCTATGTCTCCGAAAGAGAATCAAGCATGTGTGCAGGGACATAAACGCAGCAGTGATAGGATTGGAGAGGTTCGGTGAGCAAATGAAGACCCTTTGAAGTCATATTGCATGGTATCCATTACACGGGTCTCAACTCTCCAGGTTTAAGGTATTCTTCCTTCAGCTAAAACATGCATGTGGAACCCAGAGTACGATCAATCGTGTGAATGGGAGACGTGTTCAAATATGTCTCAGTTTTCCTCCCCTGGTACTCGGGTGCAACATTCCAGATGCTTAACTAACACTCTCCCCACTTGGAGAGTCAGTGCCTTTAACCTCCTGTTTGGCCCAGTTTGCAATTTCTGCGGAAGATGAACAGGAATAGCGAGCATAATGAGAGACTAGCTGGAGGTGTCTGGACGGGCAAATTTAACTCTCATTTCCCACCAGGAAGAGGAAATAACCAAAGGATCAGCGTGCCGTGCCGGAACCAGATTAGGGCCTGAAGCCATCCTGCGGTGTTGCGGCCAGCTCACAAGAAAGCGAGTTGAAGAAAGGAGCTCAGGGGCACTGTAATTCACAAACCTGCAGAGTTATACATGACAGCTATCATCCAAAAATATACTGAAGTAAGGCTGCCAAGAGGACTTGAAAGCGGGGCAGAATTGCAGGAAACCGATTTCAGGAGGTAGACTGGAATTGCATTGAAAGCATAGGAAAAGAGGCAGAACGTCCACAATGATGCACTTGGCCAAAAAGGGCGTATGCGTTTTTTCCTGAATATATTCAGGAAAAAACGCATACGCACTTTTTGGCCAACCAAGCAAGCTTGCAAAGGAAATCTGCACTACAATGAAGTCTCACTTCCCCCCGGTCAAAAGGGCCATCTGAAAAAAGTGTAAAATCCAGAAAGGCAGGACAGGCCATGGAGAACTGGGAGCCTTGTTATGCTGATGGGCGGGATGTAAATTGCCAACAGACACTCGGGAGAAGTGTATGGTGTTTCCTGAAACATGTAAAAAACAAAGCAACAGAGCCTAGGGCACTTCGACTTACGGTCCTATAGCTTAGGGAAATTAAAACCAAAAAGACACAGCCACCCCAAAGTTTGGGACGCCTCTGTTTACAAGAACCTCGTTTACAGTACAAGTTCAACATCGCAGAAAGTGAAAAATGGATAAAGAAGTTGTGGTACTTCCTTACAAAGCAATATCACTCAGCAATGAAATCTATGTCATCAGGCCCTTAGCAGCACAATGAGTGGATTCAGGTATGATGATTCTAACTGAAATAAGTCACACAGAAAAAGAAACATCATAAGATATCAGTAATACATGGAATGTAAACTTGGCTACACAGGAACTGAATTCCAAAACAGAACAGGGTCTCAAATTTAGAAAAGCAACTTATGCTTGCTTAAGGGTAAAGGTGAGTTGGGGTGCTGCATAAAACCAGAGATTGAAATGAGCACAGATAAAGTTCCTTAAGCCAAATATGGAATAGACAAGAGCTACTCCTTGCTCAACGAAATTGACACAACACCGCATATTAAACGTCTAAGAATGTACCTGACTAGTAAGTATCTTAAAACCTATGGATTGCTATGTCTCCGAAAGAGAATCAAGCATGTGTACAGGGGCAGAAACGCAGCAGTGATAGGATTGGAGAGGTTCGGTGAGCAAATGAAGACTCTTTGAAGTCATATTGCATGGTACCCATTCCACGGGTCTCAACTTTCCAGGTTTAAGTTATTCTTCCTTCAGCTAAAACATGCATGTGGAACCCAGAGTACGATCAACCGTGTGAATGGGAGACGTGTTCAAATATGTCTCAGTTTTCCTCCCCTGGTACTCGGGTGCAACATTCCAGACGCTTTACTAACACTCTCCCCACTTGGAGAGTCATCGCCTTTAACCTCCTGTTTGGCCCAGTTGCAATTTCTGCGGAAGATGAACAGGAATAGCGAGAATAATGAGAGACTAGCTGGAGGTGTCTGGACGGGCAAATTTAACTCTCATTTCCCACCAGGAAGAGGAAATAACCAAAGGCTCAGCGTGCCGTGCCGGAACCAGATTAGGACATGAAGCCATCCTGCGGTGTTGCGGCCAGCTCAAAAGAAAGCGAGTTGAAGAAAGGAGCTCAGGGGCACTGTAATTCACAAACCTGCAGAGTTATACATGACAGCTATCATCCAAAAATATACTGAAGTAAGGCTGCCAAGAGGACTTGAAAGCGGGGCAGAATTGCAGGAAACCGATTTCAGGAGGTAGACTGGAATTGCATTGAAAGCATAGGAAAAGAGGCAGAACGTCCACAAATGATGCACTTGGCCAAAAAGTGCGTATGCGTTTTTTCCTGAATATATTCAGGAAAAAACGCATACGCCCTTTTTGGCCAACCAAGCAAGCTTGCAAAGGAAATCTGTAGTACAATGAAGTCTCACTTCCCCCCGGTCAAAAGGGCCATCTGAAAAAAGTGTAAAATCCAGAAAGGCAGGACAGGCCATGGAGAACTGGGAGCCTTGTTATGCTGATGGGCGGGATGTAAATTGCCAACAGACACTTGGGAGAAGTGTATGGTGTTTCCTGAAACATCTAAAAAACAAAGCAACAGAGCCTAGGGCACTTCCACTTATGGTCCTATAGCTTAGGGAAATTAAAATCAAAAAGACACAGCCACCCCAAAGTTTGGGACGCCTCTGTTTACAAGAACCTCGTTTACAGTACAAGTTCAACATCGCAGAAAGTGAAATATGGATAAAGAAGTTGTGGTACTTCCTTACAAAGCAATATCACTCAGCAATGAAATCTATGTCTTCAGGCCCTTAGCAGCACAATGAGTGGATTCAGGTACGATGATTCTAACTGAAATAAGTCACACAGAAAAAGAAACATCATAAGATATCAGTAATACACGGAATGTAAACTTGGCTACACAGGAACTGAATTACAGAACAGAACAGGGTCTCAAATTTAGAAAACCAACTTATGCTTGCTTAAGGGTAAAGGTGAGTTGGGGTGCTGCATAAAACCAGAGATTGAAATGAGCACAGATAAAGTTCCTTAAGCCAAATATGGAATAGACAAGAGCTACTCCTTGCTCAACGAAATGGACTCAACACCGCATATTAAACGCCTAAGAATGTACCTGACTAGTAAGTATCTTAAAACCTATGGATTGTTATGTCTCCGAAAGAGAATCAAGCATGTGTACAGAGGCATAAACACAGCACTGATAGGATTGGAGAGATTCGCTGAGCAAATGAAGACCCTTTGAAGTCATATTGCATGGTACCCATTCCATGGGTTTCAACTCTCCAGGTTTAAGGTATTCTTCCTTCAGCTAAAACATGCATGTGGAACCTAGAGTATGATCAACCATGTGATCGGGAGACGTGTTCAAATATGTCTCAGTTTTCCTCCCCTGGTACTCGCGTGCAACATTCCAGATGCTTTACTAACACTCTCCCCACTTGGAGAGTCAGCGCCTTTAACCTCCTGTTTGGCCCAGTTTGAAATTTCAGCGGAAGATGAACAGGAATAGGGAGAACCAAAGAGAGACTAGCTGGAGGTGTCTGGACGGGCAAATTTAACTCTCATTTCCCACCAGGAAGAGGAAATAACCAAAGGCTCAGCGTGCCGTGCAGTAACCAGATTACGGCCTGCAGCCATCCTGCGGTGTTGCGGCCAGCACAAAAGAAAGCGAGTTGAAGAAAGCAGCTCAGGGGCACTGTAATTCACAAACCTGCAGAGTTATAAATGACAGCTATCGTCCAAAAATATACTGAAGTAAGGCTGCCAAGAGGACTTGAAAGCGGGGCAGAATTGCAGGAAACCGATTTCAGGAGGTAGACTGGAATTGCATTGAAAGCATAGGAAAAGAGGCAGAACGTCCACAATGATGCACTTGGCCAAAAAGGGCGTATGCGTTTTTTCCTGAATATATTCAGGAAAAAACGCATACGCCCTTTTTGGCCAACCAAGCAAGCTTGCAAAGGAAATCTGCACTACAATGAAGTCTCACTTCCCCCCGGTCAAAAGGGCCATCTGAAAAAAGTGTAAAATCCAGAAAGGCAGGACAGGCCATGGAGAAATGGGAGCCTTGTTATGCTGATGGGCGGGATGTAAATTGCCAACAGACACTCGGGAGAAGTGTATGGTGTTTCCTGAAACATCTAAAAAACAAAGCAACAGAGCCTAGGGCACTTCCACTTATGGTCCTATAGCTTAGGGATATTAAAATCAAAAAGACACAGCCACCCCAAAGTTTGGGACGCCTCTGTTTACAAGAACCTCGTTTACAGTACAAGTTCAACATCGCAGAAAGTGAAAAATGGATAAAGAAGATGTGGTACTTCCTTACAAAGCAATATCACTCAGCAATGAATTCTATGACATCAGGCCCTTAGCAGCACAATGAGTGGATTCAGGTATGATGATTCTAACTGAAATAAGTCACACAGAAAAAGAAACATCATAAGATATCAGTAATACACGGAATGTAAACTTGGCTACACAGGAACTGAATTACAGAACAGAACAGGGTCTCAAATTTAGAAAACCAACTTATGCTTGCTTAAGGGTAAAGGTGAGTTGGGGTGCTGCATAAAACCAGAGATTGAAATGAGCACAGATAAAGTTCCTTAAGCCAAATATGGAATAGACAAGAGCTACTCCTTGCTCAACGAAATGGACTCAACACCGCATATTAAACGCCTAAGAATGTACCTGACTAGTAAGTATCTTAAAACCTATGGATTGCTATGTCTCCGAAAGAGAATCAAGCATGTGTACAGGGGCATAAACGCAGCACTGATAGGATTGGAGAGGTTCAGTGAGCAAATGAAGACCCTTTGAAGTCATATTGCATGGTACCCATTCCACGGGTTTCAACTCTCCAGGTTTAAGGTATTCTTCCTTCAGCTAAAACATGCATGTGGAACCTAGAGTATGATCAACCATGTGATCGGGAGACGTGTTCAAATATGTCTCAGTTTTCCTCCCCTGGTACTCGGGTGCAACATTCCAGACGCTTTACTAACACTCTCCCCACTTGGAGAGTCAGCGCCTTTAACCTCCTGTTTGGCCCAGTTTGCAATTTCTGCGGAAGATGAACAGGAATAGCGAGAACCAATGAGAGGCTAGCTGGAGGTGTCTGGACGGGCAAATTTAACTCTCATTTCCCACCAGGAAGAGGAAATAACCAAAGGCTCAGCGTGCCGTGCAGGAACCAGATTACGGCCTGAAGCCATCCTGCGGTGTTGCGGCCAGCTCACAAGAAAGCGAGTTGAAGAAAGGAGCTCAGGGGCACTGTAATTCACAAACCTGCAGAGTTATAAATGACAGCTATCGTCCAAAAATATACTGAAGTAAGGCTGCCAAGAGGACTTGAAAGCGGGGCAGAATTGCAGGAAACCGATTTCAGGAGGTAGACTGGAATTGCATTGAAAGCATAGGAAAAGAGGCAGAACGTCCACAATGATGCACTTGGCCAAAAAGGGCGTATGCGTTTTTTCCTGAATATATTCAGGAAAAAACGCATATACACTTTTTGGCCAACCACGCAAGTTTGCAAAGGAAATCTGCACTACAATGAAGTCTCACTTCCCCCCGGTCAAAAGGGCCATCTGAAAAAAGTGTAAAATCCAGAAAGGCTGGACAGGCCATGGAGAACTGGGAGCCTTGTTATGCTGATGGGCGGGATGTAAATTGCCAACAGACACTCAGGAGAAGTGTATGGTGTTTCCTGAAACATCTAAAAAACAAAGCAACAGAGCCTAGGGCACTTCCACTTATGGTCCTATAGCTTAGGGATATGAAAATCAGAAAGACACAGCCACCCCAAAGTTTGGGACGCCTCTATTTACAAGAACCTCGTTTACAGTACAAGTTCAACATCGCAGAAAGTGAAAAATGGATAAAGAAGTTGTGGTATTTACTTACAAAGCAATATCACTCAGCAATGAATTCTATGTCATCAGGCCCTTAGCAGCACAATGAGTGGATTCAGGTATGATGATTCTAACTGAAATAAGTCACACAGAAAAAGAAACATCATAAGATATCAGTAATACACGGAATGTAAACTTGGGTACACAGGAACTGAATTACAGAACAGAACAGGGTCTCAAATTTAGAAAACCAACTTATGCTTGCTTAAGGGGAAAGGTGAGTTGGGGTGCTGCATAAAACCAGAGATTGAAATGAGCACAGATAAAGTTCCTTAAGCCAAATATGGAATAGACAAGAGCTACTCCATGCTCAGCGAAATGGACTCAACACCGCATATTAAACGCCTAAGAATGTACCTGACTAGTAAGTATCTTAAAACCTATGGATTGCTATGTCTCCGAAAGAGAATCAAGCGTGTGTACAGGGGCATAAACGCAGCAGTGATAGGATTGGAGAGGTTCGGTGAGCAAATAAAGACCCTTTGAAGTCATATTGCATGGTACCCATTCCACGGGTTTCAACTACCCAGGTTTAAAGTATTCTTCCTTCAGCTAAAACATGCATGTGGAACCTAGAGTATGATCAACGATGTGATCGGGAGACGTGTTCAAATATGTCTCAGTTTTCCTCCCCTGGTACTCGGGTGCAACATTCCAGACGCTTTACTAACACTCTCCCGACTTGGAGAGTCAGTCCCTTTAACCTCCTGTTTGGCCCAGTTTGCAATTTCTGCGGAAGATGAACAGGAATAGCGAGAACCAATGAGAGACTAGCTGGAGGTGTCTGGACGGGCAAATTTAACTCTCATTTCCCACCAGGAAGAGGAATTAACCAAAGGCTCAGCGTGCCGTGCCGGAACCAGATTAGGGCCTGAAGCCATCCTGCGGTGTTGCGGCCAGCTCACAAGAAAGCGAGTTGAAGAAAGGAGCTCAGGGGCACTGTAATTCACAAACCTGCAGAGTTATAAATGACAGCTATCGTCCAAAAATATACTGAAGTAAGGCTGCCAAGAGGACTTGAAAGCGGGGCAGAATTGCAGGAAACCGATTTCAGGAGGTAGACTGGAATTGCATTGAAAGCATAGGAAAAGAGGCAGAGCGTCCACAATGATGCACTTGGCCAAAAAGGGCGTATGCGTTTTTTCCTGAATATATTCAGGAAAAAACGCATACGCCCTTTTTGGCCAACCAAGCAAGCTTGCAAAGGAAATCTGCACTACAATGAAGTCTCACTTCCCCCCGGTCAAAAGGGCCATCTGAAAAAAGTGTAAAATCCAGAAAAGCAGGAGAGGCCATGGAGAACTGGGAGCCTTGTTATGCTGATGGGCGGGATGTAAATTGACAACAGACACTCGGGAGAAGTGTATGGTGTTTCCTGAAACATCTAAAAAACAAAGCAACAGAGCCTAGGGCACTTCCACTTATGGTCCTATAGCTTAGGGAAATTAAAATCAAAAAGACACAGTCACCCCAAAGTTTGGGACGCCTCTGTTTACAAGAACCTCGTTTACAGTAGAAGTTCAACATCGCAGAAAGTGAAAAATGGATAAAGAAGTTGTGGTATTTACTTACAAAGCAATATCACTCAGCAATGAAATCTATGTCATCAGGCCATTAGCAGCACAATGAGTGGATTCAGGTACGATGATTCTAACTGAAATAAATAACACAGAAAAGGAAACATCATAAGATATCACTAATACACGGAATGTAAACTTGGCTACACAGGAAGTGAATTCCAAAACAGAACAGGGTCTCAAATTTAGAAAACCAACTTATGCTTGCTTAAGGGGAAAGGTGAGTTGGGGTGCTGCATAAAACCAGAGATTGAAATGAGCACAGATAAAGTTCCTTAAGCCAAATATGGAATAGACAAGAGCTACTCCTTGCTCAACGAAATGGACACAACACCCCATATTAAACGCCTAAGAATGTATCTGACTAGTAAGTATCTTAAAACCTATGGATTGCTATGTCTCCAAAAGAGAATCAAGCGTGTGTACAGGGGCATAAACGCAGCAGTGATAGGATTGGAGAGGTTCGGTGAGCAAATGAAGACCCTTTGAAGTCATATTGCATGGTACCCATTACACGGGTCTTAACTCTCTAGGTTTAAGGTACTCTTCCTTCAGCTAAAACATGCATGTGGAACCCAGATTATGATCAACCATGTGAACGGGAGACGTGTTCAAATATGTCTCAGTTTTCCTCCCCTGGTACTCGCGTGCAACATTCCAGACACTTTACTAACACTCTCCCCACTTGGAGAGTCAGCGCCTTTAACCTCCTGTTTGGCCCAGTTTGCAATTTCTGCGGAAGATGAACAGGAATAGGGAGAACCAATGAGAGGCTAGCTGGAGGTGTCTGGACGGGCAAATTTAACTCTCATTTCCCACCAGGAAGAGGAAATAACCAAAGGCTCAGCGTGCCGTGCCGGAACCAGATTAGGGCCTGAAGCCATCCTGCGGTGTTGCGGCCAGCTCAAAACAAAGCGAGTTGAAGAAAGGAGTTCAGGGGCACTGTAATTCACAAACCTGCAGAGTTATAAATGACAGCTATCGTCCAAAAATATACTGAAGTAAGGCTGCCAAGAGGACTTGAAAGCGGGGCAGAATTGCAGGAAACTGATTTCAGGAGGTAGACTGGAATAGCATTGAAAACATAGGAAAAGAGGCAGAACGTCCACAATGATGCACTTGGCCAAAAAGGGCGTATGCGTTTTTTCCTGAATATATTCAGCAAAAAACGCATACGCACTTTTTGGCCAACCAAGCAAGCTTGCAAAGGGAATCTGCACCGCAATGAAGTCTCACTTCCCCCCGGTCAAAAGGGCCATCTGAAAAAAGTGTAAAATCCAGAAAGGCAGGACAGGCCATGGAGAACTGGGAGCCTTGTTATGCTGATGGGCGGGATGTAAATTGCCAACAGACACTCGGGAGAAGTGTATGGTGTTTCATGAAACATCTAAAAAACAAAGCAACAGAGCCTAGGGCACTTCCACTTATGGTCCTAGAGCTTAGGGAAATTAAAATCAAAAAGACACAGTCACCCCAAAGTTTGGGACGCCTCTGTTTACAAGAACCTTATTTACCGTACATGTTCAATATCACAGAAAGTGAAAAATGGATAAAGAACTTGTGGTACTTACGTACAATACAGTATCACTCAGCAATGAAATCTATGTCATCAGGCCCGTAGCAGCATAATGAGTGGATTCAGGTACGATGATTCTAACTGAAATAAGTCACACAGAAAAAGAAACATCATAAGATATCACTAATACACGGAATGTAAACTTGGCTACACAGGAACTGAATTCCAAAACAGAACAGGATCTCAAATTTAGAAAACCAACTTATGCTTGCTTAAGGGGAAAGGTGAGTTGGGGTGCTGCATAAAACCAGAGATTGAAATGAGCACAGATAAAGTTCCTTAAGCCAAATATGGAATAGACAAGAGCTACTCCTTGCTCAACGAAATGGCCTCAACACCCCATATTAAACGCCTAAGAATGTACCTGACTAGTAAGTATCTTAAAACCTATGCATTGCTATGTCTCCGAAAG
The DNA here is from genome assembly GCF_951394435.1 of Stenella coeruleoalba. NCBI lineage: Eukaryota > Metazoa > Chordata > Mammalia > Artiodactyla > Delphinidae > Stenella > Stenella coeruleoalba. Next base: position 477,088 of record NW_027646034.1, on the reverse strand, counting down.
AGAATCAAGCATGTGTACAGGGGCATAAATGCAGCAGTGATAGGATTGGAGCAGTTCGGTGAGCAAATGAAGACCCTTTGAAGTCATATTGCATGGTACCCATTCCACGGGTTTCAACTACCCAGGTTTAAGGTATTCTTCCTTCAGCTAAAACATGCATGTGGAACCTAGAGTATGATCAACCATGTGATCGGGAGACGTGTTCAAATATGTCTCAGTTTTCGTACCCTGGTACTCGGGTGCAACATTCCAGATGCTTTACTAACACTCTCCCGACTTGGAGAGTCAGTCCCTTTAACCTCCTGTTTGGCCCAGTTTGCAATTTCTGCGGAAGATGAACAGGAACAGCGAGAACCAATGAGAGGCTAGCTGGAGGTGTCTGGACGGGCAAATTTAACTCTAATTTCCCACCAGGAAGAGGAATTAACCAAAGGCTCAGCGTGCCGTGCCAGAACCAGAGTAGGGCCTGAAGCCATCCTGCAGTGTTGCGGCCAGGTCACAAGAAAGAGAGTTGAAGAAAGGAGCTCAGGGGCACTGTAATTCACAAACCTGCAGAGTTATAAATGACAGCTATCGTCCAAAAATATACTGAAGTAAGGCTGCCAAGAGGACTTGAAAGAGGGGCAGAATTGCAGGAAACCGATTTCAGGAGGTAGACTGGAATTGCATTGAAAGCATAGGAAAAGAGGCAGAACGTCCACAATGATGCACTTGGCCAAAAAGGGCGTATGCGTTTTTTCCTGAATATATTCAGGAAAAAACGCATACGCCCTTTTTGGCCAACCAAGCAAGCTTGCAAAGGAAATCTGCACTACAATGAAGTCTCACTTCCACGCGGTCAAAAGGGCCATCTGAAAAAATGTATAAAATCCAGAAAGGCAGGACAGGCCATGGAGAACTGGGAGCCTTGTTATGCTGATGGGCGGGATGTAAATTGCCAACAGACACTCTGGAGAAGTGTATGGTGTTTCCTGAAACATCTATAAAACAAAGCAACAGAGCCTAGGGCACTTCCACTTATGGACCTATAGCTTAGGGAAGTAAAATCAAAAAGACACAGCCACCCCAAAGTTTGGAACGGCTCTGTTTACAAGAACCTCGTTTACAGTACAAGTTCAACATCGCAGAAAGTGAAAAATTGATAAAGAACTTGTGGTACTTATGTACAATGCAGTATCACTCAGCAATGAAATCTATGTCATCAGGCCCGTAGCAGCATAATGAGTGGATTCAGGTACGACGATTCTAACTGAAATAAGTCACACAGAAAAAGAAACATCATAAGATATCACTAATACACGGAATGTAAACTTGGCTACACAGGAACTGAATTACAGAACAGAACAGGGTCTCAAATTTAGAAAACCAACTTATGCTTGCTTAAGGGGAAAGGTGAGTTGGGGTGCTGCATAAAACCAGAGATTGAAATGAGCACAGATAAAGTTCCTTAAGCCAAATATGAAATAGACAAGAGCTACTCCTTGCTCAATGAAATGGACTCAACACCCCATATTAAACGCCTAAGAATGTATCTGACTAGTAAGTATCTTAAAACCTATGGATTGCTATGTCTCCAAAAGAGAATCAAGCGTGTGTACAGGGGCATAAACGCAGCAGTGATAGGATTGGAGAGGTTCGGTGAACAAATGAAGACCCTTTGAAGTCATATTGCATGGTACCCATTCCACGGGTTTCAACTACCCAGGTTTAAGGTATTCTTCCTTCAGCTAATACATGCATGTGGAACCTAGAGTATGATCAACCATGTGATCGGGAGATGTGTTCAAATATGTCTCAGTTTTCATACCCTGGTACTCGGGTGCAACATTCCAGACGCTTTACTAACACTCTCCCGACTTGGAGAGTCAGTCCCTTTAACCTCCTGTTTGGCCCAGTTTGCAATTTCTGCGGAAGATGAACAGGAATAGCGAGAACCAATGAGAGACTAGCTGGAGGTGTCTGGACGGGCAAATTTAACTCTCATTTCCCACCAGGAAGAGAACTTAACCAAAGGCTCAGCGTGCCGTGCCGGAACCAGATTAGGGCCTGAAGCCATCCTGCGGTGTTGCGGCCAGCTCACAAGAAAGCGAGTTGAATAAAGGAGCTCAGGGGCACTGTAATATACAAACCTGCAGAGTTATAAATGACAGCTATCGTCCAAAAATATACTGAAGTAAGGCTGCCAAGAGGACTTGAAAGCGGGGCAGAATTGTAGGAAACTGATTTCAGGAGATAGACTGGAATTGCATTGAAAGCATAGGAAAAGAGGCAGAACGTCCACAATGATGCACTTGGCCAAAAAGGGCGTATGCGTTTTTTCCTGAATATATTCAGGGAAAAACGCATACGCCCTTTTTGGCCAACCAAGCAAGCTTGCAAAGGAAATCTGCACTACAATGAAGTCTCACTTCCCCCCCGGTCAAAAGGGCCATCTGAAAAAAGTGTAAAATCCAGAAAGGCAGGACAGGCCATGGAGAACTGGGAGCCTTGTTATGCTGATGGGCGGGATGTAAATTGCCAACAGACACTCGGGAGAAGTGTATGGTGTTTCCTGAAACATCTAAAAAACAAAGCAACAGAGCCTAGGGCACTTCCACTTATGGTCCTATAGCTTAGGGAAATTAAAATAAAAAAGACACAGCCACCCCAAAATTTGGGACGCCTCTGTTTACAAGAACCTCGTTTACCGTACAAGTTCAATATCACAGAAAGTGAAAAATGTATAAAGAACTTGTGGTATTTACGTACAATGCAGTATCACTCAGCAATGAAATCTATGTCATCAGGCCCGTAGCAGCATAATGAGTGGATTCAGGTACGATGATTCTAACTGAAATAAGTCACACAGAAAAAGAAACATCATAAGATATCACTAATACACGGAATGTAAACTTGGCTACACAGGAACTGAATTCCAAAACAGAACAGGGTCTCAAATTTAGAAAACCAACTTATGCTTGCTTAAGGGTTAAGGAGAGTTGGGGTGCTGCATAAAACCAGAGATTGAAATGAGCACAGATAAAGTTCCTTAAGCCAAATATGGAATAGAGAAGAGCTACTCCTTGCTCAACGAAATGGACTCAACACCGCATATTAAACGCCTAAGAATGTACCTGACTAGTAAGTATCTTAAAACCTATGGATTGCTATGTCTCCAAAAGTGAATCAAGCGTGTGTAGAGGGGCATAAACGCAGCAGCAGTGATAGGATTGGAGAGGTTCGGTGAGCAAATGAAGACCCTTTGAAGTCATATTGCATGGTACATATTACACGGGTCTCAACTCTCCAGATTTAAGGTATTCTTCCTTCAGCTAAAACATGCATGTGAAACCTAGAGTATGATCAACCATGAGATCGGGAGACGTGCTCAAATATGTCTCAGATTTCGTACCTGGTACTCGGGTGCAACATTCCAGACGCTTTACTAACTATCTCCCGACTTGGAGAGTCAGTCCCTTTAACCTCCTGTTTGGCCCAGTTTGCAATTTCTGCGGAAGATGAACAGGAATAGCGAGAACCAATGAGAGACCAGCTGGAGGTGTCTGGACCGGCAAATTTAACTCTTATTACCCACCAGGAATAGGAATTAACCAAAGGCTCAGCGTGCTGTGCCGGAACCAGATTAGGGCCTGAAGCCATCCTGCCGTGTTGCGGCCAGGTCACAAGAAAGCAAGTTGAATAAAGGAGCTCAGGGGCACTGTAATTCACAAACCTGCAGAGTTATAAATGACAGCTATCGTCCAAAAATATACTGAAGTAGGGCTGCGAAGAGGACTTGAAAGCGGGGCAGAATTGCAGGAAACCGATTTCAGGAGGTAGACTGGAATTGCATTGAAAGCATAGGAAAAGAGGCAGAACGTCCACAATGATGCACTTGGCCAAAAAGGGCGTATGCGTTTTTTCCTGAATATATTCAGGAAAAAACGCATACGCCCTTTTTGGCCAACCAAGCAAACTTGCAAAGGAAATCTGCACTACAATGAAGTCTCACTTCCCCCCGGTCAAAAGGGCCATCTGAAAAAAGTGTAAAATCCAGAAAGGCAGGACAGACCATGGAGAACTGGGAGCCTTGTTATGCTGATGGGCGGGATGTAAATTGCCAACAGACACTCGGGAGAAGTGTATGGTGTTTCCTGAAACATCTAAAAAACAAAGCAACAGAGCCTAGGGCACTTCCACTTATGGTCCTATAGCTTAGGGAAATTAAAATCAAAAAGACACAGCCACCCCAAAGTTTGGGATGCCTCTGTTTACAAGAACCTCTTTTACCGTACAAGTTCAATATCACAGAAAGTGAAAAATGGTTAAAGAACATGTGATACTTACGTACAATGCAGTATCACTCAGCAATGGAATCTATGTCATCAGGCCCATAGCAGCATAATGAGTGGATTCAGGTACGATGATTCTAACTGAAATAAGTCACACAGAAAAAGAAACATCATAAGATATCACTAATACACGGAATGTAAACTTGGCTACACAGGAACTGAATTCCAAAACAGAACAGGGTCTCAAATTTAGAAAACCAACTTCTGCTTGCTTAAGGGGAAAGGTGAGATGGGGTGCTGCATAAAACCAGAGATTGAAATGAGCACAGATAAAGTTCCTTAAGCCAAATATGGAATAGACAAGAGCTATTCCTTGCTCAACGAAATGGACTCAACACCCCATATTAAACGCCTAAGAATGTACCTGACTAGTAAGTATCTTAAAACCTATGGATTGCTATGTCTCCAAAAGAGAATCAAGCATGTGTACAGGGGCATAAACGCAGCAGTGATAGGATTGGAGCTGTTCGGTGAGCAAATGCAGACCCTTTGAAGTCATATTGCATGGTACCCATTCCACGGGTCTCCACTCTCCAGGTTTAAGGTATTCTTCCTTCAGCTAAAACATGCATGTGGAACCCAGAGTATGATCAACCGTGTGAATGGGAGATGTGTTCAAATATGTCTCAGTTTTCGTACCCTGGTACTCGGGTGCAACATTCCAGACGCTTTACTAACACTCTCCCCACTTGGAGAGTCAGCGCCTTTAACGTTCTGTTTGGCCCAGTTTGCAATTTCTGCGGAAGATGAACAGGAATAGGGAGAACCAATGAGAGACTAGCTGGAGGTGTCTGGACGGGCAAATTTAACTCTCATTTCCCACCAGGAAGAGGAATTAACCAAAGGCTCAGCGTGCCGTGCCGGAACCATATTAGGGCCTGAAGCCATCCTGCGGTGTTGCGGCCAGCTCACAAGAAAGCGAGTTGAAGAAAGGAGCTCAGGGGCACTGTAATTCACAAACCTGCAGAGTTATAAATGACAGGTATCGTCAGAAAATAGACTGAAGTAAGGCTGCCAAGAGGACTTGAAAACGGGGCAGAATTGCAGGAAACCGATTTCAGGAGGTAGACTGGAATTGCATTGAAAGCATAGGAAAAGAGGCAGAACGTCCACAATGATGCACTTGGCCAAAAAGGGCGTATGCGTTTTTTCCTGAATATATTCAGGAAAAAACGCATACGCCCTTTTTGGCCAACCAAGCAAGCTTGCAAAGGAAATCTGCACTACAATGAAGTCTCACTTCCCCCCGGTCAAAAGGGCCATCTGAAAAAAGTGTAAAATCCAGAAAGGCAGGACAGGCCATGGAGAACTGGGAGCCTTGTGATGCTGATAGGCGGGATATAAATTGCCAACAGACACTCAGGAGAAGTGTATGGTGTTTCCTGAAACATCTAAAAAACAAAGCAACAGAGCCTAGGGCACTTCCACTTATGGTCCTATAGCTTAGGGAAATTAAAATCAAAAAGACACAGCCACCCGAAAGTTTGGGACGCCTCTGTTTACAAGAACCTCGTTTACCGTACAAGTTCAATATCACAGAAAGTGAAAAATGGATAAAGAACTTGTGGTACTTACGTACAATGCAGTATCACTGAGCAATGAAATCTATGTCATCAGGCTTGTAGCAGCATAATGAGTGGATTCAGGTACGATGATTCTAACTGAAATAAGTCACACAGAAAAAGAAACATCATAAGATATCAGTAATACACAGAATGTAAACTTGGCTACACAGGAACTGAATTACAGAACAGAACAGGGTCTCAAATTTAGAAAACCAACTTATGCTTACTTAAGGGGAAAGGTGAGTTGGGGTGCTGCATAAAACCAGAGATTGAAATGAGCACAGATAAAGTTCCTTAAGCCAAATATGGAATAGACAAGAGCTACTCCTTGCTCAACGAAATGGACTCAACACCCCATATTAAACGCCTAAGAATGTACCTGACTAGTAAGTATCTTAAAACCTATGGATTGCTATGTCTCCAAAAGAGAATCAAGCGTCTGTACAGGTGCATAATCACAGCAGTGATAGGATTGGAGAGGTTCGGTGAGCAAATGAAGACCCTTTGAAGTCATATTGCATGGTACCCATTCCACGGGTTTCAACTACCCAGGTTTAAGTTATTCTTCCTTCAGCTAAAACATGCATGTGGAACCCATAGTATGATCAACCATGTGATCGGGAGACATGTTCAAATATGTCTCAGTTTTCGTACCCTGGTACTCGGGTGCAACATTCCAGACGCTTTACTAACCCTCTCCCGACTTGGAGAGTAAGTCCCTTTAACCTCCTGTTTGGCCCAGTTTGCAATTTCTGCGGAAGATGAACAGGAATAGGGAGAACCAATGAGAGACTACCTGGAGGTGTCTGGATGGGCAAATTTAACTCTCATTTCCCAACAGGAAGAGGAATTAACCAAAGGCTCAGCGTGCCATGCCAGAACCAGATTAGGGCCTGAAGCCATCTTGCGGTGTTGCGGCCATGTCACAAGAAAGCGAGTGGAAGAAAGGAGCTCAGGGGCACTGTAATTCACAAACCTGCAGAGTTATAAATGACAGCTATCGTCCAAAAATATACTGAAGTAAGGCTGCCAAGAGGACTTGAAAGCGGGGCAGAATTGCAGGAAACCGATTTCAGGAGGTAGACTGGAATTGCATTGAAAGCATAGGAAAAGAGGCAGAACGTCCACAATGATGCACTTGGCCAAAAAGGGCGTATGCGTTTTTTCCTGAATATATTCAGGAAAAAACGCATACGCGCTTTTTGCCCAACCAAGCAAACTTGCAAAGGAAATCTTCACTACAATGAAGTCTCACTTCCCCCCGGTCAAAAGGGCCATCTGAAAAAAGTGTAAAATCCAGAAAGACAAGACAGGCCATGGAGAACTGGGAGCCTTGTTATGCTGATGGGCGGGATGTAAATTGCCAACAGACACTCGGGAGAAGTGTATGGTGTTTCCTGAAACATCTAAAAAACAAAGCAACAGAGCCTAGGGCACTTCCACTTATGGTCCTATAGCTTAGGGAAATTAAAATCAAAAAGACACAGCCACCCCAAAGTTTGGGACGCCTCTGTTTACAAGAACCTCGTTTACCGTACAAGTTCAACATCACAGAAAGTGAAAAATGGATAAAGAACTTGTGGAACTTACGTACAATGCAGTATCACTCAGCAATGAAATCTATGTCATCAGGCCCGTAGCAGCATAATGAGTGGATTCAGGTACGATGATTCTAACTGAAATAAGTCACACAGAAAAAGAAACATCATAAGATATCAGTAATACACGGAATGTAAACTTGGCTACACAGGAACTGAATTACAGAACAGAACAGGGTCTCAAATTTAGAAAACCAACTTATGCTTGCTTAAGGGGAAAGGTGAGTTGGGGTGCTGCATAAAACCAGAGATTGAAATGAGCACAGATAAAGTTCCTTAAGCCAAATATGGAATAGACAAGAGCTACTCCTTGCTCAACGAAATGGACTCAACACCGCATATTAAACGCCTAAGAATGTACCTGACTAGTAAGTATCTTAAAACCTATGGATTGCTATGTCTCCAAAAGAGTATCAAGCCAGTGTACAGGGGCATAAACGCAGTAGTGATAGGATTGGAGAGGTTCGGTGAGCAAATGAAGACCCTTTGAAGTCATATTGCATGGTACCCATTCCACGGGTTTCAACTACCCAGGTTTAAGGTATTCTTCCTTCAGCTAAAACATGCATGTGGAACCTAGAGTATGATCAACCATGTGATCGGGAGACGTGTTCTAATATGTCTCAGTTTTCGTACCCTGGTACTCAGGTGCAACATTCCAGACGCTTTACTAACACTCTCCCGACTTGGAGAGTCAGTCCCTTTAACCTCGTGTTTGGCCCAGTTTGCAATTTCTGCGGAAGATGAACAGGAATAGGGAGAAACAATGAGAGGCTAGCTGGAGGTGTCTGGATGCCAAATTTAACTCTCATTTCCCACCAGGAAGAGGAAATAACCAAAGGCTCAGCGTGCCGTGCCAGAACCAGATTAGGGCCTGAAGCCATCCTGCGGTGTTGCGGCCAAGTCACAAGAAAGCGAGTTGAAGAAAGGAGCTCAGGGGCACTGTAATTCACAAACCTGCAGAGTTATAAATGACAGCTATAGTCCAAAAATATACTGATGTAAGGCTGCCAAGAGAACTTGAAAGCGGGGCAGAATTGCAGGAAACCGATTTCAGGAGGTAGACTGGAATTGCATTGAAAGCATAGGAAAAGAGGCAGAACGTCCACAATGATGCACTTGGCCAGAAAGTGCTTATGCGTTTTTTACTGAATATATTCAGGAAAAAACGCATACGCCCTTTTTGGCCAACCAAGCAAGCTTGCAAAGGAAATCTGCACTACAATGAAGTCTCACTTCCCCCCGGTCAAAAGGGCCATCAGAAAAAAGTGTAAAATCCAGAAAGGCAGGACAGGCCATGGAGAACTGGGAGCCTTGTTATGCTGATGGGCGGGATGTAAATTGCCAACAGACACTCAGGAGAAGTGTATGGTGTTTCCTGAAACATCTAAAAAACAAAGCAACAGAGCCTAGGGCACTTCCACTTATGGTCCTATAGCTTAGGGAAATTAAAATCAAAAAGACACAGCCACCCCAAAGTTTGGGACGCCTCTGTTTACAAGAACCTCCTTTACCGTACAAGTTCAATATTACAGAAAGTGAAAAATGGATAAAGAACTTGTGGTACTTACGTACAATGCAGTATCACTCAGCAATGAAATCTATGTCATCAGGCCCGTAGCAGCATAATGAGTGGATTCAGGTACGATGATTCTAACTGAAATAAGTCACACAGAAAAAGAAACATCATAAGATATCACTAATACACGGAATGTAAACTTTGCTACAGAGGAACTGAATTCCAAAACAGAACAGGATCTCAAATTTAGAAAACCAACTTATGCTTGCTTAAGGGGAAAGGTGAGTTGGGGTGCTGCATAAAACCAGAGATTGAAATGAGCACAGATAAAGTTCCTTAAGCCAAATATGGAATAGACAAGAGCTACTCCTTGCTCCACGAAATGGACTCAACACCCCATATTAAACGCCTAAGAATGTACCTGACTAGTAAGTATCTTAAAACCTATGGATTGCTATGTCTCCGAAAAAGAATCAAGCGTGTGTACAGGGGCATAAACGCAGCAGTGATAGGATTGGAGAGGTTCGGTTAGCAAATGAAGACCCTTTGAAATCATATTGCATGGTACCCATTACACGGGTCTCAACTCTCCAGGTTTAAGGTATTCTTCCTTCAGCTAAAACATGCATGTGGAACCCAGAGTATGATCAACCATGTGATCGGGAGACGTGTTCAAATATGTCTCAGTTTTCCTCCCCTGGTACTCGGGTGCAACATTCCAGACGCTTTACTAACACTCTCCCCACTTGGAGAGTCAGCGCCTTTAACCTCCTGTTTGGCCCAGTTTGCAATTTCTGCGGAAGATGAACAGGAATAGCGAGAACCAATGAGAGGCTAGCTGGAGGTGTCTGGACGGGCAAATTTAACTCTCATTTCCCACCAGGAAGAGGAAATAACCAAAGGCTCAGCGTGCTGTGCCGGAACCAGATTAGGGCCTGAAGCCATCCTGCGGTGTTGCGGCCAGCTCAAAAGAATGCGAGTTGAAGAAAGGAGCTCAGGGGCACTGTAATTCACAAACCTGCAGAGTTAGAAATGACAGCTATCGTCCAAAAATATACTGAAGTAAGGCTGCCAAAAGGACTTGAAAGCGGGGCAGAATTGCAGGAAACCGATTTCAGGAGGTAGACTGGAATTGCATTGAAAGCATAGGAAAAGAGGCAGAACGTCCACAATGATGCACTTGGCCAAAAAGGGCGTATGCGTTTTTCTCTGAATATATTCAGGAAAAAACGCATACGCCCTTTTTGGCCAACCAAGCAAGCTTGCAAAGGAAATCTGTACTACAATGAAGTCTCACTTCCCCCCGGTCAAAAGGGCCATCTTAAAAAAGTGTAAAATCCAGAAAGGCAAGACAGGCCATGGAGAACTGGGAGCCTTGTTATGCTGATGGGCGGGATGTAAGTTGCCAACAGACACCTGGGAGAAGTGTATGGCCTTTCCTGAAACATCTAAAAAACAAAGCAACAGAGCCTAGGGCAATTCCACTTATGGTCCTATAGCTTAGAGAAATTAAAATCAAAAAGACACAGCCACCCCAAAGTTTGGGACGCCTCTGTTTACAAGAACCTCGTTTACCGTACAAGTTCAATATCACAGAAAGTGAAAAATGGATAAAGAACTTGTGGTACTTACGTACAATGCAGTATCACTCAGGAATGAAATCTATGTCATCAGGCCCGTAGCAGCATAATGAGTGGATTCAGGTACGATGATTCTAACTGAAATAAGTCACACAGAAAAAGAAACATCATAAGATATCACTAATACACGGAATGTAAACTTGGCTACACAGGAACTGAATTCCAAAACAGAACGGGTCTCAAATTTAGAAAACCAACTTATGCTTGCTTAAGGGGAAAGGTGAGTTCGGGTGGTGCATAAAACCAGAGATTGAAATGAGCACAGATAAAGTTCCTTAAGCCAAATATGGAATAGACAAGAGCTACTCCTTGCTCAACGAAATGGACTCAACACCGCATATTAAACGCCTAAGAATGTACCTGACTAGTAAGTATCTTAAAACCTATGGATTTCTATGTCTCCAAAAGAGAATCAAGCGTGTGTACAGGGGCATAAACGCAGCAGTGATAGGATTGGAGAGGTTCGGTGAGCAAATGAAGACCCTTTGAAGTCATATTGCATGGTACCCATTCCACGGGTTTCAACTACCCAGGTTTAAGGTAGTCTTCCTTCAGCTAAAACATGCATGTGGAACCTAGAGTATGATCAACCATGTGATCGGGAGACGTGTTCAAATATGTCTCAGTTTTCGTACCCTGGTACTCGGTTGCAACATTCCAGACGCTTTACTAACACTCTCCCAACTTGGAGAGTCAGTCCCTTTAACCTCCTGTTTGGCCCAGTTTGCAATTTCTGCGGAAGATGAACAGGAATAGCGAGAACCAATGAGAGACTAGCTGGAGGTGTCTGGACGGGCAAATTTAACTCCCATTTCCCACCAGGAAGAGGAATTAACCAAAGGCTCAGCCTGCCGTGCCGGAACCAGATTAGGGCCTGAAGCCATCCTGCGGTGTTGCGGCCAGCTCACAAGAAAGCGAGTTGAAGAAAGGAGCTCAGGGGCACTGTAATTCACAAACCTGCAGAGTTATAAATGACAGCTATCGTCCAAAAATAGACTGAAGTAAGGCTGCCAAGAGGACTTGAAAGCGAGGCAGAATTGCAGGAAACCGATTTCAGGAGGTAGACTGGAATTGCATTGAAAGCATAGGAAAAGAGGCAGAACGTCCACAATGATGCACTTGGCCAAAAAGGGCATATGCGTTTTTTCCTGAATATATTCAGGAAAAAACGCATACGCCCTTTTTGGCCAACCAAGCAAACTTGCAAAGGAAATCTGCACTACAATGAAGTCTCACTTCCCCCCGGTCAAAAGGGCCATCTGAAAAAAGTGTAAAATCCAGAAAGGCAGGACAGGCCATGGAGAACTGGGAGCCTTGTTATGCTGATGGGCGGGATGTAAATTGCCAACAGACACTGGGGAGAAGTGTATGGTGTTTCCTGAAACAACTAAAAAACAAAGCAACAGAGCCTAGGGCACTTCCACTTATGCTCCTATAGCTTAGGGAAATTAAAATCAAAAAGACACAGCCACCCCAAAGTTTGGGACGCCTCTGTTTACAAGAACCTCGTTTACCGTACAAGTTCAATATCACAGAAAGTGAAAAATGGATAAAGAACTTGTGGTACTTACGTACAATGCAGTATCACTCAGCAATGAAATCTATGTCATCAGGCCCGTAGCAGCATAATGAGTGGATTCAGGTACGATGATTCTAACTGAAATAAGTCACACAGAAAAAGAAACATCATAAGATATCACTAATACACGGAATGTAAACTTGGCTACACAGGAACTGAATTCCAAAACAGAACAGGGTCTCAAATTTAGAAAACCAACTTATGCTTGCTTAAGGGGAAAGGTGAGTTGGGGTGCTGCATAAAACCAGAGATTGAAATGAGCACAGATAAAGTTCCTTAAGCCAAATATGGAATAGACAAGAGCTACTCCTTGCTCAACGAAATGGACTCAACACCGCATATTAAACGCCTAAGAATGTACCTGACTAGTAAGTATCTTAAAACCTATGGATTGCTATGTCTCCGAAAGAGAATCAAGCGTGTGTACAGGGGCATAAACGCAGCAGTGATAGGATTGGAGAGGTTCGGTGAACAAATGAAGACCCTTTGAAGTCATATTGCATGGTACCCATTCCACGGGTTTCAACTACCCAGGTTTAAGGTAGTCTTCCTTCAGCTAAAACATGCATGTGGAACCTAGAGTATGATCAACCATGTGATCGGGAGACGTGTTCAAATATGTCTCAGTTTTCGTACCCTGGTACTCGGGTGCAACATTCCAGACGCTTTACTAACACTCTCCCAACTTGGAGAGTCAGTCCCTTTAACCTCCTGTTTGGCCCAGTTTGCAATTTCTGCGGAAGATGAACAGGAATAGCGAGAACCAATGAGAGACTAGCTGGAGGTTTCTGGATGGGCAAATTTAACTCCCATTTCCCACCAGGAAGAGGAATTAACCAAAGGCTCAGCCTGCCGTGCCGGAACCAGATTAGGGCCTGAAGCCATCGTGCGGTGTTGTGGCCAGCTCAAAAGAAAGCGAGTTGAAGAAAGGAGCTCAGGGGCACTGTAATTCACAAACCTGCAGTGTTATAAATGACAGCTATCGTCCAAAAATATACTGAAGTAAGGCTGCCAAGAGGACTTGAAAGCGGGGCAGAATTGCAGGAAACCGATTTCAGGAGGTAGACTGGAATTGCATTGAAAGCATAGGAAAAGAGGCAGAACGTCCACAATGATGCACTTGGCCAAAAAGGGCGTATGCGTTTTTTCCTGAATATATTCAGGAAAAAACGCATACGCCCTTTTTGGCCAACCAAGCAAGCTTGCAAAGGAAATCTGCACTACAATGAAGTCTCACTTCCCCCCGGTCAAAAGGGCCATCTGAAAAATGTGTAAAATCCAGAAAGGCAGGACAGGCCATGGAGAACTGGGAGCCTTGTTATGCTGATGGGCGGGATGTAAATTGCCAACAGACACTCGGGAGAAGTGTATGGTGTTTCCTGAAACATCTAAAAAACAAAGCAACAGAGCCTAGGGCATTTCCACTTATGGTCCTATAGCTTAGGGAAATTAAAATCAAAAAGACACAGCCACCCCAAAGTTTGGGACACCTCTGTTTACAAGAACCTCGTTTACCGTACAAGTTCAATATCACAGAAAGTGAAAAATGGATAAAGAACTTGTGGTACTTACGTACAATGCAGTATCACTCAGCAATGAAATCTATGTCATCAGGCCCGTAGCAGCGTAATGAGTGGATTCAGGTACGATGATTCTAACTGAAATAAGTCACACAGAAAAAGAAACATCATAAGATATCACTAATACACGGAATGTAAACTTGGCTACACAGGAACTGAATTCCAAAACAGAACAGGGTCTCAAATTTAGAAAACCAACTTATGCTTGCTTAAGGGGAAAGGTGAGTTGGGGTGCTGCATAAAACCAGAGATTGAAATGAGCACAGATAAAGTTCCTTAAGCCAAATATGGAATAGACAAGAGCTACTCCTTGCTCAACGAAATGGACTCAACACCACATATTAAACGCCTAAGAATGTACCTGACTAGTAAGTATCTTAAAATCTATGGATTGCTATGTCTTCAAAAGAGAATCAAGCATGTGTACAGGGGCATAAACGCAGCAGTGATAGGATTGGAGAGGTTCGGTGAGCAAATGAAGACCCTTTGAAGTCATATTGCATGGTACCCATTACACGGGTCTCAACTCTCCAGGTTTAAGGTATTCTTCCTTCAGCTAAAACATGCATGTGGAACCTAGAGTATGATCAACCATGTGATCGGGAGACGTGTTCAAATATGTCTCAGTTTTCATACCCTGGTACTCGGGTGCAACATTCCAGACGCTTTACTAACACTCTACCCACTTGGAGAGTCAGTCCCTTTAACCTCCTGTTTGGCCTAGTTTGCAATTTCTGTGGAAGATGAACAGGAATAGCGAGAACCAATGGGAGACTAGCTGGAGGTGTGTGGACGGGCAAATTTAACTCACATTTCCCACCAGGAAGAGGAATTAACCAAAGGCTCAGCATGCCGTGCCAGAACCAGATTAGGGCCTGAAGCCATCCTGCGGTGTTGCGGCCAGCTCAAAAGAAAGCGAGTTGAAGAAAGGAGCTCAGGGGCACTGTAATTCACAAACCTGCAGAGTTATAAATGACAGCTATCGTCCAAAAATATACTGAAGTAAGGCTGCCAAGAGGACTTGTAAGCGGGGCAGAATTGCAGGAAACTGATTTCAGGAGGTAGACTGGAATTGCATTGAAAGCATAGGAAAAGAGGCAGAACGTCCACAATGATGCGCTTGGCCAAAAAGGGCGTATGTGTTTTTTCCTGAATATATTCAGGAAAAAACGCATACGCCCTTTTTGGCCAACCAAGCAAGCTTGCAAAGGAAATCTGCACTACAATGAAGTCTCAATTCCCCTCGGTCAAAAGGGCCATCTGAAAAAAGTGTAAAATCCAGAATGCAAGGACAGGCCATGGAGATCAGGGAGCCTTGTTATGCTGATGGGCGGGATGTAAATTTCCAACAGACACTCGGGAGAAGTGTATGGTGTTTCCTGAAACATCTAAAAAACAAAACAACAGAGCCTAGGGCACTTCCACTTATGATCCTATAGCTTAGGGAAATTAAAATCAAAAAGACACAGCCACCCCAAAGTTTGGGACGCCTCTCTTTACAAGAACCTCGTTTACAGTACAAGTTCAACATCGCAGAAAGTGAAAAATGGATAAAGAAGTTGTGGTATTTACTTACAAAGCAATATCACTCAGCAATGAAATCTATGTCATCAGGCCCTTAGCAGCACAATGAGTGGATTCAGGTACGATGATTCTAACTGAAATAAGTCACACAGAAAAAGAAACATCATAAGATATCAGTAATACACGGAATGTAAACTTGGCTACACAGGAACTGAATTACAGAACAGAACAGGGTCTCAAATTTAGAAAACCAACTTATGCTTGCTTAAGGGTAAAGGTGAGTTGGGGTGCTGCATTAAACCAGAGATTGAAATGAGCACAGATAAAGTTCCTTAAGCCAAATATGGAATAGACCAGAGCTACTCCTTGCTCAACGAGATGGACTCAACACCCCATATTAAACGCCTAAGAATGTACCTGTCTAGTAAGTATCTTAAAACCTATGGATTGCTATGTCTCCAAAAGAGAATCAAGCATGTGTACAGGGGCATAAATGCAGAAGTGATAGGATTGGAAAGGTTCGGTGAGCAAATGAAGACCCTTTGAAGTCATATTGCATGGTACCCATTCCACGGGTTTCAATTACCCAGGTTTAAGGTATTCTTCCTTCAGCTAAAACATGCATGTGGAACCCAGAGTATGATCAACCGTGTGAACGGGAGACGTGTTCAAATATGTCTCAGTTTTCGTACCCTGGTACTCGGGTGCAACATTCCAGACGCTTTACTAACTCTCTCCCGACTTGGAGAGTCAGTCCCTTTAACCTCCTCTTTGGCCCAGTTTGCAATTTCTGCGGAAGATGAACAGGAATAGCGAGAACCAATGAGAGACTAGCTGGAGGTGTCTGGACGGGCATATTTAACTCTCATTTCCCACCAGGAAGAGGAAATAACCAAAGGCTCAGCGTGCCGTGCCGGAACCAGATTAGGGCCTGAAGCCATCCTGCGGTGTTGCGGCCAGCTCAAAAGAAAGCGAGTTGAAGAAAGGAGCTCGGGGCACTGTAATTCACAAAGCTGCAGAGTTATAAATGACAGCTATCGTCCAAAAATATACTGAAGTAAGGCTGCCAAGAGGACTTGAAAGCGGGGCAGAATTGCAGGAAACCGATTTCAGGAGGTAGACTGGAATTGCATTGAAAGCATAGGAAAAGAGGCAGAACGTCCACAATGATGCCCTTGGCCAAAAAGGGCGTATGCGTTTTTTCCTGAATATATTCAGGAAAAAACGCATACGCCCTTTTTGGCCAACCAAGCAAGCTTGCAAAGGAAATCTGCACTACAATGAAGTCTCACTTCCCCCCGGTCAAAAGGGCCATCTGAAAAAAGTGTAAAATCCAGAAAGGCAGGACAGGCCATGGAGAACTGGGAGCCTTGTTATGCTGATGGGCGGGATGTAAATTGCCAACAGACACTCGGGAGAAGTGTATGGTGTTTCCTGAAACATCTATAAAACAAAGCAACAGAGCCTAGGGCACTTCCACTTATGGTCCTATAGCTTAGGGAAATTAAAATCAAAAAGACACAGCCACCCCAAACTTTGGGACGCCTCTGTTTACAAGACCTCGTTTACCGTACAAGTTCAACATCGCAGAAAGTGAAAAATGGATAAAGAAGTTGTGGTATTTACTTACAAAGCAATATCACTCAGCAATGAAATCTATGTCATCAGGCCCTTAGCAGCACAATGAGTGGATTCAGGTATGATGATTCTAACTGAAATAAGTCACACAGAAAAAGAAACATCATAAGATATCAGTAATACACGGAATGTAAACTTGGCTACACAGGAACTGAATTACAGAACAGAACAGGGTCTCAAATTTAGAAAACCAACTTATGCTTGCTTAAGGGGAAAGGTGAGTTGGGGTGCTGCATAAAACCAGAGATTGAAATGAGCACAGATAAAGTTCCTTAAGCCAACTATGGAATAGACAAGAGCTACTCCTTGCTCGACGAAATGGACTCAACACCGCATATTAAACGCCTAAGAATGTACCTGACTAGTAAGTATCTTAAAACCTATGGATTGCTATGTCTCCGAAAGAGAATCAAGCATGTGTACAGGGGCATAAACGCAGCAGTGATAGGATTGGAGAGGTTCGGTGAGCAAATGAAGACCCTTTGAAGTCATATTGCATGGTACCCATTCCACGGGTCTCAACTCTCCAGGTTTAAGGTATTCTTCCTTCAGCCAAAACATGCATGTGGAACCTAGAGTACGATCAACCATGTGATCGGGAGACGTGTTCAAATATGTCTCAGTTTTCGTACCCTGGTACTCGGGTGCAACATTCCAGACGCTTTACTAACACTCTGCCGACTTGGAGAGTCAGTCCCTTTAACCTCCTGCTTGGCCCAGTTTGCAATTTCTGCGGAAGATGAACAGGAATAGGGAGAACCAATGAGAGGCTAGCTGGAGGTGTCTGGACGGGCAAATTTAACTCTCATTTCCCACCAGGAAGAGGAAATAACCAAAGGCTCAGCGTGCCGTGCCGGAACCAGATTAGGGCCTGAAGCCATCCTGCGGTGTTGCGGCCAGGTCACAAGAAAGCGAGTTGAAGAAAGGAGCTCAGGGGCACTGTAATTCACAAACCTGCAGAGTTATAAATGACAGCTATCGTCCAAAAATAGACTGAAGTAAGGCTGCCAAGAGGACTTGAAAGCGGGGCAGAATTGCAGGAAATCGATTTCAGGAGGTAGACTGGAATTGCATTGAAAGCATAGGAAAAGAGGCAGAACGTCCACAATGATGCACTTGGCCAAAAAGGGCGTATGCCTTTTTTCCTAAATATATTCAGGAAAAAACGCATACGCACTTTTTGGCCAACCAAGCAAGCTTGCAAAGGAAATCTGCACTACAATGAAGTCTCACTTCCCCCCGGTCAAAAGGGCCATCTGAAAAAAGTGTAAAATCCAGAAAGGCAGGACAGGCCATGGAGAACTGGGAGCCTTGTTATGCTGATGGGCGGGATGTAAATTGCCAACAGACACTCGGGAGAAGTGTATGGTGTTTCCTGAAACATCTAAAAAACAAAGCAACAGAGCCTAGGGCACTTCCACTTATGGTCCTATAGCTTAGAGAAATTAAAATAAAAAAGACACAGCCACCCCAAAGTTTGGGACGTCTCTGTTTACAAGAACCTCGTTTACAGTGCAAGTTCAACATCGCAGAAAGTGAAAAATGGATAAAGAAGTTGTGGTATTTACTTACAAAGCAATATCACTCAGCAATGAAATCTATGTCATCAGGCCCTTAGCAGCACAATGAGTGGATTCAGGTATGATGATTCTAACTGAGATAAGTCACACAGAAATAGAAACATCATAAGATATCAGTAATACACGGAATGTAAACTTGGCTACACAGGAACTGAATTACAGAACAGAACAGGGTCTCAAATTTAGAAAACCAACTTATGCTTGCTTAAGGGGAAAGGTGAGTAGGGGTGCTGCATAAAACCAGAGATTGAAATGAGCACAGATAAAGTTCCTTAAGCCAAATATGGAATAGACAAGAGCTACTCCTTACTCAACGAAATGGACTCAACACCGCCTATTAAATGCCTAAGAATGTACCTGACTAGTAAGTATCTTAAAACCTATGGATTGCTATGTCTCCGAAAGAGAATCAAGCATGTGTACAGGGGCATAAATGCAGCAGTGATAGGATTGGAGAGGTTCGGTGAGCAAATGAAGACCCTTTGAAGTCATATTGCATGGTACCCATTCCACGGGTTTCAACTACCCAGGTTTAAGGTATTCTTCCTTCAGCTAAAACATGCATGTGGAACCTAGAGTACGATCAACCATGTGATCGGGAGACGTGTTCAAATATGTCTCAGTTTTCGTACCCTGGTACTCGGGTGCAACATTCCAGACGCTTTACTAACACTCTCCCGACTTGGAGAGTCAGTCCCTTTAACCTCCTGCTTGGCCCAGTTTGCAATTTCTGCGGAAGATGAACAGGAATAGCGAGAACCAATGAGAGACTAGCTGGAGGTGTCTGGACGGGCAAATTTAACTCTCATTTCCCACCAGGAAGAGGAAATAACCAAAGGCTCAGTGTGCCGTGCCAGAACCAGAGTAGGGCCTGAAGCCATCCTGCGGTGTTGCGTCCAGCTCAAAAGAAAGCGAGTTGAAGAAAGGAGCTCAGGGACACTGTAATTCACAAACCTGCAGAGTTATAAATGACAGCTATCGTCCAAAAATAGACTGAAGTAAGGCTGCCAAGAGGACTTGAAAGCGGGCAGAATTGCAGGAAATCGATTTCAGGAGGTAGACTGGAATTGCATTGAAAGCATAGGAAAAGAGGCAGAACGTCCACAATGATGCACTTGGCCAAAAAGGGCGTATGCCTTTTTTCCTAAATATATTCAGGAAAAAACGCATACGCCCTTTTTGGCCATCCAAGCAAGCTTGCAAAGGAAATCTGCACTACAATGAAGTCTCACTTCCCCCCGGTCTAAAGGGCCATCTGAAAAAAGTGTAAAATCCAGAAAGGCAGGACAGGCCATGGAGAACTGGGAGCCTTGTTATGCTGATGGGCGGGATGTAAATTGCCAACAGACACTAGGGAGAAGTGTATGGTGTTTCCTGAAACATCTAAAAAACAAAGCAACAGAGCCAAGGGCACTTCCACTTATGGTCCTATAGCTTAGGGAAATTAAAATAAAAAAGACACAGTCACCCCAAAGTTTGGGACGCCTCTGTTTACAAGAACCTCGTTTACAGTGCAAGTTCAACATCGCAGAAAGTGAAAAATGGATAAAGAAGTTGTGGTATTTACTTACAAAGCAATATCACTCAGCAATGAAATCTATGTCATCAGGCCCTTAGCAGCACAATGAGTGGATTCAGGTATGATGATTCTAACTGAGATAAGTCACACAGAAATAGAAACATCATAAGATATCAGTAATACACGGAATGTAAACTTGGCTACACAGGAACTGAATTACAGAACAGAACAGGGTCTCAAATTTAGAAAACCAACTTATGCTTGCTTAAGGGGAAAGGTGAGTTGGGGTGCTGCATAAAACCAGAGATTGAAATGAGCACAGATAAAGTTCCTTAAGCCAAATATGGAATAGACAAGAGCTACTCCTTGCTCAACGAAATGGACTCAACACCGCCTATTAAACGCCTAAGAATGTACCTGACTAGTAAGTATCTTAAAACCTATGGATTGCTATGTCTCCGAAAGAGAATCAAGCATGTGTACAGGGGCATAAACGCAGCAGTGATAGGATTGGAGAGGTTCGGTGAGCAAATGAAGACCCTTTGAAGTCATATTGCGTGGTACCCATTCAACGGGTCTCAACTCTCCAGGTTTAAGGTATTCTTCCTGAAGCTAAAACATGCATGTGGATCCCAGAGTATGATCAACCGTGTGAACGGGAGACGTGTTCAAATATGTCTCAGTTTTCCTCCCCTGGTACTCGGGTGCAACATTCCAGACGCTTTACTAACACTCTCCACACTTGGAGAGTCAGTGCCTTTAACCACCTGTTTGGCCCAGTTTGCAATTTCTGCGGAAGATGAACAGGAATAGGGAGAACCAATGAGAGACTAGCTGGAGGTGTCTGGACGGGCAAATTTAACTCTCATTTCCCACCAGGAAGAGGAAATAACCAAAGGCTCAGCGTGCTGTGCCGGAACCAGATTTGGGCCTGAAGCCATCCTGCGGTGCTGCGGCCAGCTCACAAGAAAGAGAGTTGAAGAAAGGAGCTCAGGGGCACTGTAATTCACAAACCTGCAGAGTTATAAATGACAGCTATCGTCCAAAAATATACTGAAGTAAGGCTGCCAAGAGGACTTGAAAGCGGGGCAGAATTGCAGGAAACCGATTTCAGAAGGTAGACTGGAATTGCATTGAAAGCATAGGAAAAGAGGCAGAACGTCCACAATGATGCACTTGGCCAAAAAGGGCGTATGCGTTTTTCCCTGAATATCTTCAGGAAAAAACGCATACGCCCTTTTTGGCCAACCAAGCAAGCTTGCAAAGGAAATCTGCACTACAATGAAGTCTCACTTCCCCCCGGTCAAAAGGGCCATCTGAAAAAAGTGTAAAATCCAGAAAGGAAGGACAGGCCATGGAGAACTGGGAGCCTTGTTATGCTGATGGGCGGGATGTAAATTGCCAACAGACACTCGGGAGAAGTGTATGGTGTTTCCTGAAACATCTAAAAACCAAAGCAACAGAGCTTAGGGCACTTCCACTTATGGTCCTATAGCTTAGGGAAATTAAAATCAAAAAGACAGAGCTACCCCAAAGTTAGGGACGCCTCTGTTTACAAGAACCTCGTTTACCATACAAGTTCAATATCACAGAAAGTGAAAAATGGGTAAAGTACTTATGGTACTTACGTACAATGCAGTATCACTCAGCAATGAAATCTATGTCATCAGGCCCTTAGCAGCACAATGAGTGGATTCAGGTATGATGATTCTAACTGAAATAAGTCACACAGAAAAAGAAACATCATAAGATATCACTAATACACGGAATGTAAACTTGGCTACACAGGAAGTGAATTCCAAAACAGAACAGGGTCTCAAATTTAGAAAACCAACTTATGCTTGCTTAAGGGGAAAGGTGAGTTCGGGTGCTGCATAAAACCAGAGATTGAAATGAGCACAGATAAAGTTCCTTAAGCCAAATATGGAATAGACAAGAGCTACTCCTTGCTCAACGAAATGGACTCAACACCCCATATTAAACGCCTAAGAATGTATCTGACTAGTAACTATCTTAAAACCTATGGATTGCTATGTCTCCAAAAGAGAATCAAGCGTGTGTACAGGGGCATAAACGCAGCAGTGATAGGATTGGAGAGGTTCGGTGAGCAAATGAAGACCCTTTGAAGTCATATTGCATGGTACCCATTACACGGGTCTTAACTCTGTAGGTTTAAGGTATTCTTTCTTCAGCTAAATCATGCATGTGGAACCCAGAGTATGATCAACCATGTGAACGGGAGACGTGTTCAAATATGTCTCAGTTTTCCTCCCCTGGTACTCGCGTGCAACATTCCAGACGCTTTACTAACACTCTCCCCACTTGGAGAGTCAGCGCCTTTAACCTCCTCTTTGGCCCAGTTTGCAATTTCTGCGGAAGATGAACAGGAATAGGGAGAACCAATGAGAGACTAGCTGGAGGTGTCTGGACGGGCAAATTTAACTCTCATTTCCCACCAGGAAGAGGAAATAACCAAAGGCTCAGCGTGCCGTGCCGGAAGCAGATTAGGGCCTGAAGCCATCCTGCGGTGTTGCGGCCAGGTGACAAGAAAGCGAGTTGAAGAAAGGAGCTCAGGGGCACTGTAATTCACAAACCTGCAGAGTTATAAATGACAGCTATCGTCCAAAAATAGACTGAAGTAAGGCTGCCAAGAGGACTTGAAAGCGGGCAGAATTGCAGGAAATCGATTTCAGGAGGTAGACTGGAATTGCATTGAAAGCATAGGAAAAGAGGCAGAACGTCCACAATGATGCACTTGGCCAAAAAGGGCGTATGCCTTTTTTCCTAAATATATTCAGGAAAAAACGCATACGCTCTTTTTGGTCAACCAAGCAAGCTTGCAAAGGAAATCTGCACTACAATGAAGTCTCACTTCCCCCCGGTCTAAAGGGCTATCTGAAAAAAGTGTAAAATCCAGAAAGGCAGGACAGGCCATGGAGAACTGGGAGCCTTGTTATGCTGATTGGCGGGATGTAAATTGCCAACAGACACTCGGGAGAAGTGTATGGTGTTTCCTGAAACATCTAAAAAACAAAGCAACAGAGCCAAGGGCACTTCCACTTATGGTCCTATAGCTTAGGGAAATTAAAATTAAAAAGACACAGCCACCCCAAAGTTTGGGACGCCTCTGTTTACAAGAACCTCGTTTACAGTGCAAGTTCAACATCGCAGAAAGTGAAAAATGGATAAAGAAGTTGTGGTATTTACTTACAAAGCAATATCACTCAGCAATGAAATCTATGTCATCAGGCCCTTAGCAGCACAATGAGTGGATTCAGGTATGATGATTCTAACTGAAATAAGTCACACAGAAAAAGAAACATCATAAGATATCAGTAATACATGGAATGCAAACCTGGCTACACAGGAACTGAATTACAGAACAGAACAGTGTCTCAAAGTTAGAAAAGCAACTTATGCTTGTTTAAGGGGAAAGGTGAGTTGGGGAGCTGCATAAAACCAGAGATTGAAATGAGCACAGATAAAGTTCCTTAAGCCAAATATGGAATAGACAAGAGCTACTCCTTGCTCAACGAAATGGACTCAACACCGCATATTAAACGCCTAAGAATGTACCTGACTAGTAAGTATCTTAAAACCTATGGATTGCTATGTCTCCGAAAGAGAATCAAGCATGTGTACAGGGGCATAAACGCAGCAGTGATAGGATTGGAGAGGTTCGGTGAGCAAATGAAGACCCTTTGAAGTCATATTGCATGGTACCCATTCCACGGGTTTCAACTACCCAGGTTTAAGGTATTCTTCCTTCAGCTAAAACATGCATGTGGAACCTAGAGTATGATCAACCATGTGATCGGGAGACGTGTTCAAATATGTCTCAGTTTTCGTACCCTGGTACTCGGGTGCAACATTCCAGACGCTTTACTAACACTCTCCCGACTTGGAGAGTCAGTCCCTTTAACCTCCTGTTTGGCCCAGTTTGCAATTTCTGCGGAAGATGAACAACAATAGCGAGAACCAATGAGAGACTAGCTGGAGGTGTTTGGACGGGCAAATTTAACTCTCATTTCCCACCAGGAAGAGGAAATAACCAAAGGCTCAGCGTGCCGTGCCGGAACCAGATTAGGGCCTGAAGCCATCCTGTGGTGTTGCGGCCAGCTCAAAAGAAAACGAGTTAAAGAAAGGAGCTCAGGGGCACTGTAATTCACAAACCTGCAGAGTTATAAATGACAGCTATCGTCCAAAAATAGACTGAAGTAAGGCTGCCAAGAGGACTTGAAAGCCGGGCAGAATTGCAGGAAACCGATTTCAGGAGGTAGACTGGAATTGCATTGAAAGCATAGGAAAAGAGGCAGAACGTCTACAATGATGCAGTTGGCCAAAAAGGGCATATGCGTTTTTTCCTGAATATATTCAGGAAAAAACGCATACGCCCTTTTTGGCCAACCAAGCAAGCTTGCAAAGGAAATCTGCACTACAATGAAGTCTCACTTCCCCCCTGTCAAAAGGGCCATCTGAAAAAAGTGTAAAATCCAGAAAGGCAGGACAGGCCATGGAGAACTGGGAGCCTTGTTATGCTGATGGGCGGGATGTAAATTGCAAACAGACACTCTGGAGAAGTGTATGGTGTTTCCTGAAACATCTAAAAAACAAAGCAACAGAGCCTAGGGCACTTCCACTTATGGTCCTATAGCTTAGGGAAATTAAAATCAAAAAGACACAGCCACCCCAAAGTTTGGGACGCCTCTGTTTACAAGAACCTTATTTACCGTACATGTTCAATATCACAGAAAGTGAAAAATGGATAAAGAACTTGTGGTACTTACATACAATGCAGTATCACTCAGCAATGAAATCTATGTCATCAGGCCCGTAGCAGCATAATGAGTGGATTCAGGTACGATGATTCTAACTGAAATAAGTCACACAGAAAAAGAAACATCATAAGATATCACTAATACACGGAATGTAAACTTGGCTACACAGGAACTGGATTCCAAAACAGAACAGGGTCTCAAATTTAGAACACCAACTTATGCTTGCTTAAGGGGAAAGGTGAGTTGGGGTGCTGCATAAAACCAGAGATTGAAATGAGCACAGATAAAGTTCCTTAAGCCAAATATGGAATAGACAAGAGCTACTCCTTGCTCAACGAAATGGACTCAACACCCCATATTAAACACCTAAGAATGTACCTGACTAGTAAGTATCTTAAAACCTATGGATTGCTATGTCTCCAAAAGAGAATCAAGTGTGTGTACAGGGGCAAAAAAGCAGCAGTGATAGGATTGGAGTGGTTCGTTGAGCAAATGAAGACCCTTTGAAGTCATATTGCATGGTACCCATTCCACGGGTCTCAAATCTCCAGGTTTAAGGTATTCTTCCTTCAGCTAAAACATGCATGTGGAACCCAGAGTATGATCAACCGTGTGAACGGGATACGTGTTCAAATATGTCTCACTTTTCCTCCCCTGGTACTCGGGTGCAACATTCCAGACGCTTTAGTAACACTCTCCCCACTTGGAGAGTCAGCGCCTTTAACCTCCTGTTTGGCCCAGTTTGCAATTTCTGCGGAAGATGAACAGGAATAGGGAGAACCAATGAGAGACTAGCTGGAGGTGTCTGGACGGGCATATTTAACTCTCATTTCCCACCAGGAAGAGGAAATAACCAAAGGCTCAGCGTGCCGTGACGGAACCACATTAGGGCCTGAAGCCATTCTGCGGTGCTGCAGCCAGCTCAAAATAAAGTGAGTTGAAGAAAGGAGCTCAGGGGCACTGTAATTCACAAACCTGCAGAGTTATAAATGACAGCTATCGTCCAAAAATATACTGAAGTAAGGCTGCCAAGAGGACTTGAAAGCGGGGCAGAATTGCAGGAAACCGATTTCAGGAGGTAGACTGGAATTGCATTGAAAGCATAGGAAAGAGGCAGAACGTCCACAATGATGCACTTGGCCAAAAAGGGCGTATGCGTTTTTTCCTGAATATATTCAGGAAAAAACGCATACGCACTTTTTGGCCAACCAAGCAAGCTTGCAAAGGAAATCTGCACTACAATGAAGTCTCACTTCCCCCCGGTCAAAAGGGCCATCTGAAAAAAGTGTAAAATCCAGACAGGCAGGACAGGCCATGGAGAACTGGGAGCCTTGTTATGCTGATGGGCGGGATGTAAATTGCCAACAGACACTGGGGAGAAGTGTATGGTGTTTCCTGAAACATCTAAAAAACAAAGCAACAGAGCCTAGGGCACTTCCACTTATGGTCCTAGAGCTTAGGGAAATTAAAATAAAAAAGACACAGCCACCCCAAAGTTTGGGACGCCTCTGTTTACAAGAACGTCGTTTACAGTACAAGTTCAACATCGCAGAAAGTGAAAAATGGATAAAGAAGTTGTGGTATTTACTTACAAAGCAATATCACTCAGCAATGAAATCTATGTCATCAGGCCCTTAACAGCACAATGAGTGGATTCAGGTATGATGATTCTAACTGAAATAAGTCACACAGAAAAAGAAACATCATAAGATATCAGTAATACACGGAATGTAAACTTGGCTACACAGGAACTGAATGACAGAACAGAACAGTGTCTCAAATTTAGAAAACCAACTTATGCTTGCTACGGGTAAAGGTGAGTTGGGGTGCTGCAAAAACCAGAGATTGAAATGAGCACAGATAAAGTTCCTTAAGCCAAATATGGAATAGACAAGAGCTACTCCTTGCTCAACGAAATGGCCTCAACACCCCATATTAAACGCCTAAGAATGTACCTGACTAGTAAGTATCTTAAAACCTATGCATTGCTATGTCTCCGAAAGAGAATCAAGCATGTGTACAGGGGCAAAAACGCAGCAGTGATAGGATTGGAGCGGTTCGGTGAGCAAATGAAGACCCTTTGAAGTCATATTGCATGGTACCCATTCCACGGGTTTCAACTACCCAGGTTTAAGGTATTCTTCCTTCAGCTAAAACATGCATGTGGAACCTAGAGTATGATCAACCATGTGATCGGGAGACGTGTTCAAATATGTCTCAGTTTTCGTACCCTGGTACTCGGGTGCAACATTCCAGACGCTTTACTAACACTCTCCCGACTTGGAGAGTCAATCCCTTTAACCTCCTGTTTGGCCCAGTTTGCAATTTCTGCGGAAGATGAACAGGAATAGCGAGAACCAATGAGAGACTAGCTGGAGGTGTCTGGACAGGCAAATTTAACTCTCATTTCCCACCAGGAAGAGGAATTAACCAAAGGTTCAGCATGCCGTGCCGGAACCAGATTAGGGCCTGAAGCCATCCTGCGGTGTTGCGTCCAGCTCAAAAGAAAGCGAGGTGAAGAAAGGAGCTCAGGGGCACTGTAATTCACAATCCTGCAGAGTTATAAATGACAGCTATCGTCCAAAAATATACTGAAGTAAGGCTGCCAAGAGGACTTTAAAGCGGGGTAGAAATCCAGGAAACCGATTTCAGGAGGTAGACTGGAATTGCATTGAAAGCATAGGAAAAGAGGCAGAACGTCCACAATGATGCACTTGGCCAAAAAGGGCGTATGCGTTTTTTCCTGAATATATTCAGGAAAAAACGCATACGCCCTTTTTGGCCAACCAAGCAAGCTTGCAAAGGGAATCTGCAGTACAATGAAGTCTCACTTCCCCCCGGTCAAAAGGGCCATCTGAAAAAAGTGTAAAATCCAGAAAGGCAGGACAGGCCATGGAGAACTGGGAGCCTTGTTATGCTGATGGGAGGGATGTAAATTGCCAACAGACACTCGGGAGAAGTGTATGGTGTTTCCTGAAACATCTAAAAAACAAAGCAACAGAGCCGAGGGCACTTCCACTTATGGTCCTATAGATTAGGGAAATTAAAATCAAAAAGACACAGTCACCCCAAAGTTTGGGACGCCTCTGTTTACAAGAACCTCGTTTACAGTACAAGTTCAACATCGCAGAAAGTGAAAAATGGATAAAGAATTTGTGGTATTTACTTACAAAGCAATATCACTCAGCAATGAAATCTATGTCATCAGGCCCTTAGCAGCACAATGAGTGGATTCAGGTATGATGATTCTAACTGAAATAAGTCACACAGAAAAAGAAACATCATAAGATATCAGTAATACATGGAATGCAAACCTGGCTACACAGGAACTGAATTACAGAACAGAACAGTGTCTCAAAGTTAGAAAAGCAACTTATGCTTGTTTAAGGGGAAAGGTGAGTTGGGGAGCTGCATAAAACCAGAGATTGAAATGAGCACAGATAAAGTTCCTTAAGCCAAATATGGAATAGACAAGAGCTACTCCTTGCTCAACGAAATGGACTCAACACCGCATATTAAACGCCTAAGAATGTACCTGACTAGTAAGTATCTTAAAACCTATGGATTGCTATGTCTCCGAAAGAGAATCAAGCATGTGTACAGGGGCATAAACGCAGCAGTGATAGGATTGGAGAGGTTCGGTGAGCAAATGAAGACCCTTTGAAGTCATATTGCATGGTACCCATTCCACGGGTTTCAACTACCCAGGTTTAAGGTATTCTTCCTTCAGCTAAAACATGCATGTGGAACCTAGAGTATGATCAACCATGTGATCGGGAGACGTGTTCAAATATGTCTCAGTTTTCGTACCCTGGTACTCGGGTGCAACATTCCAGACGCTTTACTAACACTCTCCCGACTTGGAGAGTCAGTCCCTTTAACCTCCTGTTTGGCCCAGTTTGCAATTTCTGCGGAAGATGAACAACAATAGCGAGAACCAATGAGAGACTAGCTGGAGGTGTTTGGACGGGCAAATTTAACTCTCATTTCCCACCAGGAAGAGGAAATAACCAAAGGCTCAGCGTGCCGTGCCGGAACCAGATTAGGGCCTGAAGCCATCCTGTGGTGTTGCGGCCAGCTCAAAAGAAAACGAGTTGAAGAAAGGAGCTCAGGGGCACTGTAATTCACAAACCTGCAGAGTTATAAATGACAGCTATCGTCCAAAAATATACTGAAGTAAGGCTGCCAAGAGGACTTGAAAGCGGGGCAGAATTGCAGGAAACCGATTTCAGGAGGTAGACTGGAATTGCATTGAAAGCATAGGAAAGGAGGCAGAACGTCCACAATGATGCACTTGGCCAAAAAGTGCGTATGCGTTTTTTCCTGAATATATTCAGGAAAAAACGCATACGCCCTTTTTTGCCAAACAAGCAAGCTTGCAAAGGGAATCTGCAGTACAATGAAGTCTCACTTCCCCCCGGTCAAAAGGGCCATCTGAAAAAAGTGTAAAATCCAGAAAGGCAGGACAGGCCATGGAGAACTGGGAGCCTTGTTATGCTGATGGGCGGGATGTAAATTGCCAACAGACACTCGGGAGAAGTGTATGGTGTTTCCTGAAACATCTAAAAACCAAAGCAACAGAGCCTAGGGCACTTCCACTTATGGTCCTATAGCTTAGGGAAATTAAAATCAAAAAGACACAGCCACCCCAAAGTTTGGGACGCCTCTGTTTACAAGAACCTCGTTTACCGTACAAGTTCAATATCACAGAAAGTGAAAAATGGATAAAGAACTTGTGGTACTTACGTACAATGCAGTATCACTCAGCAATGAAATCTATGTCATCAGGCCCATAGCAGCATAATGAGTGGATTCAGGTACGATGATTCTAACTGAAATAAGTCACACAGAAAAAGAAACATCATAAGATATCACTAATACACGGAATGTAAACTTGGCTACACAGGAACTGGATTCCAAAACAGAACAGGGTCTCAAATTTAGAACACCAACTTATGCTTGCTTAAGGGGAAAGGTGAGTTGGGGTGCTGCATAAAACCAGAGATTGAAATGAGCACAGATAAATTTCCTTAAGCCAAATATGGAATAGACAAGAGCTACTCCTTGCTCAACGAAATGGACTCAACACCCCATATTAAACACCTAAGAATGTACCTGACTAGTAAGTATCTTAAAACCTATGGATTGCTATGTCTCCAAAAGAGAATCAAGTGTGTGTACAGGGGCAAAAAAGCAGCAGTGATAGGATTGGAGTGGTTCGTTGAGCAAATGAAGACCCTTTGAAGTCATATTGCATGGTACCCATTCCACGGGTCTCAAATCTCCAGGTTTAAGGTATTCCTCCTTCAGCTAAAACATGCATGTGGAACCCAGAGTATGATCAACCGTGTGAACGGGATACGTGTTCAAATATGTCTCACTTTTCCTCCCCTGGTACTCGGGTGCAACATTCCAGACGCTTTAGTAACACTCTCCCCACTTGGAGAGTCAGCGCCTTTAACATCCTGTTTGGCCCAGTTTGCAATTTCTGCGGAAGATGAACAGGAATAGGGAGAACCAATGAGAGACTAGCTGGAGGTGTCTGGACGGGCATATTTAACTCTCATTTCCCACCAGGAAGAGGAAATAACCAAAGGCTCAGCGTGCCGTGACGGAACCACATTAGGGCCTGAAGCCATTCTGCGGTGTTGCGGCCAGCTCAAAATAAAGTGAGTTGAAGAAAGGAGCTCAGGGGCACTGTAATTCACAAACCTGCAGAGTTATAAATGACAGCTATCGTCCAAAAATATACTGAAGTAAGGCTGCCAAGAGGACTTGAAAGCGGGGCAGAATTGCAGGAAACCGATTTCAGGAGGTAGACTGGAATTGCATTGAAAGCATAGGAAAAGAGGCAGAACGTCCACAATGATGCACTTGGCCAAAAAGGGCGTATGCGTTTTTTCCTGAATATATTCAGGAAAAAACGCATACGCACTTTTTGGCCAACCAAGCAAGCTTGCAAAGGAAATCTGCACTACAATGAAGTCTCACTTCCCCCCGGTCAAAAGGGCCATCTGAAAAAAGTGTAAAATCCAGACAGGCAGGACAGGCCATGGAGAACTGGGAGCCTTGTTATGCTGATGGGCGGGATGTAAATTGCCAACAGACACTCGGGAGAAGTGTATGGTGTTTCCTGAAACATCTAAAAAACAAAGCAACAGAGCCTAGGGCACTTCCACTTATGGTCCTAGAGCTTAGGGAAATTAAAATCAAAAAGACACAGCCACCCCAAAGTTTGGGACGCCTCTGTTTACAAGAACGTCGTTTACAGTACAAGTTCAACATCGCAGAAAGTGAAAAATGGATAAAGAAGTTGTGGTATTTACTTACAAAGCAATATCACTCAGCAATGAAATCTATGTCATCAGGCCCTTAACAGCACAATGAGTGGATTCAGGTATGATGATTCTAACTGAAATAAGTCACACAGAAAAAGAAACATCATAAGATATCAGTAATACACGGAATGTAAACTTGGCTACACAGGAACTGAATGACAGAACAGAACAGTGTCTCAAATTTAGAAAACCAACTTATGCTTGCTACGGGTAAAGGTGAGTTGGGGTGCTGCATAAAACCAGAGATTGAAATGAGCACAGATAAAGTTCCTTAAGCCAAATATGGAATAGACAAGAGCTACTCCTTGCTCAACGAAATGGCCTCAACACCCCATATTAAACGCCTAAGAATGTACCTGACTAGTAAGTATCTTAAAACCTATGCATTGCTATGTCTCCGAAAGAGAATCAAGCATGTGTACAGGGGCAAAAACGCAGCAGTGATAGGATTGGAGCGGTTCGGTGAGCAAATGAAGACCCTTTGAAGTCATATTGCATGGTACCCATTCCACGGGTTTCAACTACCCAGGTTTAAGGTATTCTTCCTTCAGCTAAAACATGCATGTGGAACCTAGAGTATGATCAACCATGTGATCGGGAGACGTGTTCAAATATGTCTCAGTTTTCGTACCCTGGTACTCGGGTGCAACATTCCAGACGCTTTACTAACACTCTCCCGACTTGGAGAGTCAATCCCTTTAACCTCCTGTTTGGCCCAGTTTGCAATTTCTGCGGAAGATGAACAGGAACAGCGAGAACCAATGAGAGGCTAGCTGGAGGTGTCTGGACGGGCAAATTTAACTCTAATTTCCCACCAGGAAGAGGAATTAACCAAAGGCTCAGCGTGCCGTGCCAGAACCAGAGTACGGCCTGAAGCCATCCTGCAGTGTTGCGGCCAGGTCACAAGAAAGAGAGTTGAAGAAAGGAGCTCAGGGGCACTGTAATTCACAAACCTGCAGAGTTATAAATGACAGCTATCGTCCAAAAATATACTGAAGTAAGGCTGCCAAGAGGACTTGAAAGCGGGGCAGAATTGCAGGAAACCGATTTCAGGAGGTAGACTGGAATTGCATTGAAAGCATAGGAAAAGAGGCAGAACGTCCACAATGATGCACTTGGCCAAAAAGGGCGTATGCGTTTTTTCCTGAATATATTCAGGAAAAAACGCATACGCACTTTTTGGGCAAACAAGCAAGCTTGCAAAGGAAATCTGCACTACAATGAAGTCTCACTTCCCCCCGGTCAAAAGGGCCATCTGAAAAAAGTGTAAAATCCAGAAAGGCAGGACAGGCCATGGAGAACTGGGAGCCTTGTTATGCTGATGGGCAGGATGTAAATTGCCAACAGACACTCGGGAGAAGTGTATGGTGTTTCCTGAAACATCTAAAAAACAAAGCAACAGAGCCTAGGGCACTTCCACTTATGGTCCTATAGCTTAGGGAAATTAAAATCAAAAAGACACAGCCACCCCAAAGTTTGGGACGCCTCTGTTTACAAGAACCTCGTTTACCGTACAAGTTCAATATCACAGAAAGTGAAAAATGGATAAAGAACTTGTGGTACTTACGTACAATGCAGTATCACTCAGCAATGAAATCTATGTCATCAGGCCCGTAGCAGCATAATGAGTGGATTCAGGTACGATGATTCTAACTGAAATAAGTCACACAGAAAAAGAAACATCATAAGATATCACTAATACACGGAATGTAAACTTGGCTACACAGGAACTGGATTCCAAAACAGAACAGGGTCTCAAATTTAGAAAACCAACTTATGCTTGCTTAAGGGGAAAGGTGAGTTGGGGTGCTGCATAAAACCAGAGATTGAAATGAGCACAGATAAAGTTCCTTAAGCCAAATATGGAATAGACAAGAGCTACTCCTTGCTCAACGAAATGGACTCAACACCCCATATTAAACGCCTAAGAATGTACCTGACTAGTAAGTATCTTAAAACCTATGGATTGCTATGTCTCCAAAAGAGAATCAAGCGTGTGTACAGCGGCATAAATGCAACAGTGATAGGACTGGAGAGCTTTGTGAGCAAATGAAGACCCTTTGAAGTCATACTGCATGGTACCCATTCCACGGGTCTCAACTCTCCAGGTTTAATGTATTCTTCCTTCAGCTAAAACATGCATGTGGAACCTAGAGTATGATCAACCATGTGATCAGGAGACGTGTTCAAATATGTCTCAGTTTTCGTACCCAGGTACTCGGGTGCAACATTCCAGACGCTTTACTAACACTCTCCCGACTTGGAGAGTCAATCCCTTTAACCTCCTGTTTGGCCCAGTTTGCAATTTCTGCGGAAGATGAACAGGAATAGCGAGAACCAATGAGAGACTAGCTGGAGGTGTCTGGACGGGCAAATTTAACTCTCAATTCCCACCAGGAAGAGGAAATAACCAAAGGCTCAGTGTGCCGTGCCGAAAGCAGAATAGGGCCTGAAGCCATCCTGCGGTGTTGCGGCCAGCCCAAAAGAAAGCGAGTTGAAGAAAGGAGCTCAGGGGCACTGTAATTCACAAACCTGCAGAGTTATAAATGACAGCTATCGTCCAAAAATAGACTGAAGTAAGGCTGCCAAGAGGACTTGAAAGCGGGGCAGAATTGCAGAAAACCGATTTCAGGAGGTAGACTGGAATTGCATTGAAAGCATAGGAAAAGAGGCAGAACATCCACAATGATGCACTTGGCCAAAAAGGGCGTATGCGTTTTTTCCTGAATATATTCAGGAAAAAACGCATACGCCCTTTTTGGCCAACCAAGCAAGCTTGCAAAGGAAATCTGCACTACAATGAAGTCTCACTTCCACGCGGTCAAAAGGGCCATCTGAAAAAAAGTATAAAATCCAGAAAGGCAGGACAGGCCATGGAGAACTGGGATCCTTGTTATGCTGATGGGCGGGATGTAAATTGCCAACAGACACTCTGGAGAAGTGTATGGTGTTTCCTGAAACATCTATAAAACAAAGCAACAGAGCCTAGGGCACTTCCACTTATGTACCTATAGCTTAGGGAAGTAAAATCAAAAAGACGCAGCCACCCCAAAGTTTGGGACGCCTCTGTTTACAAGAACCTCGTTTACAGTACAAGTTCAACATCGCAGAAAGTGAAAAATGAATAAAGAAGTTGTGGTATTTACTTACAAAGCAATATCACTCAGCAATGAAATCTATGTCATCAGGCCCTTAGCAGCACAATGAGTGGATTCAGGTATGATGATTCTAACTGAAATAAGTCACACAGAAAAAGAAACATCATAAGATATCAGTAATACACGGAATGTAAACTTGGCTACACAGGAACTGAATTACAGAACAGAACAGGGTCTCAAATTTAGAAAACCAACTTATGCTTGCTTAAGGGGAAAGGTGAGTTGGGGTGCTGCATAAAACCAGAGATTGAAATGAGCACAGATAAAGTTCCTTAAGCCAAATATGGAATAGACAAGAGCTACTCCTTGCTCAACGAAATGGACTCAACACCGCATATTAAACGCCTAAGAATGTACCTGACTAGTAAGTATATTAAAACCTATGGAATGCTATGTCTCCAAAAGTGAATCAAGCGTGTGTAGAGGGGCATAAACGCAGCAGTGATAGGATTGGAGAGGTTCGGTGAGCAAATGAAGACCCTTTGAAGTCATATTGCATGGTACCCATTCCACGGGTCTCAACTCCCCAGGTTTAAGGTATTCTTCCTTCAGCTAAAACATGCATGTGGAACCCAGAGTATGATCAACCGTGTGAACGGGAGACGTGTTCAAATATGTCTCAGTTTTCCTCCCCTGGTACTAGGGTGCAACATTCCAGACGCTTTACTAACACTCTCCCCACTAGGAGAGTCAGCGCCTTTAACCACCTGTTTGGCCCAGTTTCCATTTTCTGCGGAAGATGTACAGGAATAGGGAGAACCAATGAGAGACTAGCTGGAGGTGTCTGGACGGGCAAATTTAACTCTCATTTCCCACCAGGAAGAGGAATTAACCAAAGGCTCAGCGTGCCATGCCGGAAGCACATTAGGGCTTGAAGCCATCCTGCGGTGTTGCGGCCAGCTCACAAGAAAGCGAGTTGAAGAAAGGAGCTCAGGGGCACTGTAATTCACAAACCTGCAGAGTTATAAATGACAGCTATCGTCCAAAAATATACTGAAGTAAGGCTGCCAAGAGGACTTGAAAGCGGGGCAGAGTTGCAGGAAACTGATTTCAGGAGGTAGACTGGAATTGCATTGAAAGCATAGGAAAAGAGGCAGAACGTCCACAATGATGCACTTGGCCAAAAAAGGCGTATGCGTTTTTTCCTGAATATATTCAGGAAAAAACGCATACGCCCTTTTTGGCCAACCAAGCAAGCTTGCAAAGAAATCTGCACTACAATGAAGTCTCACTTCCCCCCTGTCAAAGGGACCATCTGAAAAAAGTGTAAAATCCAGAAAGGCAGGACAGGCCATGGAGATCTGGGAGCCTTGTTATGCTGATGGGCGGGATGTAAATTGCCAACAGACACTTGGGAGAAGTGTATGGTGTTTCCTGAAACATCTAAAAAAATAAGCAACAGAGCCTAGGGCACTTCCACTTATGGTCCTATAGCTTAGGGAAATTAAAATCAAAAAGACACAGTCACCCCAAAGTATGGAACGGCTCTGTTTACAAGAACCTCGTTTACCGTAGAAGTTCAATATCACAGAAAGTGAAAAATGGATAAAGAACTTGTGGTACTTACGTACAATGCAGTATCACTCAGCAAAGAAATCTATGTCATCAGGCCCATAGCAGCATAATGAGTGGATTCAGGTACGATGATTCTAACTGAAATAAGTCACACAGAAAAAGAAAAATCATAAGATATCACTAATACACGGAATGTAAACTTGGCTACACAGGAACTGAATTACAGAACAGAACAGGGTCTCAAATTTACGAAACCAACTTATGCTTGCTTAATGGGAAAGGTGAGTTGGGGTGCTGCATAAAACCAGAGATTGAAATGAGCACAGATAAAGTTCCTTAAGCCAAATATGGAATAGACAAGAGCTACTCCTTGCTCAACGAAATGGACTCAACACCCCATATTAAACGCCTAAGAATGTACCTGACTAGTAAGTATCTTAAAACCTATGGGTTGCTATGTCTCCAAAAGAGAATCAAGTTGTGTACAGGGGCACAAACGCAGCAGTGATAGGATTGGAGAGGTTCGGTGAGCAAATGAAGACCCTTTGAAGTCATATTGCATGGTACCCATTCCAGGGGTCTCAACTCTCCAGGTTTAAGGTATTCTTCCTTCAGCTAAAACATGCA
Source organism: Stenella coeruleoalba (assembly GCF_951394435.1). Taxonomy (NCBI): domain Eukaryota; kingdom Metazoa; phylum Chordata; class Mammalia; order Artiodactyla; family Delphinidae; genus Stenella; species Stenella coeruleoalba. The sequence continues at coordinate 440,599 of NW_027646034.1, read as the reverse complement.
TGTGGAACCCAGAGTATGATCAACCGTGTGAACGGGAGACATGTTCAAATATGTCTCAGTTTTCCTCCCCTGGTACTTGGGTGCAACATTCCAGACGCTTTACTAACACTCTCCTCACTTGGAGAGTCAGCGCCTTTAACCTCCTGTTTGGCCCAGTTTGCAATTTCTGCGGAAGATGAACAGGAATAGGGAGAACCAATGAGAGACTAGCTGGAGGTGTCTGGACGGGCAAATTTAACTCTCATTTCCCACCAGGAAGAGGAAATAACCAAAGGCTCAGCGTGCCGTGCCGGAACCAGATTAGGGCCTGAAGCCATCCTGCGGTGTTGCGGTCAGCTCAAAAGAAAGTGAGTTGAAGAAAGGAGCTCAGGGGCACTGTAATTCACAAACCTGCAGAGTTATAAATGACAGCTATCGTCCAAAAATATACTGAAGTAAGGCTGCCAAGAGGACTTGAAAGCGGGGCAGAATTGCAGGAAACCGATTTCAGGAGGTAGACTGGAATTGCATAGAAAGCATAGGAAAAGAGGCAGAACGTCCACAATGATGCACTTGGCCAAAAAGGGCGTATGCGTTTTTTCCTGAATATATTCAGGAAAAAACGCATACGCCCTTTTTGGCCAACCAAGCAAGCTTGCAAAGGAAATCTGCACTACAATGAAGTCTCACTTCCCCCCGGTCAAAAGGGCCATCTGAAAAAAGTGTAAAATCCAGAAAGGCAGGACAGGCCATGGAGAACTGGGAGCCTTGTTATGCTGATGGGCGGGATGTAAATTGCCAACAGACACTCGGGAGAAGTGTATGGTGTTTCCGGAAACATCTAAAAAACAAAGCAACAGAGCCTAGGGCACTTCCACTTATGGTCCTATAGCTTAGGGAAATTAAAATCAAAAAGACACAGCCACCCCAAAGTTTGGGACGCCTCTGTTTACAAGAACCTCGTTTACAGTACAAGTTCAATATCACAGAAAGTGAAAAATGGATAAAGAACTTGTGGTACTTACATACAATGCAGTATCACTCAGCAATGAAATCTATGTCATCAGGCCCATAGCAGCATAATGAGTGGATTCAGGTACGATGATTCTAACTGAAATAAGTCACACAGAAAAAGAAACATCATAAGATATCACTAATACACGGAATGTAAACTTGGCTACACAGGAAGTGAATTCCAAAACAGAACAGGGTCTCAAATTTAGAAAACCAACTTATGCTTGCTTAAGGGGAAAGGTGAGTTGGGGTGCTGCATAAAACCAGAGATTGAAATGAGCACAGATAAAGTTCCTTAAGCCAAATATGGAATAGACAAGAGCTACTCCTTGCTCAACGAAATGGACTCAACACCCCATATTAAACGCCTAAGAATGTACCTGACTAGTAAGTATCTTAAAACCTATGGATTGCTATGTCTCCAAAAGAGAATCAAGCATGTGTACAGGGGCATAAATGCAGCAGTGATAGGATTGGAAAGGTTCGGTGAGCAAATGAAGACCCTTTGAAGTCATATTGCATGGTACCCATTCCACGGGTTTCAATTACCCAGGTTTAAGGTATTCTTCCTTCAGCTAAAACATGCATGTGGAACCCAGAGTATGATCAACCGTGTGAACGGGAGACGTGTTCAAATATGTCTCAGTTTTCGTACCCTGGTACTAGGGTGCAACATTCCAGACGCTTTACTAACACTCTCCCCACTTGGAGAGTCAGCGCCTTTAACCTCCTGTTTGGCCCAGTTTGCAATTTCTGCGGAAGATGAACAGGAATAGGGAGAACCAATGAGAGACTAGCTGGAGGTGTCTGGACGGGCAAATTTAACTCTCATTTCCCACCAGGAAGAGGAAATAACCAAAGGCTCAGCATGCCGTGCCGGAACCAGATTAGGGCCTGAAGCCATCCTGCGGTGTTGTGGCCAGCTGAAAAGAAAGCGAGTTGAAGAAAGGAGCTCAGGGGCACTGTAATTCACAAACCTGCAGAGTTATAAATGACAGCTATCGTCCAAAAATATACTGAAGTAAGGCTGCCAAGAGGACTTGAAAGCGGGGCAGAATTGCAGGAAACCGATTTCAGCAGGTAGACTGGAATTGCATTTAAAGCATAGGAAAAGAGGCAGAACGTCCACAATGATGCACTTGGCCAAAAAGGGCGTATGCGTTTTTTCCTGAATATATTCAGGAAAAAACGCATACGCCCTTTTTGGCCAACCAAGCAAGCTTGCAAAGGAAATCTGCACTACAATGAAGTCTCACTTCCACAAGGTCAAAAGGGCCACCTGAAAAAAGTGTAAAATCCAGAAAGGCAGGACAGGCCATGGAGAACTGGGAGCCTTGTTATGCTGATGGGCGGGATGTAAATTGCCAACAGCCACTCGGGAGAAGTGTATGGTGTTTCCTGAAACATCTAAAAAACAAAGCAACAGAGCCTAGGGCACTTCCACTTATGGTCCTATAGCTTAGGGAAATGAAAATCAAAAAGACACAGCCACCCCAAAGTTTGGGACGGCTCTGTTTACAAGAACCTCGTTTACAGTACAAGTTCAATATCGCAGAAAGTGAAAAATGGATAAAGAACTTGTGGTACTTACGTACAATGCAATATCACTCAGCAATGACATCTATATCATCAGGCCCGTAGCAGCATAATGAGTGGATTCAGGTATGATGATTCTAACTGAAATAAATCACACAGAATAAAAACATCATAAGATATCACTAATACACGGAATGTGAACTTGGCTACACATTAACTGAGTTACAAAACAGAACAGGGTCTCAAGTTTAGAAAACCAACTTATGTTTGCTTAAGGGGGAAGGTGAGTTGGGGTGCTGCATAAAACCAGAGTTTGAAATTAGCACAGATACCGTTCCATAAGCCAAATATGTAATAGACAAGACCTACCCCTTGCTCAACAAAATGGACTCAACAATGAGGTATCACCTCACACCTGATAGAATGGGCATCATCAGAAAATTTACAAACAAAAATGCTGGAAAGGGTGTGGAGAAAAGGAACACTCTTCCACTATTGTTGGGAATATAAATTGATACAGTCACTATGGAGAACAATATGGAGTTTCTTAAGAAACTAACAATAGAATTACCATATGATACAGCAATCCCAGTTCTGGACATATACCCAGACAAAACCATAAATCAAAAAGAGACATTCACCGCAATGTTCATTGCATCACTATTTACAATATCGAGGTAATGGAAGCAATCTAAATGCCCACAGACAGACGAATGCATAAAGCTGTGGTACATATATAAAATGGAATATTACTAAGCCACGAAAAGGAATGAAATTGGGTCATTTGTAGAGCCGTCAATGGATCTAGAGACTGTCATACAGAGTGAAGTAAGTCAGAAAGAGAAAAACAAATCTTGTATATTCATGCATATATGTGGAACCTAGAAAAACTGTACAGATTAACCATTTTGCAAGGCATAAATAGAGCAACAGATGTAGACAACAAACGTATGGACAACAAGGGGGGAAAGCTGTTGGGGGGGTGGTGGTGGGAGGAGTTGAGAGACTGGGATTGGCATGTATACATTTATATGTATAAAATAGATAACCAATAAGAACCTGCTGTATAAAAATATAAAATAAAATTCAAAATTAAAAAGAAATAAAATTTAAAAAATAAAACAGAAAAAACAATTATTCTCTTCACATACATGTATTTATATGAATAAATTATTTCCATGCTTATATCTGTAAATACAAAAAAGAGGAATAAAACCTACCTTGAATCAAAAACGAAAAAGAGAAAAAAAACACAGAACCCACCAGTTCCACAGAGGAAAACCGTATCAGGGCACTTGCTCCAGTTGTAAACAATTCTGAAGTTGGTCAGTGGTGGGGAATCATCTCCCATTCAGCCAGCAGCCCCCACGCAACAAGCGTCCTCATTGCAAAGCTGGGGCACCGTGCCGAGGCATCTGTGAGTAAACGTGAGCTGAGCCCCAGGCCAGTTGCTGCTGAACTATTCCCACCCGTCCCAGGTAAAACACCTGAATATATACAAGGACTTGAAAGCCTAGAGGAAGGGCCATAGAGCCACACGAGTGACAGCATGCCGGCCGACTTGGTGCCTGCAGGCCAGCCAGGATGGTCCTGGCCCTGGGTGCTCTTCTGGAAGATTTCCATTTCCCTGCCTGAGATACCCGTCCTGTCCCTGCCCCCACTGCTTTTTTCCTTCCTCACCTCTGCCCAGGGAGAAATTCCAGCAGCAGGTATGGGTGACACATCCTCTTCTTTAGCAGGTGGCAGCATGGCAACTGCTGCAGAAAGTCCAGCAGAGCCCCACTCACACTGGGCCACCCACAAAGCTGTGGCCTCTCACTCCCTCCCACCAGCCCAGCCCCGAGACTGCTGACAGGGCAGAGAAAATGGCGTCAGGCACTGCAGGGGCTCTTGCTGCCTGGAGTGGTATTTATATTGATCTCAACCCAGGCACACCTGGGGAGGGCTGGCCGGCACGGTAAGGCTGCCCAGCTCAGCCAATCATCACCCCTCAGGGGCTCACAGTTGCAGAAAATGGAACTTGCTAAACCGGCCAGGTCCAAGGAACAGGTGTGGGCTCCTGAGAGTCAGGATAGACAAGGGGCTGCAGCTTTGGCTTGTTTTCTAATCATTTTATCTGGCCCATGAGTGGGAGACAACTTCAAGAAAACCCTCTCCTAATGAGAGGAAACCAGGAGTCAGGGAGAGGAGGGGTGGGTGGTGGTTGGAGACAGAGGCCTGGTGCCCCGGGTGCAGTGGAAGTCTCTGGAAGACCAGGTGGAAGGAGGCCACACAGAGTGATGCCCAGGGTCACAGACCTGTCGCAGCTGCTGTTTGTTAGTTCAAGTCCTGCTCTGAGGTGCTCTGTGTCAGCTCTGAGCGACAGGTGAGCTGGGGGTGCTCTGCAATGAGGGCTATGTGCACAGTTCCTGTGTGCCCAGCCCTGCCACGGTACCTGCAAGGGTAGCTCTGTATCCTGGGAGGGGCCTGACCACGAGAGCCCCGTGGGCTGGGGTGGGGGTGGGGTACCTGCCCAGGTGAGCTCCATATTCTGGGATTGGTCTGACCACGAGAGCCCCATGGGCTGCTGGGGACCTGGTAAAGGATGTCAGGACAGTCAGTGAAGCCACCGAGGATATACCTCCAGTTGCTCCTAATTCCTACACCCTGCTGGTCATTCTACCAACCACCAGGACATGGTATTCTGTATTAGTCTTCAATGATGCCTTCTTTTGCATTCCATTAGTCCCAGAGTCACAAGAAATTTTGGCTTGTGAGTGGCAGGACTCAACATACAACTAAAACAATACTTCCGGGCCGTCTTGCCCCAAGGGTGCAAAAATTCCCACACCATCTTTGGGGAAAGCTTAGCTAAAGACCTAAAAGTTCTACCTCTGGAAAAGGAAATCCTCCTTCAGTACGCAGACGACATTCTGATCGCCAGCCCTACTAAGGAGGCCTCTGAACTACCAAGCCAATAAAGGATAGAAGTTGTCCAAGAAAAAGCTCAAATATCACAGACTGTGGTGACCTGCCTGGGCTTCATTCTCACAGAAGGTCGGAGAAGCCCATCCCAGGAAAGGGAAGAAACCATTTTCAGCCTTACCCCTTTCTAAAACTAGAAGACAGCTTAGGGGTTCCTGGGGAGGCCAGGGTTTGCTGCTTCTGGATCCCTAACTACAGTCTACTAGCTGGGTCTCTATATGAAACACTGAAAGGAAAAGATGATGATCCTTTTGAATAGAATCCAGAAGTGACCTTTCAAGAATGGAAAGAGCAGTCAATTCAGACCCTTGCCATGGAACTCCCTAATTTAGCTAAACCCTTTGACCTTTACATTCCCGGTGAAAGGTGAATCGCCATTGGAGAATTAGTGCAAAAACTGGGACCACTTGAAATGGAACAATGCAAGAATGCCATCCAGGTAGGATAAACTACGGTCACCAAGGGGCTTGGCCCACTGCCACATCTGGCCAAGATACTGGCGGTATCTAAAAACCTGGAAATCAGCAGCCCAAAAGGCCACCTCCCTCCTAAGGGAAAAGGACCCCACGTGGTGATCCTAACCACCAACCATGCCCTGAAGTTGCAGGGTTCGCTCCGTGGGCACACCAACCTCGAGTGAGGAGGCCCTCCAACTCCATCATCCAGAGAGATAACCAGGGGCAACAGGGCACCATGACGACTCGTGTGAACATCACTTGACCTGGAGTTTCTCTCATAAAACAACAAGAGTGTGTCCCAAAAGAGTAGACTACTGCTTGCAGGACTTACTGCACCCAGAGGGGAGCTAATAATCTTGGCGGGGGAACCGTATATCACACTGTCACCATAGAAAAGCCTACAGACACTGTGCTGATGGTGGCCAATAAGACCGGCTGGACTCCTGTTTACTTCAAAAGGCTGTTGACTCAGTGGCCATCATGGTCCTTGATCACCACTGACCCTGGACTGTCTGGGAGTGGAGCGGGCAGGGCTCTGACACCTGGTGCTGTTTGTACATTAATTCAGGGGCCTAATTGAAGAAAGCGCAGACTACTGGTCAGAGCATCTAGGCTGGCAGAAACGGTCAGCCTAAGGTGGCCAAACAAATGTGGGGCGGGGTGAAACCGGCCCCCACAGCGTCTCTGCACATCTCTTTCCTGGACCCTTAAAGGTCATTAGAGTCTATAACACTTCCAATGCTGGTGCTCAGGTGGACGAGCAGGGAGGCAGGGGTCCTGGGGACAATCAACGTCACCTGGAGGCTGCTGGGGAGAAGCTCTGACCCTCACCCCCGGGTATGAGGGCTCCCAACTCAGCACTCAGCAGTTACAGAAGAAGGGTCTGCACCCTCAGCACTCCAAGAATGAGGAACAGGACAAAAGGCAGAGGAGGGGTTTGTCCCCAGCAAAGCCCATTAAAAATCCCTGGGAGATAAAAATAGAATCTGGGCAATAAAGTCAAGTCTAACCTTTTTTATCCTTTGTGCTTTGTCTAATTTCATGTGCTCCTAGGGTCCCGCATGCAGAGGTTCCACACCCGGCACTTCAGACCAGATTTCCTAGTGCAGAATGGCTGGGTCGACACCTCAGCTCCTGGGGCCCAGTGCAGACTCCGCGATATAGAGCCTGAGCTGCAGCCAACCCCGCCCTCGAGAGCTCCGCCCCCTCCCTCCCACTGACTCTGACAGGATCTCTACACAGCAGCCCAGCCCACAGCCCACGGGGTAGTGCATGCTCTCACCTCTCCATTCTCTGATCAAAATATAAAGTTTCCTTTGCTTGTGAACCAAACTCAGTCTCAATCTGTTGGCCCCAATGACACTGGGCAGGGGGACACTTGTTGGGGTCCACTCTGGAGGATCAGTAACAGAAATTGAGACTATTGTAACCTCAATGAACAGATGTGTGAGCCAAACTGTAGTTAACATAGAACAGTGTATAAGGCTCGGGTAAAATAAGATGTTTCTAACACTTCCATTTGATATTTCCATCACTTTATTATAAGCAAGTTCAGTGAAAAGGTTTGTCTTATTTGTCAGGTCAATATTAGAGAAACGAAGTGATTTCTTTCCAAGGATGTACATCTAATAATCTTGGTTAAACCTTCAATCTTGTTTTAAATGCTTTTCCATTGAAAATGATACCTCTCTTTCAGCTCCCCCATTTCTGAGAAGTATAAAATCTTATAATTTATTATTACCAAAGGGGAAAGGTGGGAGGAGGGATAAATTAACAGTTTGGGATTAACACATACACACTGCTATGTATAAAATAGATCATCAACAAGGAACTACTGTATAGCACAGGGAACTACACTCAACATTTTGCAATAACCTATAAGGGGAAATAATCTGAAAAAGAATAGATATTTTTATTGACATCATCTATCAATGACAGTTAAAGTGTAACCTAAGGGAAGCTGGTGGTGAGTGCTTCTGACCCTGAAGACTTCAATCATCTAAAGTTTGGACTCTGCCTACTTCCCAAGGCCCTTAATGAACATATGTGTAGCCGTAGCTTAAAAAATTCCCCAGTTTGGGTTTCGGGGAGACACTGATTTTGAAAAAGCCCTGGTGTTCTCCTTACATGAATGGGACTCTTCCTACTGCTAAAACATGTCTGTCACACTCAGAGGATGGTATACCGTCTGATCGGGAAGAGTTTGGAAAAGGCATCTCATCTCCTCATCTCCTGGTGCTCGGGTTCACCCCTCCAGCGTCTTTACTAACAGTCTCCCCACTTGGAGATGTCAGCACTGTCAACATCCTGTTGCGTACAGTTTGGAATTTGTCCAGAGGATGAAGCGGAAGGATGAGGAACAATGAGAGACAAGTCCTAGGTGTTCAGACAGGCACATGTCACTCTAATTTCCAATCAGGAAGACGAATTGACCAAAGGCTAGGGTTGCCCATGGAAACAGTATAGGGCTTGAGGAAATCCTGCTGCTTTGTGGCCAGTTCCCATAAACACAAGTTGAACAATGGAACTCAGGGGCAGTAAAATTCACGAAACTGCAGAGTTGAAAATATCCATCACTGAAAAATGTCTTGAGGAAAGTCAGAGAAAAGGACTTGTAAGCAAGGGAGAATGGCAGGAAAGGGATTTGAGGAGGTAGAAAGGACTCGCCATTAAGCACAAGAAAAGGAGCTGAACATTGCCAACATTGCAGTTGGCCAAAAAGGGTGTATGCGTTTTTTTCTGTATATATTCAAGAAAAGGGCATACACTTTTTTAGCCAACCAAACAGGTGGGCACTGGAAGTCAATACTACAAAACATATCACTTCGCATCAGTCAGAAGAGCCATCCTCATAAAGCGTAAACAACAGAAATGCAGGACAGGGCAACGAGAAGAGGGAGCCCTGTGAGACTTATAGTGGAAATGTATATTGCCAACGGCCATTCTGGAGAAGTGTATTGTGTTTACTAAAGCATCTAAAAAATGAGCTACAGAGCATAGGGCACTTGCACTCATGGGTGTATATCTTGGGAAAAACAAAAATCGAGAGGACACAGGCACCCCAATGTTTACCCCCTCTCTGTTTAAAAGATCCTCAACTAGGATATAACTTAAATGTCTCTGGAGGGAAAAAATGGATAGAGATGTGGTACTTAGGTAGAGTGGAATATTATTCAGCCTGGAAATCAATGAAATATGGCCAGTTGTAACAACTCCGGAGGAGTTATGTATGATCATTCTAAGTGACATAATTCAAAAAGAAAAAGACACATATCATAAGATATCACTTAAAGGTGGAATCCAAAATGGCTACACATGAAATAAATTACAAAACAAAAACATAGTCAAATATGTAGAAAACACGCATAAGGCTGCTAAACGGGAAAGGTGGGGAGGGGTGAGGCATCATCCAGGAGGTTGAAATTAGCAAAGATACCATTCCAAATACCAAACTGATAATCAACAAGGCCTACACGGTAGCTAAAAGAACTGCACTCAGCACACTCAAGTCACCGGAAAAGAATATATACGACTGGTAAGAATCTGAAAAAGAATTTATTGATGTCTCTCTGTACGTGAATCAAGTGGATGTACAGCAGCAAGAAACAGAGCTCTGAAAATCAGCTGTAACCAATATAGTAATAAATTGAAAAAAATAAATGACAGAGAGACAGAGAAAACCTCTTACAACTTTTCCTCAGGGACGGTGATGCAACATGGATTGAACACATCTAGACCCACAGCAGGATGAGACATAAGGCTGGAAACTGCGCTAAGAGAAATGTGAGGTTGGGTGAGGAAATGCACACCCTTTAAAGTAATACTACCTGGTGCCCATTCAATGGGTCCCAAATCTGCAGGTTCAAGGGATCTTCCTACAGCTAAAACATGCATGGAAAACCCAGAGGACTGTACACCATGTGATCGGGAGATGTGTCTAAAATGCAGCTCATTTATCCTCTCCTGGTGCTCCTGTTCACCATTCCAGCGACGTTACTTAGAATCTCCCCACTTGGAGAATCAGCACATTTCAACTTCTGTTTCACACATTTTGCAAATTGTGAGGAGGATGAACGGGAAGAGGGGGAACCAATGAGAGAATAGTTGTAGGGGGTTGGACGGGCACATATCAATCTAATTTCCCATTAAGAATAAGAATTGAAAAAGGGCTCAGATCGCCTCGCCGGAGCCAAAATAGGGCCTGAAGCAATCCTGCGGGTTTGAGGCCAGCTCACAAAAGAGCAACTTAAAAAATGGAGCTCAGGGTCACTGCAATTCACAAACCTGCAGAGTTATAAATGAAAACTAACGTCCAAAAATATGTTGAGGTAAGGCAAAGAAGAGGATCTGAATGCAAGACAGAATTGCAAGAAACAGATTTCAAGAGATAGATTGGACTCATCTTTAAAGCACATGAAAAGCGGCAGAATTTCGACAATGATGCAGTTGGCCCAAAAGGGCATATGCGTTTTTCCTGATTATATCCAGGAAAAAACGCATACGCACTTTATGGGAAGGAAGCCCATATGGGCAAGCAAGCAATGCAAATGTGCACAACAAAGAAGTCTCATTTCCCTCCGGTCAAAAGAGCCATCCTAAAAAATTGTAAAAACCAGAAATGCAGGACAGGCCATGGAGAACAGGGAGCCTTTATACGCTGATGGGCAGTGTGTGAACTGCCGAGAGCCACTCTGGAGAAGTGTATGGTGGTTCCTAAATCATCTAAAAAACAGAGCTACAGAGCATAGGACACTTCCAATCATGGGAGTATATCTAGGGAAGTCTAAAAATCAACAAGAAACAAGCACACCACAGTTTAGGGCTACTCTGTTTACAAGAACCTCAACTTCAGTACACCTTAAATATCCCAGGAAAGAGAACAATGGATAAAGAAGATGTGGTACTTATGTACAACGGAATATCTCTTCACCATGAAATCAATATAATAAGGCTAGTAGAAGGATAAAGAGTGGATTTAGGTCCGATAATACTACTTGAAATAAGTCAAACAGAAAAAGAAACATATCATAAGATATCACCTATAGAGGGAGGGTAAATATGGCTGCACAAGAAATGAATTACAGAACAGAACAGTGTCTCACATTTAGAAAACACACTTATGTCAGCTTAAGGAGAAAGGAGAGGTGGGGTGATGCATAAAACCAGAGTTTGAAATTAGCACAGATACCGTTCAATAAACCAAATAGGTATTAGACAAGATCTACACCTTGCTCAATGAACTGGCCTCAACACACCCTATACACCACAGAGAAATATATCTGAGTAATAAGAGTCTTAAAACCCATGTATTGATATATCTCCATAAGGGAATCAAGTGTGTGCAGAGCAGCACAAACACAGCAGTGAAAATGAGCTAAACCCCATTATAGAAATAAATTTTAAAAACAAAACGCAGAAACAATGAAAGAGAGAAAAATTCTTACAAAATTCGCTCAGGGGCTGTGATGCAACCTGGATTGACCACATATAAACCCACAGCTGGATAAGACATAAGGCTGGACACTTGGGGCTGAGAGGATTGGTGAGCTTTGGTGAGCAACTGCCGAAAGTTTAATGCAATACTTCATGCTGCTCATTCCAAGGGTCCCAACACTCCAGGTTGAAGGGAATCTTCCTACAGCTAAACCATGCTTGGGAAACCCAGCGACTGGTATACCATATGATCGGGAAAGGTTTCTAAAACGCACCTCATTTTTCCTCTCCTGGGGCTCCGGATCGACATTCCAGCCGCTTTACTAACAACATCCCCACAAGGAGAGTCAATGCCTTTAAGTTCTGGTATCGCACAGTCTGCAGTTAGTGCGGAGGATGAATGGGAATAGAGGGAACCAGCGAGAAACTAGCTGTAGCGGTTTCAATGGGCACATGTCACTCTAATTTCACATCAGTAAGAAGAATTAACCAAAGGCAGAGCAAGGTGCCCCAGAAGAATAGGGCCTGAAGGAATCCTGTGGTTATGAGGCAAGATCACAAAAATAAGAGCTGAAAAATGGAGCTAAGGACCACTGCAATTCAAAAACCTGCAGAGTTATAAAGGCCAACTACTTTCAAAAAATATACTGAGGTAATGCTATGAAGAGTCAATGAAAGCAAGGCAGAATTGCAGGAAACCGATTTCAGGAGGTAGACTGGAATTGCATTGAAAACATATGAAGAAAGTCAGAACCTCGACAATGATGCACTTGGCCAAAAAAGGCGTATGCGTTTTTTCCTGAATATATTCAGGAAAAAACGCATACGCCCTTTTTGGCCAACCAAGCAAGCTTGCAAAGGAAATCTGCACTACAATGAAGTCTCACTTCCCCCCGGTCAAAAGGGCCATCTGAAAAAAGTGTAAAATCCAGAAAGGCAGGACAGGCCATGGAGAACTGGGAGCCTTGTTATGCTGATGGGCGGGATGTAAGTTGCCAACAGCACTTGGGAGAAATGTATGGTGTTTCCTGAAATATCTAAAAAACAAAGCAACAGAGCCTAGGGCACTTCCACTTATGGTCCTATAGCTTAGGGAAATTAAAATCAAAAAGACACAGCCACCCCAAAGTTTGGGACGCCTCTGTTTACAAGAACCTCGTTTACGGGACAAGTTCAATATCGCAGAAAGTGAAAACTGGATGAAGAAGTTGTGGTACTTACGTACAATGCAATATCACTCAGCAATGAAATCTATGTCATCAGGCCCATAGCAGCATAATGAGTGGATTCAGGTATGATGATTCTAACTGAAATAAGTCACACAGAAAAAGAACCATCATAAGATATCACTAATACACGGAATGTAAACTTGGCTACACAGGAACTGAATTACAAAACAGAACAGGGTCTCAAATTTAGAAAACTAACCTATGCTTGCTTAAGGGGAAAGGTGAGTTGGGGTGCTGCATAAAACCAGAGATTGAAATGAGCACAGATAAAATTCCTTAAGCCAAATATGGAATAGACAAGAGCTACTCCTTGCTCAATGAAATGGACTCAACACCCCATATTAAACGCCTAAGAATGTACCTGACTAGTAAGTATCTTAAAACCTATGGATTGCTATGTCTCCGAAAGAGAATCAAGCGTGTGTACAGGGGCATAAACGCAGCAGTGATAGGATTGGAGAGGTTCGGTGAGCAAATGAAGACCCTTTGAAGTCATATTGCATGGTACCCATTCCACGGGTCTCAACTCTCCAGATTTAAGGGATTCTTCCTTCAGCTAAAACATGCATGTGGAACCCAGAGTATGATCAACCGTGTGATCGGGAGACGTTTTCAAATATGTCTCAGTTTTCATACCCTGGTACTCGGGTGCAACATTCCAGACGCTTTACTAACACTCTCCCCACTTGGAGAGTCAGTGCCTTTAACCTCCTGTTTGGCCCAGTTTGCAATTTCTGCGGAAGATGAACAGGAATAGGGAGAACCAATGAGAGACTAGTTGGAGGTGTCTAGACGGGCAAATTTAACTCTCTTTTCCCACCAGGCAGAGGAATTAACCAAAGGCTCAGCGTGCCGTGCCAGAACCAGATTAGGGCCTGAAGCCATCCTGCGGTGTTGCGGCCAGCTCACAAGAAAGCGAGTTGAAGAAAGGAGCTCAGGGGCACTGTAATTCACAAACCTGCAGAGTTATAAATGACAGCTATCGTCCAAAAATATACTGAAGTAAGGCTGCCAAGAGGACTTGAAAGCGGGGCAGAATTGCAGGAAACCGATTTCAGGAGGTAGACTGGAATTGCATTGAAAGCATAGGAAAAGAGGCAGAACGTCCACAATGATGCACTTGGCCAAAAAGGGCGTATGCGTTTTTTCCTGAATATATTCAGGAAAAAACGCATACGCCCTTTTTGGCCAACCAAGCAAGCTTGCAAAGGAAATCTGCACTACAATGAAGTCTCACTTCCCCCCAGTCAAAACGGTCATCTGAAAATAGTGTAAAATCCAGAAAGGCAGGACAGGCCATGGAGAACTGGGAGCCTTGTTATGCTGATGGGCGGGATGTAAATTGCCAACAGACACTCGGGAGAAGTGTATGGTGTTTCCTGAAACATCTATAAAACAAAGCAACAGAGCCTTTGGCACTTCCACTTATGGTCCTATAGCTTAGGAAAGTAAAATCAAAAAGACACAGCCACCCCAAAGTTTGGAACGGCTCTGTTTACAAGAATCTCGTTTACAGTACAAGTTCAACATCGCAGAAAGTGAAAAATGGATAAAGAAGTTGTGGTACTTACTTACAAAGCAATATCACTCAGCAATGAAATCTATGTCATCAGGCCCGTAGCAGCATAATGAGTGGATTCAGGTACAATGATTCTAACTGAAATAAGTCACACAGAAAAAGAAACATCATAAGATATCACTAATACACGGAATGTAAACTTGGCTACACAGGAACTGAATTCCAAAACAGAACAGGGTCTCAAATTTAGAAAACCAACTTATGCTTGCTTAAGGGGAAAGGTGAGTTGTGGAGCTGCATAAAACCAGAGATTGAAATGAGCACAGATAAAGTTCCTTAAGCCAAATATGGAATAGACAAGAGCTATTCCTTGCTCAAGGAAATGGACTCAACAACCCATATTAAACGCCTAAGAATGTACCTGACTAGTAAGTATCTTAAAACCTAAGGATTGCTATGTCTCCAAAAGAGAATCAAGCATGTGTACAGGGGCATAAACGCAACAGTGATAGGATTGGAGAGGTTTGGTGAGCAAATGAAGAACCTTTGAAGTAATATTGCATGGTACCCATTACACGGGTCTCAACTCTCCAGGTTTAAGGTATTCTTCCTTCAGCTAAAACATGCATGTGGAACCCAAGTATGATCAACCATGTGAACGGGAGACGTGTTCAAATATGTCTCAGTTTTCCTCCCCTGGTACTCGGGTGCAACATTCCAGACGCTTTAATAACACTCTCCCCACTTGGAGAGTCAGCGCCTTTAACCTCCTGTTTGGCCCAGTTTGCAATTTCTGCGGAAGATGAACAGGAATAGCGAGAACCAATGAGAGGCTAGCTGGAGGTGTCTGGACGGGCAAATTTAACTCTCATTTCCCACCAGGAAGAGGAAATAACCAAAGGCTCAGCGTGCCGTACTGGAACCAGATTAGGGCCTGAAGACATCCTGCGGTGTTGCGGCCAGGTCACAAGAAAGCGAGTTGAAGAAAGGAGCTCAGGGGCACTGTAATTCACAAACCTGCAGAGTTATAAATGAGAGCTATCGTCCAAAAATAGACTGAAGTAAGGCTGCCAAGAGGACTTGAAAGCGGGACAGAATTGCAGGAAACCGATTTCAGGAGGTAGACTGGAATTGCATTGAAAGCATAGGAAAAGAGGCAGAACGTCCACAATGATGCACTTGGCCAAAAAGGGCGTATGCGTTTTTTCCTGAATATATTCAGGAAAAAACGCATACGCCCTTTTTGGCCAACCAAGCAAGCTTGCAAAGGAAATCTGCACTACAATGAAGTCTCACTTCCCCCCAGTCAAAACGGTCATCTGAAAATAGTGTAAAATCCAGAAAGGCAGGACAGGCCATGGAGAACTGGGAGCCTTGTTATGCTGATGGGCGGGATGTAAATTGCCAACAGACACTCGGGAGAAGTGTATGGTGTTTCCTGAAACATCTATAAAACAAAGCAACAGAGCCTTTGGCACTTCCACTTATGGTCCTATAGCTTAGGAAAGTAAAATCAAAAAGACACAGCCACCCCAAAGTTTGGAACGGCTCTGTTTACAAGAATCTCGTTTACAGTACAAGTTCAACATCGCAGAAAGTGAAAAATGGATAAAGAAGTTGTGGTACTTACTTACAAAGCAATATCACTCAGCAATGAAATCTATGTCATCAGGCCCGTAGCAGCATAATGAGTGGATTCAGGTACAATGATTCTAACTGAAATAAGTCACACAGAAAAAGAAACATCATAAGATATCACTAATACACGGAATGTAAACTTGGCTACACAGGAACTGAATTCCAAAACAGAACAGGGTCTCAAATTTAGAAAACCAACTTATGCTTGCTTAAGGGGAAAGGTGAGTTGTGGAGCTGCATAAAACCAGAGATTGAAATGAGCACAGATAAAGTTCCTTAAGCCAAATATGGAATAGACAAGAGCTATTCCTTGCTCAAGGAAATGGACTCAACAACCCATATTAAACGCCTAAGAATGTACCTGACTAGTAAGTATCTTAAAACCTAAGGATTGCTATGTCTCCAAAAGAGAATCAAGCATGTGTACAGGGGCATAAACGCAACAGTGATAGGATTGGAGAGGTTTGGTGAGCAAATGAAGAACCTTTGAAGTCATATTGCATGGTACCCATTACACGGGTCTCAACTCTCCAGGTTTAAGGTATTCTTCCTTCAGCTAAAACATGCATGTGGAACCCAAGTATGATCAACCATGTGAACGGGAGACGTGTTCAAATATGTCTCAGTTTTCCTCCCCTGGTACTCGGGTGCAACATTCCAGACGCTTTAATAACACTCTCCCCACTTGGAGAGTCAGCGCCTTTAACCTCCTGTTTGGCCCAGTTTGCAATTTCTGCGGAAGATGAACAGGAATAGCGAGAACCAATGAGAGGCTAGCTGGAGGTGTCTGGACGGGCAAATTTAACTCTCATTTCCCACCAGGAAGAGGAAATAACCAAAGGCTCAGCGTGCCGTACTGGAACCAGATTAGGGCCTGAAGACATCCTGCGGTGTTGCGGCCAGGTCACAAGAAAGCGAGTTGAAGAAAGGAGCTCAGGGGCACTGTAATTCACAAACCTGCAGAGTTATAAATGAGAGCTATCGTCCAAAAATAGACTGAAGTAAGGCTGCCAAGAGGACTTGAAAGCGGGACAGAATTGCAGGATACCGATTTCAGGAGGTAGACTGGAATTGCATTGAAAGCATAGGAAAAGAGGCAGAACGTCCACAATGATGCACTTGGCCAAAAAGGGCGTATGCGTTTTTTCCTGAATATATTCAGGAAAAAACGCATACGCCCTTTTTGGCCAACCAATCAAGCTTGCAAAGGAAATCTGCACTACAATGAAGTCTCACTTCCCCCCGGTCAAAAGGGCCATCTGAAAAAAGTGTAAAATCCAGAAAGACAAGACAGGCCATGGAGAACTGGGAGCCTTGTTATGCTGATGGGCGGGATGTAAATTGCCAACAACCACTCGGGAGAAGTGTATGGTGTTTCCTGAAACATGTAAAAAACAAAGCAACAGAACCTAGGGCACTTCCACTTATGGTCCTATAGCTTAGGGAAATTAAAATCAAAAAGACACAGCCACCCCAAAGTTTGGAACGGATCTGTTTACAAGAACCTCGTTTACAGTACAAGTTCAACATCGCAGAAAGTGAAAAATGGATAAAGAAGTTGTGGTATTTACTTACAAAGCAATATCACTCAGCAATGAAATCTGTGTCATCAGGCCCTTAGCAGCACAATGAGTGGATTCAGGTACGATGATTCTAACTGAAATAAGTCACACAGAAAAAGAAACATCATAAGATATCACTAATACACGGAATGTAAACTTGGCTACACAGGAACTGAATTCCAAAACAGAACAGGGTCTCAAATTTAGAAAACCAACTTATGCTTGCTTAAGGGTAAAGGTGAGTTGGGGTGCTGCATAAAACCAGAGATTGAAATGAGCACAGATAAAGTTCCTTAAGTCAAATATGGAATAGACAAGAGCTACTCCTTGCTCAACGAAATGGACTCAACACCGCATATTAAACGCCTAAGAATGTACCTGACTAGTAAGTATCGGAAAACCTATGGATTGCTATGTCTCCAAAAGAGAATCAAGCATGTGTACAGGGGCATAAACGCAGCAGTGATAGGATTGGAGAGGTTCGGTGAGCAAATGAAGACCCTTTGAAGTCATATTGCATGGTACGCATTACACGGGTCTCAATTCTCCAGGTTTAAGGTATTCTTCCTTCAGCTAAAACATGCATGTGGAACCTGGAGTATGATCAACAGTGTGAACGGGAGACGTGTTCAAATATGTCTCAGTTTTCCTCCCCTGGTACTCGGGTGCAATATTCCAGACGCTTTACTAACACTCTCCCCACTTGGAGAGTCAGCGCCTTTAACCTCCTGTTTGGCCCAGTTTGCAATTTCTGCGGAAGATGAACAGGAATAGGGAGAACCAATGAGAGACTAGCTGGAGGTGTCTGGACGGGCAAATTTAACTCTCATTTCCCACCATGAAGAGGAATTAACCAAAGGCTCAGCATGCCGTGCCGGAACCAGATTAGGGCCTGAAGCCATCCTGCGGTGTTGCGGCCAGCTCACAAGAAAGCGAGTTGAAGAAAGGAGCTCAGGGGCACTGTAATTCACAAACCTGCAGAGTTATAAATGACAGCTATCGTCCAAAAATATACTGAAGTAAGGCTGCCAAGAGGACTTGAAAGCGGGGCAGAATTGCAGGAAACCGATTTCAGGAGGTAGACTGGAATTGCATTGAAAGCATAGGAAAAGAGGCAGAACGTCCACAATGATGCACTTGGCCAAAAAGGGCGTATGCGTTTTTTCCTGAATATATTCAGGAAAAAACGCATACGCCCTTTTTGGCCAACCAAGCAAGCTTGCAAAGGAAATCTGCACTACAATGAAGTCTCACTTCCCCCCGGTCAAAAGGGCCATCTGAAAAAAGTGTAAAATCCAGAAAGGCAGGACAGGCCATGGAGAACTGGGAGCCTTGTTATGCTGATGGGCGGGATGTAAATTGCCAACAGACACTCGGGAGAAGTGTATGGTGTTTCCTGAAACATCTAAAAAACAAAGCAACAGAGCCTAGGGCACTTCCACTTATGGTCCTATAGCTTAGGGAAATTAAAATCAAAAAGACACAGCCACCCCAAAGTTTGGGACGCCTCTGTTTACAAGAACCTCGTTTACAGTACAAGTTCAACATCGCAGAAAGTGAAAAATGGATAAAGAAGTTGTGGTATTTACTTACAAAGCAATATCACTCAGCAGTGAAATCTATGTCATCAGGCCCTTAGCAGCACAATGAGTGGATTCAGGTATGATGATTCTAACTGAAATAAGTCACACAGAAAAAGAAACATCATAAGATATCAGTAATACACGGAATGTAAACTTGGCTACACAGGAACTGAATTACAGAACAGAACAGGGTCTCAAATTTAGAAAACCAACTTATGCTTGCTTAAGGGGAAAGGTGAATTGGGGTGCTGCATAAAACCAGAGATTGAAATGAGCACAGATAAAGTTCCTTAAGCCAAATATGGAATAGACAAGAGCTACTCCTTGCTCAACGAAATGGACTCAACACCGCATATTAAACGCCTAAGAATGTACCTGACTAGTAAGTATCTTAAAACCTATGGATTGCTATGTCTCCGAAAGAGAATCAAGCATGTGTACAGAGGCATAAACGGAGCAGTGATAGGATTGGAGAGGTTTGGTGAGCAAATGAAAAACCTTTGAAGTCATATTGCATGGTACGCATTACACGGGTCTCAACTCTCCAGGTTTAAGGTATTCTTCCTTCAGCTAAAACATGCATGTGGAACCCAAGTATGATCAACCATGTGAACGGGAGACGTGTTCAAATATGTCTCAGTTTTCCTCCCCTGGGACTCGGGTGCAACATTCCAGACGCTTTACTAACACTCTCCCCACTTGGAGAGTCAGCGCCTTTAACCTCCTGTTTGGCCCAGTTTGCAATTTCTGCGGAAGATGAACAGGAATAGCGAGAACCAATGAGAGGCTAGCTGGAGGTGTCTGGACGGGCAAATTTAACTCTCATTTCCCACCAGGAAGAGGAAATAACCAAAGGCTCAGCATGCCGTACTGGAACCAGATTAGGGCCTGAAGACATCCTGCGGTGTTGCGGCCAGGTCACAAGAAAGCGAGTTGAAGAAAGGAGCTCAGGGGCACTGTAATTCACAAACCTGCAGAGTTATAACTGACAGCTATCGTCCAAAAATAGACTGAAGTAAGGCTGCCAAGAGGACTTGAAAGCGGGGCAGAATTGCAGGAAACCGATTTCAGGAGGTAGACTGGAATTGCATTGAAAGCATAGGAAAAGAGGCAGAACGTCCACAATGATGCACTTGGCCAAAAAGGGCGTATGCGTTTTTTCCTGAATATATTCAGGAAAAAACGCATACGCCCTTTTTGGCCAACCAAGCAAGCTTGCAAAGGAAATCTGCACTACAATGAAGTCTCACTTCCCCCCGGCCAAAAGGGCCATCTGAAAAAAGTGTAAAATCCAGAAAGGCAACAGGCCATTGAGAACTGGGAGCCTTGTTATGCTGATGGGCGGGATGCAAATTGCCAACAGACACTCGGGAGAAGTGTATGGTGTTTCCTGAAACATCTAAAAAACAAAACAACAGAGCCTAGGGCACTTCCACTTATGGTCCTATAGCTTAGGGAAATTAAAATCAAAAAGACACAGCCACCCCAAAGTTTGGGACGCCTCTGTTTACAAGAACCTCGTTTACCGTACAAGTTCAATATCACAGAAAGTGAAAAATGGATAAAGAACTTGTGTTACTTACGTACAATGCAGTATCACTCAGCAATGAAATCTATGTCATCAGGCCCGTAGTAGCATAAAGAGTGGATTCAGGTACGATGATTCTAACTGAAATAAGTCACACAGAAAAAGAAACATCATAAGATATCACTAATACACGGAATTAAACTTGGCTACACAGTAACTGAATTACAGAACAGAACAGGGTCTCAAATTTAGAAAACCAACTTATGCTTGCTTAAGGGGAAAGGTGAGTTGGGGTGCTGCATAAAACCAGATATTGAAATGAGCACAGATAAAGTTCCTTAAGCCAAATATGAAATAGACAAGAGCTACTCCTTGCTCAACGAAATGGACTCAACACCGCATATTAAACGCCTAAAATGTACCTGACTAGTAAGTATCTTAAAACCTATGGATTGCTATGTCTCCGAAAGAGAATCAAGCATGTGTACAGGGGCATAAACGCAGCAGTGATAGGATTGGAGAGGTTCGCTGAGCAAATGAAGACCCATTGAAGTCATATTGCATGGTACCCATTCCACGGGTTTCAACTACCCAGGTTTAAGGTATTCTTCCTTCAGCTAAAACATGCATGTGGAACCTAGAGTATGATCAACCATGTGATCGGGAGACGTGTTCAAATATGTCTCAGTTTTCCTCCCCTGGTACTTCGGTGCAACATTCCAGACGCTTTACTAACACTCTCCCCACTTGGAGAGTCAGTCCCTTTAACCTCCTGTTTGGCCCAGTTTGCAATTTCTGCGGAAGATGAACAGGAATAGGGAGAACCAATGAGAGACTAGCTGGAGGTGTCTGGACGGGCAAATTTAACTCACATTTCCCACCAGGAAGAGCAAATAACCAAAGGCTCAGCGTGCCGTGCCGGAACCAGATTAGGGCCTGAAGACATCCTGCGGTGTTGAGGTCAGCTCAAAAGAAAGCGAGTTGAAGAAAGGAGCTCAGGGGCACTGTAATTCACAATCGTGCAGAGTTATAAATGACAGCTATCGTCCAAAAATATACTGAAGTAAGGCTGCCAAGAGGACTTGAAAGCGGGGCAGAATTGCAGGAAACCGATTTCAGGAGGTAGACTGGAATTGCATTGAAAGCATAGGAAAAGAGGCAGAAAGTCCACAATGATGCACTTGGCCAAAAAGGGCGTATGCGTTTTTTCCTGAATATATTCCAGAAAAAAATGCATACGCCCTTTTTGGCCAACCAAGCAAGTTTGCAAAGGAAATCTGCACTACAATGAAGTCTCACTTCCCCCCGGTCAAAAGAGCCATCTGAAAAAAGTGTAAAATCCAGAAAGGCAGGACAGGCCATGGAGAACTGGGAGCCTTGTTATGCTGATGGGCGGGATGTAAATTGCCAACACACACACAGGAGAAGTGTATGGTGTTTCCTGAAACATCTAAAAAACAAAGCAACAGAGCCTAGGGCACTTCCACTTATGGTCCTATAGCTTAGGGAAATTAAAATCAAAAAGACACAGCCACCCCACAGTTTGGAACGGCTCTGTTTACAAGAACCTCATTTACAGAACAAGTTCAACATCGCAGAAAGTGAAAAATGGATAAAGAAGTTGTGGTATTTACTTACAAAGCAATATCACTCAGCAATGAAATCTATGTCATCAGGCCCTTAGCAGCACAATGAGTGGATTCAGGTATGATGATTCTAATTGAAATAAGTCACAGAGAAAAAGAAACATCATGAGTTATCAGTAACACACGGAATGTAAACTTGGCTACACAGGAACTGAATTACAGAACAGAACAGGGTCTCAAATTTAGAAAAGCAACTTATGCTTGCTTAAGGGTAAAGGTGAGTTGGGGTGCTGCATAAAACCAGAGATTGAAATAAGCACAGATAAAGTTCTTTAAGCCAAATATGGAATAGAAAAGAGCTACTCCTTGCTCAACAAAATGGACTCAACACCGCATATTAAACGCCTAAGAATGTACCTGACTAGTAAGTATCTTAAAACCTATGGATTGCTATGTCTCCAAAAGAGAATCAAGCGTGTGTACAGGGGCATAAACGCAGCAGTGATAGGATTGGAGAGGTTCGGTGAGCAAATGAAGACCCTTTGAAGTCATATTGCATGGTACCCATTACACGGGTCTCAACTCTCCAGGTTTAAGGTATTCTTCCTTCAGGTAAAACATGCATGTGGAACCCAGAGTATGATCAACCATGTGATCGGGAGACGTGTTCAAATATGTCTCAGTTTTCCTCCCCTGGTACTCGGGTGCAACATTCCAGACGCTTTACTAACACTCTCCCCACTTGGAGAGTCAGCGCCTTTAACCTCCTGTTTGGCCCAGTTTGCAATTTCTGCGGAAGATGAACAGGAATAGCGAGAACCAATGAGAGATTGGCTGGAGGTGTCTGGACGGGTAAATTTAACTCTCATTTCCCAACAGGAAGAGGAATTAACCAAAGGCTCAGCGTGCCGTGCCGGAACCAGATTAGGGCCTGAAGCCATCCTGCGGTGTTGCGGCTAGCTCATAAGAAAGCGAGTTGAAGAAAGGAGCTCAGGGGCACTGTAATTCACAAACCTGCAGAGATATAAATGACAGCTATCGTCCAAAAATATACTGAAGTAAGGCTGCCAAGAGGACTTGAAAGTGGGGCAGAATTGCAGGAAAACGATTTCAGGAGGTAGACTGGAATTGCATTGAAAGCATAGGAAAAGAGGCAGAACGTCCACAATGCTGTACTTGGCCAAAAAGGGCGTATGCGTTTTTTCCTGAATATATTCAGGAAAAAACGCATACGCCCTTTTTGGCCAACCAAGCAAGCTTGCAAAGGAAATCTGCACTACATTGAAGTCTCACTTTCCCCCAGTCAAAATGGCCATCTGAAAAAAGTGTAAAATCCAGAAAGGCAGGACAGGCCATGGAGAACTGGGAGCCTTGTTATGCTGATGGGCGGGATGTAAATTGCCAACACACACTCAGGAGAAGTGTATGGTGTTTCCTGAAACATCTAAAAAACAAAGCAACAGAGCATAGGGTACTTCCACTTATGGTCCTATAGCTTAGGGAAATTAAAATCAAAAAGACACAGCCACCCCAAAGTTTGGGACGCCTCTGTTTACAAGAACCTCGTTTACCGTACAAGTTCAATATCACAGAAAGTGAAAAATGGATAAAGAACTTGTGGTACTTACGTACAATGCAGTATCACTCAGCAATGAAATCTATGTCATCAGGCCCTTAGCAGCACAATGAATGGATTCAGGTATGATGATTCTAACTGAAATAATTCACACAGAAAAAGAAACATCATAAGATATCACTAATACACGGAATGTAAACTTGGCTACACAGGAACTGAATTACAGAACAGAACAGGGTCTCAAATTTAGAAAACCAACTTATGCTTGCTTAAGGGGAAAGGTGAGTTGGGGTGCTGCATAAAACCAGAGATTGAAATGAGCACAGATAAAGTTCCTTAAGCCAAATATGGAATAGACAAGAGCTACTTCTTGCTCAACGAAATGCACACAACACCCCATATTAAACGCATAAGAATGTACCTGACTAGTAACTATCTTAAAACCTATGGATTGCTATGTCTCCAAAAGAGAATCAAACGTGTGTACAGGGGCATAAACGCAGCAGTGTTAGGATTGGAGAGGTTCGGTGAGCAAATGAAGACCCTTTGAAGACATATTGCATGGTACCCATTCCACGGGTCTCAACTCTCCAGGTTTAAGGTATTCTTCCTTCAGCTAAATCATGCATGTGGAACCTAGAGTATGATCAACCATGTGATCGGGAGACGTGTTCAAATATGTCTCAGTTTTCGTACCCTGATACTCGGGTGCAACATTCCAGACGCTTTACTAACACTCTCCCCACTTGGAGAGTCAGTCCCTTTAACCTCCTGTTTGGCCCAGTTTGCAATTTCTGCGGAAGATGAACAGGAATAGCGAGAAACAATGAGAGACTAGCTGGAGGTGTCTGGACGTGTAAATTTAACTCTCATTTCCCACCAGGAAGAGGAATTAACCAAAGGCTCAGCGTGCCGTGCCGGGATCAGATTAGGGCCTGAAGCCATCCTGCGGTGTTGCGGCCAGCTCACAAGAAAGCGAGTTGAAGAAAGGAGCTCAGGGGCACTGTAATTCACAAACCTGCAGAGTTATAAATGACAGCTATCGTCCAAAAATATACTGAAGTAAGGCTGCCAAGAGGACTTGAAAGCGGGGCAGAATTGCAGGAAACCGATTTCAGGAGGTAGACTGGAATTGCATTGAAAGCATAGGAAAAGAGGCAGAACGTCCACAATGATGCACTTGGCCAAAAAGGGCGTATGCGTTTTTTCCTGAATATATTCAGGAAAAAACGCATACGCACTTTTTGGCCAACCAAGCAAGCTTGCAAAGGAAATCTGCACTACAATGAAGTCTCACTTCCCCTCGGTCAAAAGGGCCATCTGAAAAAAGTGTAAAATCCAGAAAGGCAGGACAGGCCATGGACAACTGGGAGCCTTGTTATGCTGATGGGCGGGATGTAAATTGCCAACAGACACTCGGGAGAAGTGTATGGTGTTTCCTGAAACATCTAAAAAACAAAGCAACAGAGCCTAGGGCACTGCCACTTATGGTCCTATAGCTTAGGGAAATTAAAATCAAAAAGACACAGCCACCCCAAAGTTTGGAATGGCTCTGTTTACAAGAACCTCGTTTACAGTACAAGTTCAACATCGCAGAAAGTGAAAAATGGATAAAGAAGTTGTGGTATTTACTTACAAAGCAATATCACTCAGCAATGAAATCTATGTCATCAGGCCCTTAGCATCACAATGAGTGGATTCAGGTATGATGATTGTAACTGAAATAAGTCACACAGAAAAAGAAACATCATAAGATATCAGTAATACACGGAATGTAAACTTGGCTACACAGGAACTGAATTACAGAACAGAACAGGGTCTCAAATTTAGAAAACCAACTTATGCTTGCTTAAGGGTAAAGGTGAGTTGTTGTGCTGCATAAAACCAGAGATTGAAATGAGCACAGATAAAGTTCCTTAAGTCAAATATGGAATAGACAAGAGCTACTCCTTGCTCAACGAAATGGACTCAACACCGCATATTAAACGCCTAAGAATGTACCTGACTAGTAAGTATCGTAAAACCTATGGATTGCTATGTCTCCAAAAGAGAATCAAGCATGTGTACAGGGGCATAAACGCAGCAGTGATAGATTTGGAGAGGTTCAGTGAGCAAATGAATACCCTTTGAAGACATATTGCATGGTACCCATTCCACGGGTCTCAACTCTCCAGGTTTAAGGTATTCTTCCTTCAGCTAAAACATGCATGTGGAACCTGGAGTATGATCAACAGTGTGAACGGGAGACGTGTTCAAATATGTCTCAGTTTTCCTCCCCTGGTACTCGGGTGCAATATTCCAGACGCTTTACTAACACTCTCCCCACTTGGAGAGTCAGCGCCTTTAACCTCCTGTTTGGCCCAGTTTGCAATTTCTGCGGAAGATGAACAGGAATAGGGAGAACCAATGAGAGACTAGCTGGAGGTGTCTGGACGGGCAAATTTAACTCTCATTTCCCACCATGAAGAGGAATTAACCAAAGGCTCAGCATGCCGTGCCGGAACCAGATTAGGGCCTGAAGCCATCCTGCGGTGTTGCGGCCAGCTCACAAGAAAGCGAGTTGAAGAAAGGAGCTCAGGGGCACTGTAATTCACAAACCTGCAGAGTTATAAATGACAGCTATCGTCCAAAAATATACTGAAGTAAGGCTGCCAAGAGGACTTGAAAGCGGGGCAGAATTGCAGGAAACCGATTTCAGGAGGTAGACTGGAATTGCATTGAAAGCATAGGAAAAGAGGCAGAACGTCCACAATGATGCACTTGGCCAAAAAGGGCGTATGCGTTTTTTCCTGAATATATTCAGGAAAAAACGCATACGCCCTTTTTGGCCAACCAAGCAAGCTTGCAAAGGAAATCTGCACTACAATGAAGTCTCACTTCCCCCCGGTCAAAAGGGCCATCTGAAAAAAGTGTAAAATCCAGAAAGGCAGGACAGGCCATGGAGAACTGGGAGCCTTGTTATGCTGATGGGCGGGATGTAAATTGCCAACAGACACTCGGGAGAAGTGTATGGTGTTTCCTGAAACATCTAAAAAACAAAGCAACAGAGCCTAGGGCACTTCCACTTATGGTCCTATAGCTTAGGGAAATTAAAATCAAAAAGACACAGCCACCCCAAAGTTTGGGACGCCTCTGTTTACAAGAACCTCGTTTACAGTACAAGTTCAACATCGCAGAAAGTGAAAAATGGATAAAGAAGTTGTGGTATTTACTTACAAAGCAATATCACTCAGCAGTGAAA
Source organism: Stenella coeruleoalba (assembly GCF_951394435.1). Classification (NCBI taxonomy): domain Eukaryota; kingdom Metazoa; phylum Chordata; class Mammalia; order Artiodactyla; family Delphinidae; genus Stenella; species Stenella coeruleoalba. The sequence goes on along the minus strand of NW_027646034.1, from coordinate 413,753 downwards.
TCTATGTCATCAGGCCCTTAGCAGCACAATGAGTGGATTCAGGTATGATGATTCTAACTGAAATAAGTCACACAGAAAAAGAAACATCATAAGATATCAGTAATACACGGAATGTAAACCTGGCTACACAGGAACTGAATTACAGAACAGAACAGGGTCTCAAATTTAGAAAACCAACTTATGCTTGCTTAAGGGGAAAGGTGAATTGGGGTGCTGCATAAAACCAGAGATTGAAATGAGCACAGATAAAGTTCCTTAAGCCAAATATGGAATAGACAAGAGCTACTCCTTGCTCAACGAAATGGACTCAACACCGCATATTAAACGCCTAAGAATGTACCTGACTAGTAAGTATCTTAAAACCTATGGATTGCTATGTCTCCGAAAGAGAATCAAGCATGTGTACAGAGGCATAAACGGAGCAGTGATAGGATTGGAGAGGTTTGGTGAGCAAATGAAAAACCTTTGAAGTCATATTGCATGGTACGCATTACACGGGTCTCAACTCTCCAGGTTTAAGGTATTCTTCCTTCAGCTAAAACATGCATGTGGAACCCAAGTATGATCAACCATGTGAACGGGAGACGTGTTCAAATATGTCTCAGTTTTCCTCCCCTGGGACTCGGGTGCAACATTCCAGACGCTTTACTAACACTCTCCCCACTTGGAGAGTCAGCGCCTTTAACCTCCTGTTTGGCCCAGTTTGCAATTTCTGCGGAAGATGAACAGGAATAGCGAGAACCAATGAGAGGCTAGCTGGAGGTGTCTGGACGGGCAAATTTAACTCTCATTTCCCACCAGGAAGAGGAAATAACCAAAGGCTCAGCATGCCGTACTGGAACCAGATTAGGGCCTGAAGCCATCCTGCGGTGTTGCGGCCAGCTCACAAGAAAGCGAGTTGAAGAAAGGAGCTCAGGGGCACTGTAATTCACAAACCTGCAGAGTTATAACTGACAGCTATCGTCCAAAAATAGACTGAAGTAAGGCTGCCAAGAGGACTTGAAAGCGGGGCAGAATTGCAGGAAACCGATTTCAGGAGGTAGACTGGAATTGCATTGAAAGCATAGGAAAAGAGGCAGAACGTCCACAATGATGCACTTGGCCAAAAAGGGCGTATGCGTTTTTTCCTGAATATATTCAGGAAAAAACGCATACGCCCTTTTTGGCCAACCAAGCAAGCTTGCAAAGGAAATCTGCACTACAATGAAGTCTCACTTCCCCCCGGCCAAAAGGGCCATCTGAAAAAAGTGTAAAATCCAGAAAGGCAACAGGCCATTGAGAACTGGGAGCCTTGTTATGCTGATGGGCGGGATGCAAATTGCCAACAGACACTCGGGAGAAGTGTATGGTGTTTCCTGAAACATCTAAAAAACAAAACAACAGAGCCTAGGGCACTTCCACTTATGGTCCTATAGCTTAGGGAAATTAAAATCAAAAAGACACAGCCACCCCAAAGTTTGGGACGCCTCTGTTTACAAGAACCTCGTTTACCGTACAAGTTCAATATCACAGAAAGTGAAAAATGGATAAAGAACTTGTGTTACTTACGTACAATGCAGTATCACTCAGCAATGAAATCTATGTCATCAGGCCCGTAGTAGCATAAAGAGTGGATTCAGGTACGATGATTCTAACTGAAATAAGTCACACAGAAAAAGAAACATCATAAGATATCACTAATACACGGAATTAAACTTGGCTACACAGTAACTGAATTACAGAACAGAACAGGGTCTCAAATTTAGAAAACCAACTTATGCTTGCTTAAGGGGAAAGGTGAGTTGGGGTGCTGCATAAAACCAGATATTGAAATGAGCACAGATAAAGTTCCTTAAGCCAAATATGGAATAGACAAGAGCTACTCCTTGCTCGACGAAATGGACTCAACACCGCATATTAAACGCCTAAAATGTACCTGACTAGTAAGTATCTTAAAACCTATGGATTGCTATGTCTCCGAAAGAGAATCAAGCATGTGTACAGGGGCATAAACGCAGCAGTGATAGGATTGGAGAGGTTCGCTGAGCAAATGAAGACCCATTGAAGTCATATTGCATGGTACCCATTCCACGGGTTTCAACTACCCAGGTTTAAGGTATTCTTCCTTCAGCTAAAACATGCATGTGGAACCTAGAGTATGATCAACCATGTGATCGGGAGACGTGTTCAAATATGTCTCAGTTTTCCTCCCCTGGTACTTCGGTGCAACATTCCAGACGCTTTACTAACACTCTCCCCACTTGGAGAGTCAGTCCCTTTAACCTCCTGTTTGGCCCAGTTTGCAATTTCTGCGGAAGATGAACAGGAATAGGGAGAACCAATGAGAGACTAGCTGGAGGTGTCTGGACGGGCAAATTTAACTCACATTTCCCACCAGGAAGAGCAAATAACCAAAGGCTCAGCGTGCCGTGCCGGAACCAGATTAGGGCCTGAAGACATCCTGCGGTGTTGAGGTCAGCTCAAAAGAAAGCGAGTTGAAGAAAGGAGCTCAGGGGCACTGTAATTCACAATCGTGCAGAGTTATAAATGACAGCTATCGTCCAAAAATATACTGAAGTAAGGCTGCCAAGAGGACTTGAAAGCGGGGCAGAATTGCAGGAAACCGATTTCAGGAGGTAGACTGGAATTGCATTGAAAGCATAGGAAAAGAGGCAGAAAGTCCACAATGATGCACTTGGCCAAAAAGGGCGTATGCGTTTTTTCCTGAATATATTCCAGAAAAAAATGCATACGCCCTTTTTGGCCAACCAAGCAAGTTTGCAAAGGAAATCTGCACTACAATGAAGTCTCACTTCCCCCCGGTCAAAAGAGCCATCTGAAAAAAGTGTAAAATCCAGAAAGGCAGGACAGGCCATGGAGAACTGGGAGCCTTGTTATGCTGATGGGCGGGATGTAAATTGCCAACACACACACAGGAGAAGTGTATGGTGTTTCCTGAAACATCTAAAAAACAAAGCAACAGAGCCTAGGGCACTTCCACTTATGGTCCTATAGCTTAGGGAAATTAAAATCAAAAAGACACAGCCACCCCACAGTTTGGAACGGCTCTGTTTACAAGAACCTCATTTACAGAACAAGTTCAACATCGCAGAAAGTGAAAAATGGATAAAGAAGTTGTGGTATTTACTTACAAAGCAATATCACTCAGCAATGAAATCTATGTCATCAGGCCCTTAGCAGCACAATGAGTGGATTCAGGTATGATGATTCTAATTGAAATAAGTCACAGAGAAAAAGAAACATCATGAGTTATCAGTAACACACGGAATGTAAACTTGGCTACACAGGAACTGAATTACAGAACAGAACAGGGTCTCAAATTTAGAAAAGCAACTTATGCTTGCTTAAGGGTAAAGGTGAGTTGGGGTGCTGCATAAAACCAGAGATTGAAATAAGCACAGATAAAGTTCTTTAAGCCAAATATGGAATAGAAAAGAGCTACTCCTTGCTCAACAAAATGGACTCAACACCGCATATTAAACGCCTAAGAATGTACCTGACTAGTAAGTATCTTAAAACCTATGGATTGCTATGTCTCCAAAAGAGAATCAAGCATGTGTACAGGGGCATAAACGCAGCAGTGATAGGATTGGAGAGGTTCGGTGAGCAAATGAAGACCCTTTGAAGTCATATTGCATGGTACCCATTACACGGGTCTCAACTCTCCAGGTTTAAGGTATTCTTCCTTCAGGTAAAACATGCATGTGGAACCCAGAGTATGATCAACCATGTGATCGGGAGACGTGTTCAAATATGTCTCAGTTTTCCTCCCCTGGTACTCGGGTGCAACATTCCAGACGCTTTACTAACACTCTCCCCACTTGGAGAGTCAGCGCCTTTAACCTCCTGTTTGGCCCAGTTTGCAATTTCTGCGGAAGATGAACAGGAATAGCGAGAACCAATGAGAGATTGGCTGGAGGTGTCTGGACGGGTAAATTTAACTCTCATTTCCCAACAGGAAGAGGAATTAACCAAAGGCTCAGCGTGCCGTGCCGGAACCAGATTAGGGCCTGAAGCCATCCTGCGGTGTTGCGGCTAGCTCATAAGAAAGCGAGTTGAAGAAAGGAGCTCAGGGGCACTGTAATTCACAAACCTGCAGAGATATAAATGACAGCTATCGTCCAAAAATATACTGAAGTAAGGCTGCCAAGAGGACTTGAAAGTGGGGCAGAATTGCAGGAAAACGATTTCAGGAGGTAGACTGGAATTGCATTGAAAGCATAGGAAAAGAGGCAGAACGTCCACAATGCTGTACTTGGCCAAAAAGGGCGTATGCGTTTTTTCCTGAATATATTCAGGAAAAAACGCATACGCCCTTTTTGGCCAACCAAGCAAGCTTGCAAAGGAAATCTGCACTACATTGAAGTCTCACTTTCCCCCAGTCAAAATGGCCATCTGAAAAAAGTGTAAAATCCAGAAAGGCAGGACAGGCCATGGAGAACTGGGAGCCTTGTTATGCTGATGGGCGGGATGTAAATTGCCAACACACACTCAGGAGAAGTGTATGGTGTTTCCTGAAACATCTAAAAAACAAAGCAACAGAGCATAGGGTACTTCCACTTATGGTCCTATAGCTTAGGGAAATTAAAATCAAAAAGACACAGCCACCCCAAAGTTTGGGACGCCTCTGTTTACAAGAACCTCGTTTACCGTACAAGTTCAATATCACAGAAAGTGAAAAATGGATAAAGAACTTGTGGTACTTACGTACAATGCAGTATCACTCAGCAATGAAATCTATGTCATCAGGCCCTTAGCAGCACAATGAATGGATTCAGGTATGATGATTCTAACTGAAATAATTCACACAGAAAAAGAAACATCATAAGATATCACTAATACACGGAATGTAAACTTGGCTACACAGGAACTGAATTACAGAACAGAACAGGGTCTCAAATTTAGAAAACCAACTTATGCTTGCTTAAGGGGAAAGGTGAGTTGGGGTGCTGCATAAAACCAGAGATTGAAATGAGCACAGATAAAGTTCCTTAAGCCAAATATGGAATAGACAAGAGCTACTTCTTGCTCAACGAAATGCACACAACACCGCATATTAAACGCATAAGAATGTACCTGACTAGTAACTATCTTAAAACCTATGGATTGCTATGTCTCCAAAAGAGAATCAAACGTGTGTACAGGGGCATAAATGCAGCAGTGTTAGGATTGGAGAGGTTCGGTGAGCAAATGAAGACCCTTTGAAGTCATATTGCATGGTACCCATTCCACGGGTCTCAACTCTCCAGGTTTAAGGTATTCTTCCTTCAGCTAAATCATGCATGTGGAACCTAGAGTATGATCAACCATGTGATCGGGAGACGTGTTCAAATATGTCTCAGTTTTCGTACCCTGATACTCGGGTGCAACATTCCAGACGCTTTACTAACACTCTCCCCACTTGGAGAGTCAGTCCCTTTAACCTCCTGTTTGGCCCAGTTTGCAATTTCTGCGGAAGATGAACAGGAATAGCGAGAAACAATGAGAGACTAGCTGGAGGTGTCTGGACGTGTAAATTTAACTCTCATTTCCCACCAGGAAGAGGAATTAACCAAAGGCTCAGCGTGCCGTGCCGGGATCAGATTAGGGCCTGAAGCCATCCTGCGGTGTTGCGGCCAGGTCACAAGAAAGCGAGTTGAAGAAAGGAGCTCAGGGGCACTGTAATTCACAAACCTGCAGAGTTATAAATGACAGCTATCGTCCAAAAATATACTGAAGTAAGGCTGCCAAGAGGACTTGAAAGCGGGGCAGAATTGCAGGAAACCGATTTCAGGAGGTAGACTGGAATTGCATTGAAAGCATAGGAAAAGAGGCAGAACGTCCACAATGATGCACTTGGCCAAAAAGGGCGTATGCGTTTTTTCCTGAATATATTCAGGAAAAAACGCATACGCCCTTTTTGGCCAACCAAGCAAACTTGCAAAGGAAATCTGCAGTACAATGAAGTCTCACTTCCCCCCGATCAAAAGGGCCATCTGAAAAAAGTGTAAAATCCAGAAAGGCAGGACAGGCCATGGAGAACTGGGAGCCTTGTTATGTTGATGGGCGGGATGTAAATTGCCAACAGACACTAGGGAGAAGTGTATGGTGTTTCCTGAAACATCTAAAAAACAAAGCAACAGAGCCAAGGTCACTTCCACTTATGGTCCTATAGCTTAGGGAAATTAAAATCAAAAAGACACAGCCACCCCAAAGTTTGGGACGCCTCTGTTTACAAGAACCTCGTTTACCGCACAAGTTCAATATCACAGAAAGTGAAAAATGGATAAAGAAGTTGTGGTACTTCCTTACAAAGCAATATCACTCAGCAATGAAATCTATGTCATCAGGCCCTTAGCAGCACAATGAGTGGATTCAGGTATGATGATTCTAACTGAAATAAGTCACACAGAAAAAGAAACATCATAAGATATCAGTAATACACGGAATGTAAACTTGGCTACACAGGAACTGAATTACAGAACAGAACAGGGTCTCAAATTTAGAAAACCAACTTATGCTTGCTTAAGGGGAAAGGTGAGTTGGGGTGCTGCATAAAACCAGAGATTGAAATGAGCACAGATAAAGTTCCTTAAGCCAAATATGGAATAGACAAGAGCTACTCCTTGCTCAACGAAATGGACTCAACACCGCATATTAAACGCCTAAGAATGTACCTGACTAGTAAGTATCTTAAAACCTATGGATTGCTATGTCTCCGAAAGAGAATCAAGCATGTGTACAGGGGCATAAACACAGCACTGATAGGATTGGAGAGATTCGGTGAGCAAATGAAGACCCTTTGAAGTCATATTGCATGGTACCCATTCCACGGGTTTCAACTCTCCAGGTTTAAGGTATTCTTCCTTCAGCTAAAACATGCATGTGGAACCTAGAGTATGATCAACCATGTGATCGGGAGACATGTTGAAATATGTGTCAGTTTTCCTCCCCTGGTACTCGCGTGCAACATTCCAGACGCTTTACTAACACTCTCCCCACTTGGAGAGTCAGCGCCTTTAACCTCCTGTTTGGCCCAGTTTGAAATTTCAGCGGAAGATGAACAGGAATAGGGAGAACCAATGAGAGACTAGCTGGAGGTGTCTGGACGGGAAAATTTAACTCTCATTTCCCACCAGGAAGAGGAAATAACCAAAGGCTCAGCGTGCCGTGCCGGAACCAGATTAGGGCCTGAAGCCATCCTGCGGTGTTGCGGCCAGCTCAAAAGAAAGCGAGTTGAAGAAAGGAGCTCAGGGGCACTGTAATTCACAAACCTGCAGAGTTATAAATGACAGCTATCGTCCAAAAATATACTGAAGTAAGGCTGCCAAGAGGACTTGAAAGCGGGGCAGAATTGCAGGAACCCGATTTCAGGAGGTAGACTGGAATTGCATTGAAAGCATAGGAAAAGAGGCAGAACGTCCACAATGATGCACTTGGCCAAAAAGGGCGTATGCGTTTTTTCCTGAATATATTCAGGAAAAAACGCATACGCCCTTTTTGGCCAACCAAGCAAGCTTGCAAAGGGAATCTGCACTACAATGAAGTCTCACTTCCCCCCGGTCAAAAGGGCCATCTGAAAAAGGTGTAAAATCCAGAAAGGCAGGACAGGCCATGGAGAACTGGGAGCCTTGTTATGCTGATGGGCGGGATGGAAATTGCCAACAGACACTCGGGAGAAGTGTATGGTGTTTCCTGAAACATCTAAAAAACAAAGCAACAGAGCCTAGGGCACTTCCACTTATGGTCCTATAGCTTAGGGAAATTAAAATCAAAAAGACACAGCCACCCCAAAGTTTGGGACGCCTCTATTTACAAGAACCTCGTTTACAGTACAACTTCAACATCGCAGAAAGTGAGAAATGGATAAAGAAGTTGTGGTATTTACTTACAAAGCAATATCACTCAGCAATGAAATCTATGTCATCAGGCCCTTAGCTGCACAATGAGTGGATTCAGGTACGATGATTCTAACTGAAATAAGTCACACAGAAAAAGAAACATCATAAGATATCAGTAATACACGGAATGTAAACTTGGCTACACAGGAACTGAATTACAGAACAGAACAGGGTCTCAAATTTAGAAAACCAACTTATGCTTGCTTAAGGGGAAAGGTGAGTTGGGGTGCTGCATAAAACCAGAGATTGAAATGAGCACAGATAAAGTTCCTTAAGCCAAATATGGAATAGACAAGAGCTACTCCTTGGTCAACGAAATGGACTCAACACCCCATATTAAACGCCTAAGAATGTACCTGACTAGTAAGTATCTTAAAACCTATGGATTGCTATATCTCCAAAAGAGAATCAAGCGTGTGTACAGGGGCATAAACGCAGCAGTGATAGGATTGGAGAGGTTCGGTGAGCAAATGAAGACCCTTTGAAGTCATATTGCATGGTACCCATTCCACGGGTTTCAACTCTCCAGGTTTAAGGTATTCTTCCTTCAGCTAAAACATGCATGTGGAACCCAGAGTATGATCAACCATGTGAACGGGAGACGTGTTCAAATATGTCTCAGATTTCGTACCCTGGTACTCGGGTGCAACATTCCAGACGCTTTACTAACACTCTCCCCACTTGGAGAGTCAGTCCCTTTAACCTCCTGTTTGGCGCAGTTTGCAATTTCTGCGGTAGATGAACAGGAATAGCGAGAACCAATGAGAGACTAGCTGGAGGTGTCTGGACGGGCAAATTTAACTCTCATTTCCCACCAGGAAGAGGAATTAACCAAAGGCTCAGCCTGCCGTGTCGGAACCAGATTAGGGCCTGAAGCCATCCTGCGGTGTTGCGTCCAGCTCAAAAGTAAGCGAGTTGAAGAAAGGAGCTCAGGAGCACTGTAATTCACAAACCTGCAGAGTTATAAATGACAGCTATCGTCCAAAAATATACTGAAGTAAGGCTGCCAAGAGGACTTGAAAGCGGGGCAGAATTGCAGGAAACCGATTTCAGGAGGTAGACTGGAATTGCATTGAAAGCATAGGAAAAGAGGCAGAGCGTCCACAATGATGCACTTGGCCAAAAAGGGCGTATGCGTTTTTTCCTGAATATATTCAGGAAAAAACGCATACGCCCTTTTTGGCCAACCAAGCAAACTTGCAAAGGAAATCTGCACTACAATGAAGTCGCACTTCCCCGCGGTCAAAAGGACCATCTGAAAAAAGTGTAAAATCCAGAAAGGCAGGACAGTCCATGGAGAACTGGGAGCATTGTTATGCTGATGGGCGGGATGTAAATTGCACACAGACACTCGGGAGAAGTGTATGGTGTTTCCTGAAACATCTAAAATACAAAGCAACAGAGCCTAGGGCACTTCCACTTATGGTCCTATAGCTTAGGGAAATTAAAATCAAAAAGACACAGCCACCCCAAAGTTTGGGACGCCTCTGTTTACAAGAACCTCATTTACCGTACAAGTTCAATATCACAGAAAGTGAAAAATGGATAAAGAAATTGTGGTACTTACGTACAATGCAGTATCACTCAGCAATGAAATCTATGTCATCAGGCCCGTAGCAGCATAATGAGTGGATTCAGGTACGATGATTCTAACTGAAATAAGTCACACAGAAAAAGAAACATCATAAGATATCAGTAATGCACGGAATGTAAACTTGGCTACACAGGAACTGAATTCCAAAACAGAACAGGGTCTCAAATTTAGAAAACCAACTTATGCTTGCTTAAGGGGAAAGGTGAGTTGGGGTGCTGCATAAAACCAGAGATTGAAATGAGCACAGATAAAGTTCCTTAAGCCAAATATGGAATAGACAAGAGCTACTCCTTGCTCAACGAAATGGACACAACACCCCATATTAAACGCCTAAGAATGTACCTGACTAGTAAGTATCTTAAAACCTATGGATTGCTATGTCTCCGAAAGAGAATCAAGCATGTGTACAGGGGCATAAACGCAGCAGTGATAGGATTGGAGAGGTTCGGTGAGCAAATGAAAACCCTTTGAAGTCACATTGCATGGTACCCATTCCCGGGTTTCAACTCTGCAGGTTTAAGGTATTCTTCCTTCAGCTAAAACATGCATGTGGAACCTAAAGCATGATCAACCATGTGATCGGGAGACGTGTTCAAATATGTCTCAGTTTTCATACCCTGGTACTCGTGTGCAACATTCCAGACGCTTTACTAACACTCTCCCCACTTGGAGAGTCAGCGCCTTTAACCTCCTGTTTGGCCCAGTTTGCAATTTCTGCGGAAGATGAACAGGAATAGCGAGAACCAATGAGAGACTAGCTGGAGGTGTCTGGACGGGCAAATTTAACTCTCATTTCCCACCAGGAAGAGGAATTAACTAAAGGCTCATCATGCCGTGCCGGAACCAGATTAGGGCCTGAAGCCATCCTGCGGTGTTGCGGCCAGCTCAAAAGAAAGCGAGTTGAAGAAAGGAGCTCAGGGGCACTGTAATTCACAAACCTGCAGAGTTATAAATGACAGCTATCGTCCAAAAATAGACTGAAGTAAGGCTGCCAGGAGGACTTGAAAGCGGGGCAGAATTGCAGGAAACCGATTTCAGGAGGTAGACTGGAATTGCATTGAAAGCATAGGAAAAGAGGCAGAGCGTCCACAATGATGCACTTGGCCAAAAAGGGCGTATGCGTTTTTTCCTGAATATATTCAGGAAAAAACGCATACGCCCTTTTTGGCCAACCAAGCAAACTTGCAAAGGAAAACTGCACTACAATGAAGTCACACTTCCCCCCGGTCAAAAGGGCCATCTGAAAAAAGTGTAAAATCCAGAAAGGCAACAGGCCATTGAGAACTGGGAGCCTTGTTATGCTGATGGGCGGGATGTAAATTGCCAACAGACACTTGGGAGAAGTGTATGGTGTTTCCTGAAACATCTAAAAAACAAAGCAACAGAGCCTAGGGCACTTCCACTTATGGTCCTATAGCTTAGGGAAATTAAAATCAAAAAGACACAGCCACCCCAAAGTTTGGAACGGCTCTGTTTACAAGAACCTCGTTTACAGTAGAAGTTCAACATCCCAGAAAGTGAAAAATGGATAAAGAAGTTGTGGTATTTACTTACAAAGCAATATCACTCAGCAATGAAATCTATGTCATCAGGCCCGTAGCAGCATAATGAGTGGATTCAGGTACGATGATTCTAACTGAAATAAGTCACACAGAAAAAAAACATCATAAGATATCACTAATACACGGAATGTAAACTTGGCTACACAGGAACTGAATTCCAAAACAGAACAGGGTCTCAAATTTAGAAAACCAACTTATGCTTGCTTAAGGGGAAAGGTGAGTTGGGGTGCTGCATAAAACCAGAGATTGAAATGAGCACAGATAAAGTTCCTTAAGCCAAATATGGAATAGACAAGAGCTACTCCTTGCTCAACGAAATGGACTCAACACCGCATATTAAACGCCTAAGAATGTACCTGACTAGTAAGTATCTTAAAACCTATGGATTGCTATGTCTCCAAAAGAGAATCAAGCGTGTGTACAGGGGCATAAACGCAGCAGTGATAGGATTGGAGAGGATCGGTGAGCAAATGAAGACCTTTGAAGTCATATTGCATGGTACCCATTCCACGGGTCTCAACTCTCCAGGTTTAAGGTATTCTTCCTTCAGCTAAAACATGCATGTGGAACCCAGAGTATGATCAACCGTGTGAACGGGAGACGTGTTCAAATATGTCTCAGTTTTCCTCCCCTGGTACTCGGGTGCAACATTCCAGACGCTTTACTAACACTCTCCCCACTTGGAGAGTCAGCGCCTTTAACCTCCTGTTTGGCCCAGTTTGCAATTTCTGTGGAAGATGAACAGGAATAGCGAGAACCAATGAGAGACTAGCTGGAGGTGTCTGGACGGGCAAATTTAACTCTCATTTCCCACCAGGAAGAGGAAATAACCAAAGGCTCAGCGTGCCGTGCCGGAACCAGATTAGGGCCTGAAGCCATCCTGCGGTGTTGCGGCCAGCTCAAAAGAAAGCGAGGTGAAGAAAAGAGCTCAGGGGCACTGTAATTCACAAACCTGCAGAGCTATAAATGACAGCTATCGTCCAAAAATATACTGAAGTAAGGCTGCCAAGAGGACTTGAAAGCGGGGCAGAATTGCAGGAAACCGATTTCAGGAGGTAGACTGGAATTGCATTGAAAGCATAGGAAAAGAGGCAGAGCGTCCACAATGATGCACTTGGCCAAAAAGGGCGTATGCGTTTTTTCCTGAATATATTCAGGAAAAAACGCATACGCCCTTTTTGGCCAACCAAGCAAGCTTGCAAAGGAATTCTGAACTACAATGAAGTCTCACTTCCCCCCCGGTCAAAAGGGCCATCTGAAAAAAGTGTAAAATCCAGAAAGGCAGGACAGGCCATGGAGAACTGGGAGCCTTGTTATGCTGATGGGCGGGATGTAAATTGCCAACAGACACTCGGGAGAAGTGTATGGTGTTTCCTGAAACATCTAAAAAACAAAGCAACAGAGCCTAGGGCACTTCCACTTATGGTCCTATAGCTTAGGGAAATTAAAATCAAAAAGACACAGCCACCCCAAAGTTTGGGACGCCTCTGTTTACAAGAACATCGTTTACAGTACAAGTTGAACATCGCAGAAAGTGAAAAATGGATAAAGAACTTGTGGTACTTACGTACAATGCAGTATCACTCAGCAATGAAATCTATGTCATCAGGCCCGTAGCAGCATAATGAGTGGATTCAGGTAGGATGATTCTAACTGAAATAAATCACACAGAAAAAGAAACATCCTAAGATATCACTAATACACGGAATGTAAACTTGGCTACACAGGAACTGAATTCCAAAACAGAACAGGGTCTCAAATTTAGAAAATCAACTTATGCTTGCTTAAGGGGAAAGGTGAGTTGGGGTGCTGCATAAAACCAGAGATTGAAATGAGCACAGATAAAGTTCCTTAAGCCATTATGGAATAGACAAGAGGTACTCCTTTCTCAACGAAATGGACTCAACACCCCATATTAAACGCCTAAGAATGTACCTGACTTGTAAGTATCTTAAAACCTATGGATTGCTATGTCTCCAAAAGAGAATCAAGCGTGTGTACAGGGACATAAATGCAGCAGTGATAGGATTGGAGAGGTTCGGTGAGCAAATGAAGACCTTTGAATTCATATTGCATGGTACCCATTCCACGGGTCTCAACTCTCCAGGTTTAAGGTATTCTTCCTTCAGCTAAAACATGCATGTGGAACCCAGAGTACGATGAACCATGGGAACGGGAGATGTGTTCAAATATGTCTCAGTTTTCCTCCTCTGGTACTCGGGTGCAACATTCCAGACACTTTACTAAAACTCTCCCCACTTGGAGAGTCAGCGCCTTTAACCTCCTGTTTGGCCCAGTTTGCAATTTCTGTGGAAGATGAACAGGAATAGGGAGAACCAATGAGAGACTAGCTGGAGGTGTCTGGACGGGCAAATTTAACTCTCATTTCCCACCAGGAAGAGGAATTAACCAAAGGCTCAGTGTGCCGTGCCTGAACCAGATTAGGGCCTGAAGCCATCCTGCGGTGTTGCGGCCAGCTCACAAGAAAGCCAGTTGAAGAAAGGAGCTCGGGGACACTGTAATGCAGAAACCTGCAGAGTTATAAATGACAGCTATCGTCCAAAAATATACTGAAGTAAGGCTGCCAAGAGGACTTGAAAGCAGGGCAGAATTGCAGGAAACCGATTTCAGGAGGTAGACTGGAATTGCATTGAAAGCATAGGAAAAGAGGCAGAACGTCCACAATGATGCACTTGGCCAAAAAGGGCGTATGCGTTTTTTCCTGAATATATTCAGGAAAAAACGCATACGCCCTTTTTGGCCAACCAAGCAAGCTTGCAAAGGAAATCTGCACTACAATGAAGTCTCACTTCCCCCCGGTCAAAAGGGCCATCTGAAAAAAGTGTAAAATCCAGAAAGGCAGGACAGGCCATGGAGAACTGGGAGCCTTGTTATGCTGATGGGCGGGATGTAAATTGCCAACAGACACTCGGGAGAAGTGTATGGTGTTTCCTGAAACATGTAAAAAACAAAGCAACAGAGCCTAGGGCACTTCCACTTATGGTCCTATAGATTAGGGAAATTAAAATCCAAAAGACACAGCCACCTCAAAGTTTGGAACGGCTCTGTTTACAAGAACCTCGTTTACAGTAGAAGTTCAACATCCCAGAAAGTGAAAAATGGATATAGAAGTTGTGGTATTTACTTACAAAGCAATATCACTCAGCAATGAAATCTATGTCATCAGGCCCTTAGCAGCACAATAAGTGGATTCAGGTATGATGATTCTAACTGAAATAAGTCACACAGAAAAAGAAACATCATAAGATATCACTAATACACGGAATGTAAACTTGGCTACACAGGAACTGAATTCCAAAACAGAACAGGGTCTCAAATTTAGAAAACCAACTTATGCTTGCTTAAGGGGAAAGGTGAGTTGGGGTGCTGCATAAAACCAGAGATTGAAATGAGCACAGATAAAGTTCCTTAAGCCAAATATGGAATAGACAAGAGCTATTCCTTGCTCAACGAAATGGACTCAACACCCCATATTAAACGCCTAAGAATGTACCTGACTAGTAAGTATCTTAAAACCTATGGATTGCTATGTCTCCAAAAGAGAATCAAGCGTGTGTACAGGGACATAAACGCAGCAGTGATAGGATTGGAGAGGTTCGGTGAGCAAATGAAGACCTTTGAAGTCATATTGCATGGTACCCATTCCACGGGTCTCAACTCTCCAGGTTTAAGGTATTCTTCCTTCAGCTAAAACATGCATGTGGAACCCAGAGTACGATGAACCATGGGAACGGGAGACGTGTTCAAATATGTTTCAATTTTCCTCCCCTGGTACTCGGGTGCAACATTCCAGACGCTTTACTAACACTCTCCCCCTTGGAGAGTCAGCGCCTTTAACCTCCTAATGGCCCAGTTTGCAATTTCTGTGGAAGATGAACAGGAATAGGGAGATCCAATGAGAGACTAGCTGGAGGTGTCTGGACGGGCAAATTTAACTCTCATTTCCCACCAGGAAGAGGAAATAACCAAAGACTCAGCATGCCATGCCGGAACCAGATTAGGGCCTGAAGCCATCCTGCGGTGTTGCGGCCAGCTCAAAAGAAAGCGAGTTGAAGAAAGGAGCTCAGGGGCACTGTAATTCACAAACCTGCAGAGTTATAAATGACAGCTATCGTCCAAAAATATACTGAAGTAAGGCTGTCAAGAGGACTTGAAAGCGGGGCAGAATTGCAGGAAACCGATTTCAGGAGGTAGACTGGAATTGCATTGAAAGCATAGGAAAAGAGGCAGAACGTCCACAATGATGCACTTGGCCAAAAAGGGCGTATGCGTTTTTTCCTGAATATATTCAGGAAAAAACGCATACGCCCTTTTTGGCCAACCAAGCAAGCTTGCAAAGGAAACCTGCACTACAATGAAGTCTCACTTCCACCCGGTCAAAAGGGCCATCTGAAAAAAGTGTAAAATCCAGAAAGGCACGACAGGCCATGGAGAACTGGGAGCTTTGTTATGCTGATGGGCGGGATGTAAATTGCCAACAGACACTCGGGAGAAGTGTATGGTGTTTCCTGAAACATCTAAAAAACAAAGCAACAGAGCCTAGGGCACTTCCACTTATGGTCCTATAGCTTAGGGAAATTAAAATCAAAAAGACACAGCCACCCCAAAGTTTGGGACAGCTCTGTTTACAAGACATCGTTTACCGTACAAGTTCAATATCACAGAAAGTGAAAAACGGATAAAGAACTTGTGGTACTTACGTACAATGCAGTATCACTCAGCATGAAATCTATGTCATCAGGCTCGTAGCAGCATAATGAGTGGATTCAGGTACGATGATTCTAACTGAAATAAGTCACACAGAAAAAGAAACATCATAAGATATCACTAATACACGGAATGTAAACTTGGCTACACAGGAACTGAATTCCAAAACAGAACAGGGTCTCAAATTTAGAAAACCAACTTATGCTTGCTTAAGGGGAAAGGTGAGTTGGGGTGCTGCATAAAACCAGAGATTGAAATGAGCACAGATAAAGTTCCTTAAGCCAAATATGGAATAGACAAGAGCTACTCCTTGCTCAACGAAATGGACTCAACACCCCATATTAAACGCCTAAGAATGTACCTGACTAGTAAGTATCTTAAAACCTATGGATTGCTATGTCTCCAAAAGAGAATCAAGCGTGTGTACAGGGGCATAAACGCAGCAGTGATAGGATTGGAGAAGATCGGTGAGCAAATGAAGACCCTTTGAAGTCATATTGCATGGTACCCATTCCACGGGTTTCAACTACCCAGGTTTAAGGTATTCTTCCTTCAGCTAAAACATGCATGTGGAACCCAGAGTATGATCAACCGTGTGAACGGGAGACGTGTTCAAATATGTCTCAGTTTTTCTCCCCTGGTACTCGGTTGCAACATTCCAGACGCTTTTCTAACACTCTCCCAACTTGGAGAGTCATCGCCTTTAACCTCCTGTTTGGCCCAGTTTGCAATTTCTGGGGAAGATGAACAGGAATAGCGAGAACCAATGAGAGACTAGCTGGAGGTGTCTGGACGGGCAAATTTAACTCTCATTTCCCACCAGGAAGAGGAATTAACCAAAGGCTCAGTGTGCCATGCCGGAACCAGATTAGGGCCTGAAGCCATCCTGCGGTGTTGCGGCCAGCTCACAAGAAAGCGAGTTGAAGAAAGGAGCTCAGGGGCACTGTAATTCACAAACCTGCAGAGTTATAAATGACAGCTATCGTCCAAAAATAGACTGAAGTAAGGCTGTCAAGAGGACTTGAAAGCGGGGCAGAATTGCAGGAAACCGATTTCAGGAGGTAGACTGGAATTGCATTGAAAGCATAGGAAAAGAGGCAGAACGTCCACAATGATGCACTTGGCCAAAAAGGGCGTATGCGTTTTTTCCTGAATATATTCAGGGAAAAACGCATACGCCCTTTTTGGCCAACCAAGCAAGCTTGCAAAGGAAACCTGCACTACAATGAAGTCTCACTTCCACCCGGTCAAAAGGGCCATCTGAAAAAAGTGTAAAATCCAGAAAGGCAGGACAGGCCATGGAGAACTGGGAGCCTTGTTATGCTGATGGGCGGGATGTAAATTGCCAACAGACACTCAGGAGAAGTGTATGGTGTTTCCTGAAACATCTAAAAAACAAAGCAACAGAGCCTAGGGCACTTCCACTTATGGTCCCATAGCTTAGGGAAGTTTAAATCAAAAAGACACAGCCACCCCAAAATTTGGGACACCTCTGTTTACAAGAACCTCGTTTACAGTACAAGTTCAACATCGCAGAAAGTGAAAAATGGATAAAGAACTTGTGGTACTTACGTACAATGCAGTATCACTCAGCAATGAAATCTATGTCATCAGGCCCTTAGCAGCACAATGAGTGGATTCAGGTACGATGATTCTAACTGAAATAAGTCACACAGAAAAAGAAACATCATAAGATATCAGTAATACACGGAATGTAAACTTGGCTACACAGGAACTGAATTACAGAACAGAACAGGGTCTCAAATTTAGAAAACCAACTTATGCTTGCTTAAGGGGAAAGGTGAGTTGGGGAGCTGCATAAAACCAGAGATTGAAATGAGCACAGATAAAGTTCCTTAAGCCAAATATGGAATAGACAAGAGCTACTCCTTGCTCAACGAAATGGACTCAACACCGCATATTAAATGCCTAAGAATGTACCTGACTAGTAAGTATCTTAAAACCTATGGATTGCTATGTCTCCAAAAGAGAATCAAGCGTGTGTACAGGGGCATAAACGCAGCAGTGATAGGATTGGAGAGGTTCGGTGAGCAAATGAAGACCCTTTGAAGTCATATTGCATGGTACCCATTCCACGGGTTTCACCTACCCAGGTTTAAGGTATTCTTCCTTCAGCTAAAACATGCATGTGGAACCTAGAGTATGATCAACCATGTGATCGGGAGACGTGTTCAAATATGTCTCAGATTTCGTACCCTGGTACTCGGGTGCAACATTCCAGACGCTTTACTAACACTCTCCCGACTTGGAGAGTCAGTCCCTTTAACCTCCTGTTTGGCTCAGTTTCCAATTTCTGCGGAAGATGAACAGGAATAGCGAGAACCAATGAGAGACTAGCTGGAGGTGTCTGGACGGGCAAATTTAACTCTCATTTCCCACCAGGAAGAGGAATTAACCAAAGGCTCAGCGTGCCGTGCTGGAACCAGATTAGGGCCTGAAGCCATCCTGCGGTGTTGCGGCCAGCTCAAAAGAAAGCGAGTTGAAGAAAGGAGCTCAGGGGCACTGTTATTCACAAATCTGCAGAGTTATAAATGACAGCTATCATCCAAAAATATACTGAAGTAAGGCTGCCAAGAGGACTTGAAAGCGGGGCAGAATTGCAGGAAACCGATTTCAGGAGGTAGACTGGAATTGCATTGAAAGCATAGGAAAAGAGGCAGAACGTCCACAATGATGCACTTGGCCAAAAAGGGCGTATGCGTTTTTTCCTAAATATATTCAGGAAAAAACGCATACGCCCTTTTTGGCCAACCAAGCAAGCTTGCAAAGGAAATCTGCACTACAATGAAGTCTCACTTCCCCCCGGTCAAAAGGGCCATCTGAAAAAAGTGTAAAATCCAGAAAGGCAGGACAGGCCATGGAGAACTGGGAGCCTTGTTATGCTGATGGGCGGGATGTAAATTGCCAACAGACACTCCGCAGAAGTGCATGGTGTTTCCTGAAATATCTAAAAAACAAAGCAACAGAGCCTAGGGCACTTCCACTTATGGTCCTATAGCTTAGGGAAATTAAAATCAAAAAGACACAGCCACCCCAAAGTTTGGGACGCCTCTGTTTACAAGAACCTCGTTTACAGTACAAGTTCAACATCGCAGAAAGTGAAAAATGGATAAAGAAGTTGTGGTATTTACTTACAAAGCAATATCACTCAGCAATGAAATCTATGTCATCAGGCCCTTAGCAGCACAATGAGTGGATTCAGGTATGATGATTCTAACTGAAAAAAGTCACACAGAAAAAGAAACATCATAAGATATCGGTAATACACGCAATAAACTTGGCTACACAGGAAATGAATTACAGAACAGAACAGGGTCTCAAATTTAGAAAACCAACTTATGCTTAATTAAGGGTAAAGGTGAGTTGGGGTGCTGCATAAAACCAGAGATTGAAATGAGCACAGATAAAGTTCCTTAAGCCAAATATGGAATAGACAAGAGCTACTCCTTGCTCAACGAAATGGACTCAACACCGCATATTAAACGCCTAAGAATGTACCTGACTAGTAAGTATCTTAAAACCTATGGATTGCTATGTCTCCGAAAGAGAATCAAGCATGTGTACAGGGGCATAAACGCAGCAGTGATAGGATTGGAGAGGTTCGGTGAGCAAATGAAGACCCTTTGAAGTCATATTGCATGGTACCCATTCCACGGTTTTCTACTACCCAGGTTTAAGGTATTCTTCCTTCAGCTAAAACATGCATGTGGAACCTAGAGTATGATCAACCATGTGATCGGGAGACATGTTCAAACATGTCTCAGTTTTCGTACCCTGGTACTCGGGTGCAACATTCCAGACGCTTTACTAACAATCTCCCGACTTGGAGAGTCAGTCCCTTTAACCTCCTCTTTGGCCCAATTTGCAATTTCTGCGGAAGATGAACAGGAATAGCGAGAACCAATGAGAGACTAGCTGGAGGTGTCTGGACGGGCAAATTTAACTCTCATTTCCCACCAGGAAGAGGAATTAACCAAAGGCTCAGCGTGCCGTGCCGGAACCAGATTAGGGCCTGAAGCCATCCTGCAGTGTTGCGGCCAGGTCACAAGAAAGCGAGTTGAAGAAAGGAGCTCAGGGGCACTGTAATTCACAAACCTGCAGAGTTATAAATGACAGCTATCGTCCAAAAATATACTGAAGTAAGGCTGCCAAGAGGACTTGAAAGCGGGGCAGAATTGCAGGAAACCAATTTCAGGAGGTAGACTGGAATTGCATTGAAAGCATAGGAAAAGAGGCAGAACGTCCACAATGATGCAATTGGCCAAAAAGGGCGTATGCGTTTTTTCCTGAATATATTCAGGAAAAAACGCATACGCCCTTTTTGGCCAACCAAGCAAGCTTGTAGAGGAAACCTGCACTACAATGAAGTCTCACTTCCCCCCGGTCAAAAGGACCATCTGAAAAAAGTGTAAAATGCAGAAAGGCAGGACAGGCCATGGAGAACTGGGAGCCTTGTTATGCTGATGGGCGGGATGTAAATTGCCAACAGACACTCAGGAGAAGTGTATGGTGTTTCCTGAAACATCTAAAAAACAAAGCAACAGAGCCTAGGGCACTTCCACTTATGGTCCTATAGCTTAGGGAAATTAAAATCAAAAAGACACAGCCACCCCAAAGTTTGGAATGGCTCTGTTTACAAGAACCTCGTTTACAGTACAAGTTCAACATCGCAGAAAGTGAAAAATGGATAAAGAACTTGTGGTACTTATGTACAAAGCAATATCACTCAGCAATGAAATCTATGTCATCAGGCCCTTAGCAGCACAATGAGTGGATTCAGGTACGATGATTCTAACTGAAATAAGTCACACAGAAAAAGAAACATCATAAGATATCAGTAATACACAGAATGTAAACTTGGCTACACAGGAACTGAATTCCAAAACAGAACAGGGTCTCAAATTTAGAAAACCAACTTATGCTTGCTTAAGGGGAAAGGTGAGTTGGGGTGCTGCATAAAACCATAGATTGAAATGAGCACAGATAAAGTTCCTTAAGCCAAATATGGAATAGACAAGAGCTATTCCTTGCTCAACGAAATGGACTCAACACCCCATATTAAACGCCTAAGAATGTACCTGACTAGTAAGTATCTTAAAACCTATGGATTGCTATGTCTCCAAAAGAGAATCAAGCGTGTGCACAGGGACATAAACGCAGCAGTGATAGGATTGGAGAGGTTCAGTGAGCAAATGAAGACCTTTGAATTCATATTGCATGGTACCCATTCCACGAGTCTCAACTCTCCAGGTTTAAGGTATTCTTCCTTCAGCTAAAACATGCATGTGGAACCCAGAGTACGATGAACCATGGGAACGGGAGACGTGTTCAAATATGTCTCAGTTTTCCTCCCCTGGTACTCGGGTGCAACATTCCAGACGCTTTACTAACACTCTCCCCCTTGGAGAGTCAGCGCCTTTAACCTCCTGTTTGGCCCAGTTTGCAATTTCTGTGGAAGATGAACAGGAATAGGGAGAACCAATGAGAGACTAGCTGGAGGTGTCTGGACGGGCAAATTTAACTCTCATTTCCCACCAGGAAGAGGAAATAACCAAAGACTCAGCATGCCGTGCCGGAAGCAGATTAGGGCCTGAAGCCATCCTGCGGTGTTGCGGCCAGCTCACAAGAAAGCGAGTTGAAGAAAGGAGCTCAGGGGCACTGTAATTCACAAACCTGCAGAGTTATAAATGACAGCTATCGTCCAAAAATAGACTGAAGTAAGGCTGTCAAGAGGACTTGAAAGCGGGGCAGAATTGCAGGAAACCGATTTCAGGAGGTAGACTGGAATTGCATTGAAAGCATAGGAAAAGAGGCAGAACGTCCACAATGATACACTTGGCCAAAAAGGGCGTATGCGTTTTTTCCTGAATATATTCAGGAAAAAACGCATACGCCCTTTTTGGCCAACCAAGCAAGCTTGCAAAGGAAACCTGCACTACAATGAAGTCTCACTTCCACCCGGTCAAAAGGGCCATCTGAAAAAAGTGTAAAATCCAGAAAGGCAGGACAGGCCATGGAGAACTGGGAGCCTTGTTATGATGATGGGTGGGATGTAAATTGCCAACAGACACTCGGGAGAAGTGTATGGTGTTTCCTGAAACATCTAAAAAACAAAGCAACAGAGCCTAGGGCACTTCGACTTATGGTCCCATAGCTTAGGGAAATTAAAATCAAAAAGACACAGCCACCCCAAAATTTGGGACGCCTCTGTTTACAAGAACCTCGTTTACAGTACAAGTTCAACATCGCAGAAAGTGAAAAATGGATAAAGAACTTGTGGTACTTACGTATAATGCAGTATCACTCAGCAATGAAATCTATGTCATCAGGCCCGTAGCAGCATAATGAGTGGATTCAGATACGATGATTCTAACTGAAATAAGTCACACAGAAAAAGAAACATCATAAGATATCACTAATACACGGAATGTAAACTTGGCTACACAGGAACTGAATTCCAAAACAGAACAGGATCTCAAATTTAGAAAACCAACTTATGCTTGTTTAAGGGGAAAGGTGAGTTGGGGTGCTGCATAAAACCAGAGATTGAAATGAGCACAGATAAAGTTCCTTAAGGCAAATATGGAATAGACAAGAGCTACTCCTTGCTCAACGTAATGGACTCAACACCCCATATTAAACGCCTAAGAATGTACCTGACTAGTATGTATCTTAAAACCTATGGATTGCTATGTCTCCAAAAGAGAATCAAGCGTGTGTACAGGGGCATAAACGCAGCAGTGATAGGATTGGAGAGGTTCGGTGAGCAAATGAAGACCCTTTGAAGTCATATTGCATGGTACCCATTCCACGGGTTTCAACTCTCCAGGTTT
Source organism: Stenella coeruleoalba (assembly GCF_951394435.1). Classification (NCBI taxonomy): domain Eukaryota; kingdom Metazoa; phylum Chordata; class Mammalia; order Artiodactyla; family Delphinidae; genus Stenella; species Stenella coeruleoalba. The sequence continues at coordinate 391,135 of NW_027646034.1, read as the reverse complement.
AAGGTATTCTTCCTTCAGCTAAAACATGCATGTGGAACCTAGAGTATGATAACCATGTGATCGGGAGACGTGTTCAAATATGTCTCAGTTTTCGTACCCTGGTACTCGGGTGCAACATTCCAGACGCTTTACTAACACTCTCCCGACTTGGAGAGTCAGTGCCTTTAACCTCCTGTTTGGCCCAGTTTGCAATTTCTGCGGAAGATGAACAGGAATAGCGAGAACCAATGAGAGACTAGCTGGAGGTGTCTGGACGGGCAAATTTAACTCTCATTTCCCACCAGGAAGAGCAATTAACCAAAGGCTCAGCGTGCCGTGCCGGAACCAGATTAGGGCCTGAAGCCATCCTGCGGTGTTGCGGCCAGGTCACAAGAAAGCGAGTTGAAGAAAGGATCTCAGGGACACTGTAATTCACAAACCTGCAGAGTTATAAATGACAGCTATCGTCCAAAAATATACTGAAGTAAGGCTGCCAAGAGGACTTGAAAGCGGGGCAGAATTGCAGGAAACCGATTTCAGGAGGTAGACTGGAATTGCATTGAAAGCATAGGAAAGGGGGCAGAGCGTCCACAATGATGCACTTGGACAAAAAGGGCTTATGCGTTTTTTCCTGAATATATTCAGGAAAAAACGCATAAGCCCTTTTTGGCCAACCAAGCAAGCTTGCAAAGGAAATCTGCACTACAATGAAGTCTCACTTCCCCCCGGTCAAAAGGGCCATCTGAAAAAAGTGTAAAATCCAGAAAGGCTGGACAGGCCATGGAGAACTGGGAGCCTTGTTATGCTGATGGGCGGGATGGAAATTGCCAACAGACACTCAGGAGAAGTGTATGGTGTTTCCTGAAACATCTAAAAAACAAAGCAACAGAGCCTAGGGCACTTCCACTTAGGGTCCTATAGATTAGGGAAATTAAATTCAAAAAGACACAGCCATCCCAAAGTTTGGGACGGCTCTGTTTACAAGAACCTCGTTTACAGTACAAGTTCAACATCGCAGAAAGTGAAAAATGGATAAAGAAGTTGTGGTATTTACTTACAAAGCAATATCACTCAGCAATGAAATCTATGTCATCAGGCCCTTAGGAGCACAATGAGTGGATTCAGGTACGATGATTCTAACTGAAATAAGTAACACAGAAAAAGAAACATCATAAGATATCACTAATACACGGAATGTAAACTTGGCTACACAGGAACTGAATTACAAAACATAACAAGGTCTCAAATTTAGAAAACCAACTTATGCTTGCTTAAGGGAAAAGGTGAGTTGGGGTGCTGCATAAAACCATAGATTGAAATGAGCACAGATAAAGTTCCTTAAGCCAAATATGGAATAGACAAGAGCTACTCCTTGCTCAACGAAATGGACTCAACACCCATTATTAAACGCCTAAGAATGTACCTGACTAGTAAGTATCTTAAAACCTATGGATTGCTATGTCTCCGAAAGGGAATCAAGCATGTGTACAGGGACATAAACGCAGCAGTGATAGGATTGGAGAGGTTCGGTGAGCAAATGAAGACCCTTTGAAGTCATATTGCATGGTACCCATTCCACGGGTTTCAACTACCCAGGTTTAAGGTATTCTTCCTTCAGCTAAAACATGCATGTGGAACCTAGAGTATGATCAACCATGTGATCGGGAGACGTGTTCAAATATGTCTCAGTTTTCCTCCCCTGGTACTCGGGTGCAACATTCCAGACGCTTTACTAACACTCTCACCACTTGGAGAGTCAGTCCCTTTAACCTCCTCTTTGGCCCAGTTTGCAATTTCTGCGGAAGATGAACAGGAATAGCGAGAACCAATGAGAGACTAGCTGGAGGTGTCTGGACGGGCAAATTTAACTCTCATTTCCCACCAGGAAGAGGAAGTAACTAAAGGCTCACCGTGCCATGCCGGAACCAGATTAGGGCCTGAAGCCATCCTGTGGTGTTGCGGCCAGCTCACAAGAAAGCGAGTTGAAGAAAGGAGCTCAAGGTCACTGTAATTCACAAACCTGCAGAGTTATAAATGACAGCTATCGTCCAAAAATATACTGAAGTAAGGCTGCCAAGAGGACTTGAAAGCGGGGCAGAATTGCAGGAAACCGATTTCAGGAGGTAGACTGGAATTGCATTGAAAGCATAGGAAAAGAGGCAGAACGTCCACAATGATGCACTTGGTCAAAAAGGGCGTATGCGTTTTTTCCTGAATATATTCAGGAAAAAACGCATACGCCCTTTTTGGCCAACCAAGCAAGCTTGCAAAGGAAATCTGCACTACAATGAAGTCTCACTTCCCCCCGGTGAAAAGGGCCATCTGATAAAACTGTAAAATCCAGAAAGGCAGGACAGGCCATGGAGAACTGGGAGCCTTGTTATGCTGATGGGCGGGATGGAAATTGCCAACAGACACTCGGGAGAAGTGTATGGTGTTTCCTGAAACATCTAAAAAACAAAGCAACAGAGCCTAGGGCACTTCCACTTATGGTCCTATAGCTTAGGGAAATTAAAATCAAAAAGACACAGCCACCCCAAAGTTTGGGACGCCTCTGTTTACAAGAACCTCGTTTACAGTACAAGTTCAACATCGCAGAAAGTGAAAAATGGATAAAGAAGTTGTGGTATTTACTTACAAAGCAATATCACTCAGCCATGAACTCTATGTCATCAGGCCCTTAGCAGCACAATGAGTGGATTCAGGTATGATGATTCTAACTGAAATAAGTCACACAGAAAAAGAATCATCATAAGATATCAGTAATACACGGAATGTAAACCTGGCTACACAGGAACTGAATTACAGAACAGAACAGGGTCTCAAATTTAGAAAACCAACTTATGCTTGCTTAAGGGGAAAGGTGAGTTGGGGTGTTGCATAAAACCAGAGATTGAAATGAGCACAGATAAAGTTCCTTAAGCCAAATATGGAATAGACAAGAGCTACTCCTTGCTCAATGAAATGGACTCAACACCGCATATTAAACGCCTAAGAATGTACCTGACTAGTAAGTATCTTAAAACCTATGGATTGCTATGTCTCCGAAAGAGAATCAAGCATGTGTACAGGGACATAAACGCAGCAGTGATAGGATTGGAGAGGTTCGGTGATCAAATGAAGACCCTTTGAAGTCATATTGCATGGTACCCATTCCACGGGTTTCAACTACCCAGGTTTAAGGTATTCTTCCTTCAGCTAAAACATGCATGTGGAACCCAGAGTATGATCAACCGTGTGAACGGGAGACGTGTTCAAATATGTCTCAGTTTTTCTCCCCTGGTACTCGGGTGCAACATTCCAGACGCTTTTCTAACACTCTCCCAACTTGGAGAGTCATCGCCTTTAACCTCCTGTTTGGCCCAGTTTGCAATTTCTGGGGAAGATGAACAGGAATAGCGAGAACCAATGAGAGACTAGCTGGAGGTGTCTGGACGGGCAAATTTAACTCTCATTTCCCACCAGGAAGAGGAATTAACCAAAGGCTCAGTGTGCCATGCCGGAACCAGATTAGGGCCTGAAGCCATCCTGCGGTGTTGCGGCCAGCTCACAAGAAAGCGAGTTGAAGAAAGGAGCTCAGGGGCACTGTAATTCACAAACCTGCAGAGTTATAAATGACAGCTATCGTCCAAAAATAGACTGAAGTAAGGCTGTCAAGAGGACTTGAAAGCGGGGCAGAATTGCAGGAAACCGATTTCAGGAGGTAGACTGGAATTGCATTGAAAGCATAGGAAAAGAGGCAGAACGTCCACAATGATGCACTTGGCCAAAAAGGGCGTATGCGTTTTTTCCTGAATATATTCAGGGAAAAACGCATACGCCCTTTTTGGCCAACCAAGCAAGCTTGCAAAGGAAACCTGCACTACAATGAAGTCTCACTTCCACCCGGTCAAAAGGGCCATCTGAAAAAAGTGTAAAATCCAGAAAGGCAGGACAGGCCATGGAGAACTGGGAGCCTTGTTATGCTGATGGGCGGGATGTAAATTGCCAACAGACACTCAGGAGAAGTGTATGGTGTTTCCTGAAACATCTAAAAAACAAAGCAACAGAGCCTAGGGCACTTCCACTTATGGTCCCATAGCTTAGGGAAGTTTAAATCAAAAAGACACAGCCACCCCAAAATTTGGGACACCTCTGTTTACAAGAACCTCGTTTACAGTACAAGTTCAACATCGCAGAAAGTGAAAAATGGATAAAGAACTTGTGGTACTTACGTACAATGCAGTATCACTCAGCAATGAAATCTATGTCATCAGGCCCTTAGCAGCACAATGAGTGGATTCAGGTACGATGATTCTAACTGAAATAAGTCACACAGAAAAAGAAACATCATAAGATATCAGTAATACACGGAATGTAAACTTGGCTACACAGGAACTGAATTACAGAACAGAACAGGGTCTCAAATTTAGAAAACCAACTTATGCTTGCTTAAGGGGAAAGGTGAGTTGGGGAGCTGCATAAAACCAGAGATTGAAATGAGCACAGATAAAGTTCCTTAAGCCAAATATGGAATAGACAAGAGCTACTCCTTGCTCAACGAAATGGACTCAACACCGCATATTAAACGCCTAAGAATGTACCTGACTAGTAAGTATCTTAAAACCTATGGATTGCTATGTCTCCAAAAGAGAATCAAGCGTGTGTACAGGGGCATAAACGCAGCAGTGATAGGATTGGAGAGGTTCGGTGAGCAAATGAAGACCCTTTGAAGTCATATTGCATGGTACCCATTCCACGGGTTTCACCTACCCAGGTTTAAGGTATTCTTCCTTCAGCTAAAACATGCATGTGGAACCTAGAGTATGATCAACCATGTGATCGGGAGACGTGTTCAAATATGTCTCAGATTTCGTACCCTGGTACTCGGGTGCAACATTCCAGACGCTTTACTAACACTCTCCCGACTTGGAGAGTCAGTCCCTTTAACCTCCTGTTTGGCTCAGTTTCCAATTTCTGCGGAAGATGAACAGGAATAGCGAGAACCAATGAGAGACTAGCTGGAGGTGTCTGGACGGGCAAATTTAACTCTCATTTCCCACCAGGAAGAGGAATTAACCAAAGGCTCAGCGTGCCGTGCTGGAACCAGATTAGGGCCTGAAGCCATCCTGCGGTGTTGCGGCCAGCTCAAAAGAAAGCGAGTTGAAGAAAGGAGCTCAGGGGCACTGTTATTCACAAATCTGCAGAGTTATAAATGACAGCTATCATCCAAAAATATACTGAAGTAAGGCTGCCAAGAGGACTTGAATGCGGGGCAGAATTGCAGGAAACCGATTTCAGGAGGTAGACTGGAATTGCATTGAAAGCATAGGAAAAGAGGCAGAACGTCCACAATGATGCACTTGGCCAAAAAGGGCGTATGCGTTTTTTCCTAAATATATTCAGGAAAAAACGCATACGCACTTTTTGGCCAACCAAGCAAGCTTGCAAAGGAAATCTGCACTACAATGAAGTCTCACTTCCCCCCGGTCAAAAGGGCCATCTGAAAAAAGTGTAAAATCCAGAAAGGCAGGACAGGCCATGGAGAACTGGGAGCCTTGTTATGCTGATGGGCGGGATGTAAATTGCCAACAGACACTCCGCAGAAGTGCATGGTGTTTCCTGAAATATCTAAAAAACAAAGCAACAGAGCCTAGGGCACTTCCACTTATGGTCCTATAGCTTAGGGAAATTAAAATCAAAAAGACACAGCCACCCCAAAGTTTGGGACGCCTCTGTTTACAAGAACCTCGTTTACAGTACAAGTTCAACATCGCAGAAAGTGAAAAATGGATAAAGAAGTTGTGGTATTTACTTACAAAGCAATATCACTCAGCAATGAAATCTATGTCATCAGGCCCTTAGCAGCACAATGAGTGGATTCAGGTATGATGATTCTAACTGAAAAAAGTCACACAGAAAAAGAAACATCATAAGATATTGGTAATACACGCAATAAACTTGGCTACACAGGAAATGAATTACAGAACAGAACAGGGTCTCAAATTTAGAAAACCAACTTATGCTTAATTAAGGGTAAAGGTGAGTTGGGGTGCTGCATAAAACCAGAGATTGAAATGAGCACAGATAAAGTTCCTTAAGCCAAATATGGAATAGACAAGAGCTACTCCTTGCTCAACGAAATGGACTCAACACCGCATATTAAACGCCTAAGAATGTACCTGACTAGTAAGTATCTTAAAACCTATGGATTGCTATGTCTCCGAAAGAGAATCAAGCATGTGTACAGGGGCATAAACGCAGCAGTGATAGGATTGGAGAGGTTCGGTGAGCAAATGAAGACCCTTTGAAGTCATATTGCATGGTACCCATTCCACGGTTTTCTACTACCCAGGTTTAAGGTATTCTTCCTTCAGCTAAAACATGCATGTGGAACCTAGAGTATGATCAACCATGTGATCGGGAGACATGTTCAAACATGTCTCAGTTTTCGTACCCTGGTACTCGGGTGCAACATTCCAGACGCTTTACTAACAATCTCCCGACTTGGAGAGTCAGTCCCTTTAACCTCCTCTTTGGCCCAATTTGCAATTTCTGCGGAAGATGAACAGGAATAGCGAGAACCAATGAGAGACTAGCTGGAGGTGTCTGGACGGGCAAATTTAACTCTCATTTCCCACCAGGAAGAGGAATTAACCAAAGGCTCAGCGTGCCGTGCCGGAACCAGATTAGGGCCTGAAGCCATCCTGCAGTGTTGCGGCCAGGTCACAAGAAAGCGAGTTGAAGAAAGGAGCTCAGGGGCACTGTAATTCACAAACCTGCAGAGTTATAAATGACAGCTATCGTCCAAAAATATACTGAAGTAAGGCTGCCAAGAGGACTTGAAAGCGGGGCAGAATTGCAGGAAACCAATTTCAGGAGGTAGACTGGAATTGCATTGAAAGCATAGGAAAAGAGGCAGAACGTCCACAATGATGCAATTGGCCAAAAAGGGCGTATGCGTTTTTTCCTGAATATATTCAGGAAAAAACGCATACGCCCTTTTTGGCCAACCAAGCAAGCTTGTAGAGGAAACCTGCACTACAATGAAGTCTCACTTCCCCCCGGTCAAAAGGACCATCTGAAAAAAGTGTAAAATGCAGAAAGGCAGGACAGGCCATGGAGAACTGGGAGCCTTGTTATGCTGATGGGCGGGATGTAAATTGCCAACAGACACTCAGGAGAAGTGTATGGTGTTTCCTGAAACATCTAAAAAACAAAGCAACAGAGCCTAGGGCACTTCCACTTATGGTCCTATAGCTTAGGGAAATTAAAATCAAAAAGACACAGCCACCCCAAAGTTTGGAATGGCTCTGTTTACAAGAACCTCGTTTACAGTACAAGTTCAACATCGCAGAAAGTGAAAAATGGATAAAGAACTTGTGGTACTTACGTACAAAGCAATATCACTCAGCAATGAAATCTATGTCATCAGGCCCTTAGCAGCACAATGAGTGGATTCAGGTACGATGATTCTAACTGAAATAAGTCACACAGAAAAAGAAACATCATAAGATATCAGTAATACACAGAATGTAAACTTGGCTACACAGGAACTGAATTCCAAAACAGAACAGGGTCTCAAATTTAGAAAACCAACTTATGCTTGCTTAAGGGGAAAGGTGAGTTGGGGTGCTGCATAAAACCAGAGATTGAAATGAGCACAGATAAAGTTCCTTAAGCCAAATATGGAATAGACAAGAGCTATTCCTTGCTCAACGAAATGGACTCAACACCCCATATTAAACGCCTAAGAATGTACCTGACTAGTAAGTATCTTAAAACCTATGGATTGCTATGTCTCCAAAAGAGAATCAAGCGTGTGCACAGGGACATAAACGCAGCAGTGATAGGATTGGAGAGGTTCAGTGAGCAAATGAAGACCTTTGAATTCATATTGCATGGTACCCATTCCACGAGTCTCAACTCTCCAGGTTTAAGGTATTCTTCCTTCAGCTAAAACATGCATGTGGAACCCAGAGTACGATGAACCATGGGAACGGGAGACGTGTTCAAATATGTCTCAGTTTTCCTCCCCTGGTACTCGGGTGCAACATTCCAGACGCTTTACTAACACTCTCCCCCTTGGAGAGTCAGCGCCTTTAACCTCCTGTTTGGCCCAGTTTGCAATTTCTGTGGAAGATGAACAGGAATAGGGAGAACCAATGAGAGACTAGCTGGAGGTGTCTGGACGGGCAAATTTAACTCTCATTTCCCACCAGGAAGAGGAAATAACCAAAGACTCAGCATGCCGTGCCGGAAGCAGATTAGGGCCTGAAGCCATCCTGCGGTGTTGCGGCCAGCTCACAAGAAAGCGAGTTGAAGAAAGGAGCTCAGGGGCACTGTAATTCACAAACCTGCAGAGTTATAAATGACAGCTATCGTCCAAAAATATACTGAAGTAAGGCTGTCAAGAGGACTTGAAAGCGGGGCAGAATTGCAGGAAACCGATTTCAGGAGGTAGACTGGAATTGCATTGAAAGCATAGGAAAAGAGGCAGAACGTCCACAATGATACACTTGGCCAAAAAGGGCGTATGCGTTTTTTCCTGAATATATTCAGGAAAAAACGCATACGCCCTTTTTGGCCAACCAAGCAAGCTTGCAAAGGAAACCTGCACTACAATGAAGTCTCACTTCCACCCGGTCAAAAGGGCCATCTGAAAAAAGTGTAAAATCCAGAAAGGCAGGACAGGCCATGGAGAACTGGGAGCCTTGTTATGATGATGGGTGGGATGTAAATTGCCAACAGACACTCGGGAGAAGTGTATGGTGTTTCCTGAAACATCTAAAAAACAAAGCAACAGAGCCTAGGGCACTTCGACTTATGGTCCCATAGCTTAGGGAAATTAAAATCAAAAAGACACAGCCACCCCAAAATTTGGGACGCCTCTGTTTACAAGAACCTCGTTTACAGTACAAGTTCAACATCGCAGAAAGTGAAAAATGGATAAAGAACTTGTGGTACTTACGTATAATGCAGTATCACTCAGCAATGAAATCTATGTCATCAGGCCCGTAGCAGCATAATGAGTGGATTCAGATACGATGATTCTAACTGAAATAAGTCACACAGAAAAAGAAACATCATAAGATATCACTAATACACGGAATGTAAACTTGGCTACACAGGAACTGAATTCCAAAACAGAACAGGATCTCAAATTTAGAAAACCAACTTATGCTTGTTTAAGGGGAAAGGTGAGTTGGGGTGCTGCATAAAACCAGAGATTGAAATGAGCACAGATAAAGTTCCTTAAGGCAAATATGGAATAGACAAGAGCTACTCCTTGCTCAACGTAATGGACTCAACACCCCATATTAAACGCCTAAGAATGTACCTGACTAGTATGTATCTTAAAACCTATGGATTGCTATGTCTCCAAAAGAGAATCAAGCGTGTGTACAGGGGCATAAACGCAGCAGTGATAGGATTGGAGAGGTTCGGTGAGCAAATGAAGACCCTTTGAAGTCATATTGCATGGTACCCATTCCACGGGTTTCAACTCTCCAGGTTTAAGGTATTCTTCCTTCAGCTAAAACATGCATGTGGAACCTAGAGTATGATCAACCATGTGATCGGGAGACGTGTTCAAATATGTCTCAGTTTTCGTACCCTGGTACTCGGGTGCAACATTCCAGACGCTTTACTAACACTCTCCCGACTTGGAGAGTCAGTGCCTTTAACCTCCTGTTTGGCCCAGTTTGCAATTTCTGCGGAAGATGAACAGGAATAGCGAGAACCAATGAGAGACTAGCTGGAGGTGTCTGGACGGGCAAATTTAACTCTCATTTCCCACCAGGAAGAGCAATTAACCAAAGGCTCAGCGTGCCGTGCCGGAACCAGATTAGGGCCTGAAGCCATCCTGCGGTGTTGCGGCCAGGTCACAAGAAAGCGAGTTGAAGAAAGGATCTCAGGGACACTGTAATTCACAAACCTGCAGAGTTATAAATGACAGCTATCGTCCAAAAATATACTGAAGTAAGGCTGCCAAGAGGACTTGAAAGCGGGGCAGAATTGCAGGAAACCGATTTCAGGAGGTAGACTGGAATTGCATTGAAAGCATAGGAAAGGGGGCAGAGCGTCCACAATGATGCACTTGGACAAAAAGGGCTTATGCGTTTTTTCCTGAATATATTCAGGAAAAAACGCATAAGCCCTTTTTGGCCAACCAAGCAAGCTTGCAAAGGAAATCTGCACTACAATGAAGTCTCACTTCCCCCCGGTCAAAAGGGCCATCTGAAAAAAGTGTAAAATCCAGAAAGGCTGGACAGGCCATGGAGAACTGGGAGCCTTGTTGTGCTGATGGGCGGGATGTAAATTGCCAACAGACACTCAGGAGAAGTGTATGGTGTTTCCTGAAACATCTAAAAAACAAAGCAACAGAGCCTAGGGCACTTCCACTTAGGGTCCTATAGATTAGGGAAATTAAATTCAAAAAGACACAGCCATCCCAAAGTTTGGGACGGCTCTGTTTACAAGAACCTCGTTTACAGTACAAGTTCAACATCGCAGAAAGTGAAAAATGGATAAAGAAGTTGTGGTATTTACTTACAAAGCAATATCACTCAGCAATGAAATCTATGTCATCAGGCCCTTAGGAGCACAATGAGTGGATTCAGGTACGATGATTCTAACTGAAATAAGTAACACAGAAAAAGAAACATCATAAGATATCACTAATACACGGAATGTAAACTTGGCTGCACAGGAACTGAATTACAAAACATAACAAGGTCTCAAATTTAGAAAACCAACTTATGCTTGCTTAAGGGAAAAGGTGAGTTGGGGTGCTGCATAAAACCATAGATTGAAATGAGCACAGATAAAGTTCCTTAAGCCAAATATGGAATAGACAAGAGCTACTCCTTGCTCAACGAAATGGACTCAACACCCATTATTAAACGCCTAAGAATGTACCTGACTAGTAAGTATCTTAAAACCTATGGATTGCTATGTCTCCGAAAGGGAATCAAGCATGTGTACAGGGACATAAACGCAGCAGTGATAGGATTGGAGAGGTTCGGTGAGCAAATGAAGACCCTTTGAAGTCATATTGCATGGTACCCATTCCACGGGTTTCAACTACCCAGGTTTAAGGTATTCTTCCTTCAGCTAAAACATGCATGTGGAACCTAGAGTATGATCAACCATGTGATCGGGAGACGTGTTCAAATATGTCTCAGTTTTCCTCCCCTGGTACTCGGGTGCAACATTCCAGACGCTTTACTAACACTCTCACCACTTGGAGAGTCAGTCCCTTTAACCTCCTCTTTGGCCCAGTTTGCAATTTCTGCGGAAGATGAACAGGAATAGCGAGAACCAATGAGAGACTAGCTGGAGGTGTCTGGACGGGCAAATTTAACTCTCATTTCCCACCAGGAAGAGGAAGTAACTAAAGGCTCACCGTGCCACGCCGGAACCAGATTAGGGCCTGAAGCCATCCTGTGGTGTTGCGGCCAGCTCACAAGAAAGCGAGTTGAAGAAAGGAGCTCAAGGTCACTGTAATTCACAAACCTGCAGAGTTATAAATGACAGCTATCGTCCAAAAATATACTGAAGTAAGGCTGCCAAGAGGACTTGAAAGCGGGGCAGAATTGCAGGAAACCGATTTCAGGAGGTAGACTGGAATTGCATTGAAAGCATAGGAAAAGAGGCAGAACGTCCACAATGATGCACTTGGCCAAAAAGGGCGTTTGCGTTTTTTCCTGAATATATTCAGGAAAAAACGCATACGCCCTTTTTGGCCAACCAAGCAAGCTTGCAAAGGAAATCTGCACTACAATGAAGTGTCACTTTCCCCCAGTCAAAAGGGCCATCTGAAAAAAGTGTAAAATCCAGAAAGGCAGGACAGGCCATGGAGAACTGGGAGCCTTGTTATGCTGATGGGCGGGATGCAAATTGCCAACACACACTCAGGAGAAGTGTATGGTGTTTCCTGAAACATCTAAAAAACAAAGCAACAGAGCATAGGGTACTTCCACTTATGGTCCTATAGCTTAGGGAAATTAAAATCAAAAAGACACAGCCACCCCAAAGTTTGGGACGCCTCTGTTTACAAGAACCTCGTTTACCGTACAAGTTCAACATCGCAGAAAGTGAAAAATGGATAAAGAACTTGTGGTACTTACGTACAATGTAGTATCACTCAGCAATGAAATCTATGTCATCAGGCCCGTAGCAGCATAATGAGTGGATTCAGGTACGATGATTCTAACTGAAATAAGTCACACAGAAAAAGAAACATCATAAGATATCACTAATACACTGAATGTAAACTTGGCTACACAGGAACTGAATTCCAAAACAGAACAGGGTCTCAAATTTAGAAAACCAACTTATGCTTGCTTAAGGGGAAAGGTGAGTTGGGGTGCTGCATAAAACCAGAGATTGAAATGAGCACAGATAAAGTTCCTTAAGCCAAATATGGAATAGACAAGAGCTACTCCTTGCTCAACGAAATGGACTCAACACGCCATATTAAACGCCTAAGAATGTACCTGACTAGTAAGTATCTTAAAACCTATGGATTGCTATGTCTCCAAAAGAGAATCAAGCGTGTGTACAGGGACATAAACGCAGCAGTGATAGGATTGGAGAGGTTCGGTGAGCAAATGAAGACCCTTTGAAGTCATATTGCATGGTACCCATTACACGGGTCTCAACTCTCCAGTTTTAAGGTATTCTTCCTTCAGCTAAAACATGCATGTGGAACCCAAGGTATGATCAACTGTGTGAACGGGAGACGTGTTCAAATATGTCTCAGTTTTCCTCCCCTGGTACTCGGGTGCAACATTTCAGACGATTTACTAACACTCTCCCCACTTGGAGAGTCAGCGCCTTTAACCTCCTGTTTGGCCCAGTTTGCAATTTCTGCGGAAGATGAACAGGAATAGCGAGAACCAATGAGAGACTAGCTGGAGGTGTCTGGACGGGCAAATTTAACTCTCATTTCCCACCAGGAAGAGCAATTAACCAAAGGCTCAGCGTGCCGTGCCGGAACCAGATTAGGGCCTGAAGCCATCCTGCGGTGTTGCGGCCAGCTCACAAGAAAGCGAGTTGAAGAAAGGAGCTCAGGGGAACTGTAATTCACAAACCTGCAGAGTTATAAATGACAGCTATCGTCCAAAAATATACTGAAGTAAGGCTGCCAAGAGGACTTGAAGGTGGGGCAGAATTGCAGGAAACCGATTTCAGGAGGTAGACTGGAATTGCATTGAAAGCATAGGAAAAGAGGCAGAATGTCCACAATGATGCACTTGGCCAAAAAGGGCGTATGCGTTTTTTCCTGAATATATCAGGAAAAAACGCATACGCCCTTTTTGGCCAACCAAGCAAGCTTGCAAAGGAAATCTGCACTACAATGAAGTCTCACTTCCCCCCGGTCAAAAGGGTCATCTGAAAAAAGTGTAAAATCCAGAAAGGCAGGACAGGCCATGGAGAACTGGGAGCCTTGTTATGCTGATGGGCGGGATGTAAATTGCCAACAGACACTTGGGAGAAGTGTATGGTGTTTCCTGAAACATCTAAAAAACAAAGCAACCGAGCCTAGGGCACTTCCACTTATGGTCCTATAGCTTAGGGAAATTAAAATCAAAAAGACACAGCCACCCCAAAGTTTGGGACGCCTCTGTTAACAAGAACCTCGTTTACCGTACAAGTTCAATATCACAGAAAGTGAAAAATGGATAAAGAACTTGCGGTACTTACGAACAATGCAGTATCACTCAGCAATGAAATCTATGTCATCAGGCCCTTAGCAGCACAATGAGTGGATTCAGGTATGATGATTCTAACTGAAATAAGTCACACAGAAAAAGAAACATCATAAGATATCAGTAATATACGGAATAAACTTGGCTACACAGGAAATGAATTACAGAACAGAACAGGGTCTCAAATTTAGAAAACCAACTTATGCTTGCTTAAGGGTAAAGGTGAGTTGGGGTGCTGCATAAAACCAGAGATTGAAATGAGCACAGATAAAGTTCCTTAAGCCAAATATGGAATAGACAAGTGCTACATCTTGCTCAATGAAATGGACTCAACACCGCATAATAAACGCCTAAGAATGTACCTGACTAGTAAGTATCTTAAAAGCTATGGATTCCTATGTCTCCGAAAGGGAATCAAGCATGTGTACAGGGGCATAAGCGCAGCAGTGATAGGATTGGAGAGGTTCGGTGAGCAAATGAAGACCCTTTGAAGTCATATTGCATGGTACCCATTCCACGGGTTTCAAATACCCAGGTTTAAGGTATTCTTCCTTCAGCTAAAACATGCATGTGGAACCTAGAGTATGATCAACCATGTGAACGGGAGACATGTTCAAATATGTCTCAGTTTTCCTACCCTGGTACTCGGGTGCAACATTCCAGACGCTTTACTAACACTCTCCTGACTTGGAGAGTCAGTCCCTTCAACCTCCTGTTTCGCCCAGTTTGCAATTTCTGCGGAAGATGAACAGGAATAGCGAAAACCAATGACAGACTAGCTGGAGGTGTCTGGACGGGCAAATTTAACTCTCATTTCCCACCAGGAAGAGGAAATAACCAAAGGCTCAGCGTGCCATGCCGGAACCAGATTAGGGCCTGAAGCCATCCTGCGGTGTTGCGGCCAGCTCACAAGAAAGCGAGTTGAAGAAAGGGGCTCAGGGGCACTGTAATTCACAAACCTGCAGAGTTATAAATGACAGCTATCGTCCAAAAATAGACTGAAGTAAGGCTGCCAAGAGGACTTGAAAGCGGGGCAGAATTGCAGGAAACCGATTTCAGGAGGTAGACTGGAATTGCATTGAAAGCATAGGAAAAGAGGCAGAACGTCCACAATGATGCACTTGGCCAAAAAGGGCGTATGCGTTTTTTCCTGAATATATTCAAGAAAAAACGCATACGCCCTTTTCGGCCAACCAAGCAAGCTTGCAAAGGGAATCTGCACTACAATGAATTCTCACTTCCCCCCGTCAAAAGGGCGATCTGAAAAAAGTGTAAAATCCAGAAAGGCAGGACAGGCCATGGAGAACTGGGAGACTTTTTATGCTGATGGGCGGGATGTAAATTGCCAACAGACACTCGGGAGAAGTGTATGGTGTTTCCTGAAACATCTAAAAAACAAAGCAACAGAGCCTAGGGCACTTCCACTTATGGTCCTATAGCTTAGGGAAATTAAAATCAAAAAGACACAGCCACCCCAAAGTTTGGAATGGCTCTGTTTACAAGAACCTCGTTTACAGTACAAGTTCAACATCGCAGAAAGTGAAAAATGGATAAAGAAGTTGTGGTATTTACGTATAAAGCAATAGCACTCAACAAAGAAATCTATGTCATCAGGCCCTTAGCAGCACAATGAGTGGATTCAGGTACGATGATTCTAACTGAAATAAGTCACACAGAAAAAGAAACATCATAAGATATCACTAATACACGGAATGTAAACTTGGCTACACAGGAAGTGAATTACAGAACAGAACAGGGTCTCAAATTTAGAAAACCAACTTATGCTTGCTTAAGGGTAAAGGTGAGTTGGGTTGCTGCATAAAACCAGAGATCGAAATGAGCACAGATAAAGTTCCTTAAGCCAAATATGGAATAGAAAAGAGCTACTCCTTGCTCAACGAAATGGACTCAACACCCCATATTAAACGCCTAAGAATGTACCTGACTAGTAAGTATCTTAAAACCTATGGATTGCTATGTCTCCGAAAGAGAATCAAGCATGTGTACAGGGGCATAAACACAGCAGTGATAGGATTGGAGAGGTTCGGTGAGGAAATGAAGACCCTTTGAAGTCATATTGCATGGTACCCATTCCACGGGTTTCAACTACCCAGGTTTAAGGTATTCTTCCTTCACCTAAAACATGCATGTGGAACGTAGAGTATGATCAACCATGTGATCGGGAGACGTGTTCAAATATGTCTCAGTTTTCGTACCCTGGTACTCGGGTGCAACATTCCAGACGCTTTACTAACACTCTCCCGACTTGGAGAGTTAGTCCCTTTAACCTCCTGTTTGGCCCAGTTTGCAAATTCTGTGGAAGATGAACAGGAATAGCGAGAAGCAATGAGAGACTAGCTGGAGGTGTCTGGACGGGCAAATTTAACTCTCATTTCCCACCAGGAAGAGGAATTAACCAAAGGCTCAGTGTGCCGTGCCGGAACCAGATTAGGGCCTGAAGCCATCCTGCGGTGTTGCGGCCAGCTCACAGGAAAGCCAGTTGAAGAAAGGAGCTCGGGGGCACTGTAATTCACAAACCTGCAGAGTTATAAATGACAGCTATCGTCCAAAAATATACTGAAGTAAGGCTGCCAAGAGGACTTGAAAGCGGGGCAGAATTGCAGGAAACCGATTTCAGGAGGTAGACTGGAATTGCATTGAAAGCATAGGAAAAGAGGCAGAGTGTCCACAATGATGCACTTGGCCAAAAAGGGCGTATGCGTTTTTTCCTGAATATATTCAGGAAAAAACGCATACGCACTTTTTGGCCAACCAAGCAAGCTTGCAAAGGAAATCTGCACTACAATGAAGTCTCACTTCCCCCCGGTCAAACGGGCCATCTGAAAACAGTGTAAAATCCAGAAAGGCAGGACAGGCCATGGAGAACTGGGAGCCCTGTTATGCTGATGGGCGGGATGTAAATTGCCAACAGACACTCGGGAGAAGTGTATGGTGTTTCCTGAAACATCTAAAAAACAAAGCAACAGAGCCTAGGGCACTTCCACTTATGGTCCTATAGCTTAGGGAAATTAAAATCAAAAAGACACAGCCACCCCAAAGTTTGGGACGCCTCTGTTTACGAGAACCGCGTTTACCGTACAAGTTCAATATCACAGAAAGTGAAAAATGGATAAAGAACTTGTGGTACTTACGTACAATGCAGTATCACTCAGCAATGAAATCTATGTCATCAGGCCCGTAGCAGCATAATGAGTGGATTCAGGTACGATGATTCTAACTGAAATAAGTCACACAGAAAAAGAAACATCATAAGATATCACTAATACACGGAATGTAAACTTGGCTACACAGGAACTGAATTCCAAAACAGAACAGGGTCTCAAATTTAGAAAACCAACTTATGCTTCCTTAAGGGGAAAGGTGAGTTGGGGTGCTGCATAAAACCAGAGATTGAAATGAGCACAGATAAAGTTCCTTAAGCCAAATATGGAATAGACAAGAGCTACTCCTTGCTCGACGAAATGGACTCAACACCGCATATTAAACGCCTAAGAATGTACCTGACTAGTAAGTATCTTAAAACCTATGGATTGCTATGTCTCCAAAAGAGAATCAAGTGTGTGTACAGGGGCATAATCGCAGCAGTGATAGGATTGGAGAGGTTCGGTGAGCAAATGAAGACCCTTTGAAATCATATTGCATGGTACCCATTACACGGGTCTCAACTCTCCAGGTTTAAGGTATTCTTCCTTCTGCTAAAACATGCATGTGGAACCCAGAGTATGATCAACCATGTGAACGGGAGATGTGTTCAAATATGTCTCAGTTTTCCTCCCCTGGTACTCGGGTGCAACATTCCAGACGCTTTACTAACACTCACCCCACTTGGAGAGTCAGCGCCTTTAACTTCCTGTTTGGCCCAGTTTGCAATTGCTGCGGAAGATGAACAGGAATAGGGAGAACAAATGAGAGACTAGCTGGAAGTGTCTGGAAAGGCAAATTTAACTCTCATTTCCCACCAGGAAGAGGAAATAACCAAAGGCTCAGCGTGCCATGCCGGAACCAGATTAGGGCCTGAGGCCATCCTGCGGTGTTGCGGCCAGCTCACAAGAAAGCGAGTTGAAGAAAGGAGCTCAGGGCACTGTAATTCACAAACCTGCAGAGTTATAAATGACAGCTATCGTCCAAAAATATACTGAAGTAAGGCTGCCAAGAGGACTTGAACGGGGTAGAATTGCAGGAAACCGATTTCAGGAGGTAGACTGGAATTGCATTGAAAGCATAGGAAAAGAGGCAGAGCGTCCACAATGATGCACTTGGCCAAAAAGGGCGTATGCGTTTTTTCCTGAATATATTCAGGAAAAAACGCATACGCCCTTTTTGGCTAACCAAGCAAGCTTGCAAAGGAAATCTGCACTACAATGAAGTCTCACTTCCCCCCGGTCAAACGGGCCATCTGAAAAAAGCGTAAAATCCAGAAAGGCAGGACAGGCCATGGAGAACTGGGAGCCTTGTTATGCTGATGGGCGGGATGTAAATTGCCAACAGACACTCTGGAGAAGTGTATGGTGTTTCCTGAAACATCTAAAAAACAAAGCAACAGAGCCTAGGGCACTTCCACTTATGGTCCTTTAGCTTAGGGAAATTAAAATCAAAAAGACACAGCCACCCCAAAGTTTGGGACGCCTCTGTTTACAAGAACTTCGGTTACCGTACAAGTTCAATATCACTGAAAGTGAAAAATGGATAAAGAACTTGTGGTACTTACGTACAATGCAGTATCACTCAGCAATGAAATCTATGTCATCAGGCCCGTAGCAGCATAATGAGTGGATTCAGGTATGATGATTCTAACTGAAATAAGTCACACAGAAAAAGAAACATCTTAAGATATCACTAATACACGGAATGTAAACTTGGCTACACAGGAACTGAATTACAGAACAGAACAGGGTCTCAAATTTAGAAAACCAACTTTTGCTTGCTTAAGGGGAAAGGTGAGTTGGGGTGCTGCATAAAACCAGAGATCGAAATGAGCACAGATAAAGTTCCTTAAGCCAAATATGGAATAGACAAGAGCTACTCCTTGCTCAACGAAATGGACTCAACACCCCATATTAAACGCCTAAGAATGTACCTGACTAGTAAGTATCTTAAAACCTATGGATTGCTATGTCTCCGAAAGAGAATCAAGCATGTGTACAGGGGCATAAACGCAGCAGTGATAGGATTGGAGAGGTTCGGTGAGCAAATGAATACCCTTTGAAGTCATATTGCATGGTACCCATTACACGGGTCTCAACTCTCCAGGTTTAAGGTATTCTTCCTTCAGCTAAAATATGCATGTGGAACCCAGAGTATGATCAACCGTGTGAATCGGAGACGTGTTCAAATATGTCTCAGTTTTCCTCTCCTGGTACTCTTGTGCAACATTCCAGATGCTTTACTAACACTCTCCCCACTTGGAGAGTCAGCGCCTTTAACCACCTGTTTGGCCCAGTTTGCAATTTCTGCGGAAGATGAACAGGAATAGGGAGAACCAATGAGACACTAGCTGGAGGTGTCTGGACACGCAAATTTAACTCTCATTTCCCACCAGGAAGAGGAAATAACCAAAGGCTCAGCGTGCCATGCCGGAACAAGATTAGGGCCTGAAGCCATCCTGCGGTGTTGCGGCCAGCTCACAAGAAAGCGAGTTGAAGAAAGGAGCTCAGGGACACTGTAATTCACAAACCTGCAGAGTTATAAATGACAGCTATCGTCCAAAAATATACTGAAGGAAGGCTGCCAAGAGGACTTGAAAGCAGGGCAGAATTGCAGGAAACCGATTTCAGGAGGTAGACTGGAATTGCATTGAAAGCATAGGAAAAGAGGCAGAACGTCCACAATGATGCACTTGGCCAAAAAGGGCGTATGTGTTTTTTCCTGAATATATTCAGGAAAAAACGCATACGCCCTTTTTGGCCAACCAAGCAAGCTTGCAAAGGAAATCTGCACTACAATGAAGTCTCACATCCCCCCGGTCAAAAGGGCCATCTGAAAAAAGTGTAAAATCCAGAAAGGCAGGACAGGCCATGGAGAACTGGGAGCCTTGTTATGCTGATGGGCGGGATGTAAATTGCCAACAGACACTCGGGAGAAGTGTATGGTGTTTCCTGAAACATCTAAAAAACAAAGCAACAGAGCCTAGGGCACTTCCACTTATGGTCCTATAGCTTAGGGAAATTAAATTCAAAAAGACACAGCCACCCCAAAGTTTGGGACGGCTCTGTTTACAAGAACCTCGTTTACAGTACAAGTTCAATATCACAGAAAGTGAAAAATGGATAAAGAACTTGTGGTACTTACGTACAATGCAGTATCACTCAGCAATGAAATCTATGTCATCAGGCCCGTAGCAGCATAATGAGTGGATTCAGATACGATGATTCTAACTGAAATAAGTCACACAGAAAAAGAAACATCATAAGATATCACTAATACACGGAATGTAAACTTGGCTACACAGGAACTGAATTCCAAAACAGAACAGGGTCTCAAATTTAGAAAACCAACTTATGCTTCCTTAAGGGGAAAGGTGAGTTGGGGTGCTGCATAAAACCAGAGATTGAAATGAGCACAGATAAAGTTCCTTAAGCCAAATATGGAATAGACAAGAGCTACTCCTTGCTCGACGAAATGGACTCAACACCGCATATTAAACGCCTAAGAATGTACCTGACTAGTAAGTATCTTAAAACCTATGGATTGCTATGTCTCCAAAAGAGAATCAAGTGTGTGTACAGGGGCATAATCGCAGCAGTGATAGGATTGGAGAGGTTCGGTGAGCAAATGAAGACCCTTTGAAATCATATTGCATGGTACCCATTACACGGGTCTCAACTCTCCAGGTTTAAGGTATTCTTCCTTCTGCTAAAACATGCATGTGGAACCCAGAGTATGATCAACCATGTGAACGGGAGATGTGTTCAAATATGTCTCAGTTTTCCTCCCCTGGTACTCGGGTGCAACATTCCAGACGCTTTACTAACACTCACCCCACTTGGAGAGTCAGCGCCTTTAACTTCCTGTTTGGCCCAGTTTGCAATTGCTGCGGAAGATGAACAGGAATAGGGAGAACAAATGAGAGACTAGCTGGAAGTGTCTGGAAAGGCAAATTTAACTCTCATTTCCCACCAGGAAGAGGAAATAACCAAAGGCTCAGCGTGCCATGCCGGAACCAGATTAGGGCCTGAGGCCATCCTGCGGTGTTGCGGCCAGCTCACAAGAAAGCGAGTTGAAGAAAGGAGCTCAGGGCACTGTAATTCACAAACCTGCAGAGTTATAAATGACAGCTATCGTCCAAAAATATACTGAAGTAAGGCTGCCAAGAGGACTTGAACGGGGTAGAATTGCAGGAAACCGATTTCAGGAGGTAGACTGGAATTGCATTGAAAGCATAGGAAAAGAGGCAGAGCGTCCACAATGATGCACTTGGCCAAAAAGGGCGTATGCGTTTTTTCCTGAATATATTCAGGAAAAAACGCATACGCCCTTTTTGGCTAACCAAGCAAGCTTGCAAAGGAAATCTGCACTACAATGAAGTCTCACTTCCCCCCGGTCAAACGGGCCATCTGAAAAAAGCGTAAAATCCAGAAAGGCAGGACAGGCCATGGAGAACTGGGAGCCTTGTTATGCTGATGGGCGGGATGTAAATTGCCAACAGACACTCTGGAGAAGTGTATGGTGTTTCCTGAAACATCTAAAAAACAAAGCAACAGAGCCTAGGGCACTTCCACTTATGGTCCTTTAGCTTAGGGAAATTAAAATCAAAAAGACACAGCCACCCCAAAGTTTGGGACGCCTCTGTTTACAAGAACTTCGGTTACCGTACAAGTTCAATATCACTGAAAGTGAAAAATGGATAAAGAACTTGTGGTACTTACGTACAATGCAGTATCACTCAGCAATGAAATCTATGTCATCAGGCCCGTAGCAGCATAATGAGTGGATTCAGGTATGATGATTCTAACTGAAATAAGTCACACAGAAAAAGAAACATCTTAAGATATCACTAATACACGGAATGTAAACTTGGCTACACAGGAACTGAATTACAGAACAGAACAGGGTCTCAAATTTAGAAAACCAACTTTTGCTTGCTTAAGGGGAAAGGTGAGTTGGGGTGCTGCATAAAACCAGAGATCGAAATGAGCACAGATAAAGTTCCTTAAGCCAAATATGGAATAGACAAGAGCTACTCCTTGCTCAACGAAATGGACTCAACACCCCATATTAAACGCCTAAGAATGTACCTGACTAGTAAGTATCTTAAAACCTATGGATTGCTATGTCTCCGAAAGAGAATCAAGCATGTGTACAGGGGCATAAACGCAGCAGTGATAGGATTGGAGAGGTTCGGTGAGCAAATGAATACCCTTTGAAGTCATATTGCATGGTACCCATTACACGGGTCTCAACTCTCCAGGTTTAAGGTATTCTTCCTTCAGCTAAAATATGCATGTGGAACCCAGAGTATGATCAACCGTGTGAATCGGAGACGTGTTCAAATATGTCTCAGTTTTCCTCTCCTGGTACTCTTGTGCAACATTCCAGATGCTTTACTAACACTCTCCCCACTTGGAGAGTCAGCGCCTTTAACCACCTGTTTGGCCCAGTTTGCAATTTCTGCGGAAGATGAACAGGAATAGGGAGAACCAATGAGACACTAGCTGGAGGTGTCTGGACACGCAAATTTAACTCTCATTTCCCACCAGGAAGAGGAAATAACCAAAGGCTCAGCGTGCCATGCCGGAACAAGATTAGGGCCTGAAGCCATCCTGCGGTGTTGCGGCCAGCTCACAAGAAAGCGAGTTGAAGAAAGGAGCTCAGGGACACTGTAATTCACAAACCTGCAGAGTTATAAATGACAGCTATCGTCCAAAAATATACTGAAGGAAGGCTGCCAAGAGGACTTGAAAGCAGGGCAGAATTGCAGGAAACCGATTTCAGGAGGTAGACTGGAATTGCATTGAAAGCATAGGAAAAGAGGCAGAACGTCCACAATGATGCACTTGGCCAAAAAGGGCGTATGTGTTTTTTCCTGAATATATTCAGGAAAAAACGCATACGCCCTTTTTGGCCAACCAAGCAAGCTTGCAAAGGAAATCTGCACTACAATGAAGTCTCACATCCCCCCGGTCAAAAGGGCCATCTGAAAAAAGTGTAAAATCCAGAAAGGCAGGACAGGCCATGGAGAACTGGGAGCCTTGTTATGCTGATGGGCGGGATGTAAATTGCCAACAGACACTCGGGAGAAGTGTATGGTGTTTCCTGAAACATCTAAAAAACAAAGCAACAGAGCCTAGGGCACTTCCACTTATGGTCCTATAGCTTAGGGAAATTAAATTCAAAAAGACACAGCCACCCCAAAGTTTGGGACGGCTCTGTTTACAAGAACCTCGTTTACAGTACAAGTTCAATATCACAGAAAGTGAAAAATGGATAAAGAACTTGTGGTACTTACGTACAATGCAGTATCACTCAGCAATGAAATCTATGTCATCAGGCCCGTAGCAGCATAATGAGTGGATTCAGATACGATGATTCTAACTGAAATAAGTCACACAGAAAAAGAAACATCATAAGATATCACTAATACACGGAATGTAAACTTGGCTACACAGGAAGTGAATTCCAAAACAGAACAGGATCTCAAATTTAGAAAAACAACTTATGCTTGTTTAAGGGGAAAGGTGAGTTGGGGTGCTGCATAAAACCAGAGATTGAAATGAGCACAGATAAAGTTCCTTAAGGCAAATATGGAATAGACAAGAGCTACTCATTGCTCAACGTAATGGACTCAACACCCCATATTAAACGCATAAGAATGTACCTGACTAGTAAGTATCTTAAAACCTATGGATTGCTATGTCTCCAAAAGAGAATCAAGCGTGTGTACAGGGGCATAAACGCAGCAGTGATAGGATTGGAGAGGTTTGGTGAGCAAATGAAGACCCTTTGAAGTCATATTGCATGGTACCCATTCCACGGGTTTCAACTCTCCAGGTTTAAGGTATTCTTCCTTCAGCTAAAACATGCATGTGGAACCTAGAGTATGATCAACCATGTGATCGGGAGACGTGTTCAAATATGTCTCAGTTTTCGTACCCTGGTACTCGGGTGCAACATTCCAGACGCTTTACTAACACTCTCCCGACTTGGAGAGTCAGTGCCTTTAACCTCCTGTTTGGCCCAGTTTGCAATTTCTGCGGAAGATGAACAGGAATAGCGAGAACCAATGAGAGGCTAGCTGGAGGTGTCTGGACGGGCAAATTTAACTCTCATTTCCCACCAGGAAGAGGAATTAACCAAAGGCTCACTGTGCCACGCCGGAACCAGATTAGGGCCTGAAGCCATCCTTTGGTGTTGCGGCCAGCTCACAAGAAAGCGAGTTGAAGAAAGGAGCTCAAGGTCACTGTAATTCACAAACCTGCAGAGTTATAAATGACAGCTATCGTCCAAAAATATACTGAAGTAAGGCTGCCAAGAGGACTTGAAAGTGGGGCAGAATTGCAGGAAACCGATTTCAGGAGGTAGACTGGAATTGCATTGAAAGCATAGGAAAAGAGGCAGAACGTCCACAATGATGCACTTGGCCAAAAAGGGCGTATGCGTTTTTTCCTAAATATATTCAGGAAAAAACGCATACGCCCTTTTTGGCCAACCAAGCAAGCTTGCAAAGCAAATCTGCACTACAATGAAGTCTCACATCCCCCCGGTCAAAAGGGTCATCTGAAAAAAGTGTAAAATCCAGAAAGGCAGGACAGGCCATGGAGAACTGGGAGCCTTGTTATGCTGATGGGCGGGATGTAAATTGCCAACAGACACTCGGGAGAAGTGTATGGTGTTTCCTGAAACATCTATAAAACAAAGCAACAGAGCCTAGGGCACTTCCACTTATGGTCTTATAGCTTAGGGAAATTAAAATCAAAAAGACACAGCCACCTGAAAGTTTGGCACGGCTCTGTTTACAAGAACCTCGTTTACAGTACAAGTTCAACATCGCAGAAAGTGAAAAATGGATAAAGAAGTTGTGGTATTTACTTACAAAGCAATATCACTCAGCAATGAAATCTATGTCATCAGGCCCTTAGGAGCACAATGAGTGGATTCAGGTACGATGATTCTAACTGAAATAAGTAACACAGAAAAAGAAACATCATAAGATATCAGTAATACACGGAATGTAAACTTGGCTACACAGTAACTGAATTACAAAACAAAACAGGGTCTCAAATTTAGAAAACCAACTTATGCTTGCTTAAGGGGAAAGGTGAGTTGGGGTGCTGCATAAAACCAGAGATTGAAATGAGCACAGATAAAGTTCCTTAAGCCAAATATGGAATAGACAAGAGCTACTCCTTGCTCGACGAAATGGACTCAACACCGCATATTAAACGCCTAAGAATGTACCTGACTAGTAAGTATCTTAAAACCTATGGATTGCTATGTCTCCGAAGGGGAATCAAGCATGTGTACAGGGGCATAAACGCAGCAGTGATAGGATTGGAGAGGTTCGGTGAGCAAATGAAGACCCTTTGAAGTCATATTGCATGGTAACCATTCCACGGGTTTCTACTACCCAGGTTTAAGGTATTCTTCCTTCAGCTAAAACATGCATGTGGAACCTAGAGTATGATCAACCATGTGATCGGGAGACATGTTCAAACATGTCTCAGTTTTCGTACCCTGGTACTCGGGTGCATCATTCCAGACACTTTACTAACACTCTCACAACTTGGAGAGTCAGTCCCTTTAACCTCCTGTTTGGCCCAGTTTGCAATTTCTGCGGAAGATGAACAGGAATAGCGAGAACCAATGAGAGACTAGCTGGAGGTGTCTGGACGGGCAAATTTAACTCTCATTTCCCACCAGGAAGAGGAATTAACCAAAGGCTCAGCGTGCCGTGCCGGAACCAGATTAGGGCCTGAAGCCATCCTGCGGTGTTGCGGCCAGCTCACAAGAAAGCGAGTTGAAGAAAGGAGCTCAGGGGCACTGTAATTCACAAACCTGCAGAGTTATAAATGACAGCTATCGTCCAAAAATATACTGAAGTAAGGCTGCCAAGAGGACTTGAAAGCGGCGCAGAATTGCAGGAAACCGATTTCAGGAGGTAGACTGGAATTGCATTGAAAGCATAGGAAAAGAGGCAGAACGTCCACAATGATGCACTTGGCCAAAAAGGGCGTATGCGTTTTTTCCTGAATATATTCAGGAAAAAACGCATACGCCCTTTTTGGCCAACCAAGCAAGCTTGCAAAGGAAATCTGCACTACAATGAAGTCTCACATCCCCCCGGTCAAAAGGGCCATCTGAAAAAAGTGTAAAATCCAGAAAGGCAGGACAGGCCATGGAGAACTGGGAGCCTTGTTATGCTGATGGGCGGGATGTAAATTGCCAACAGACACTCGGGAGAAGTGTATGGTGTTTCCTGAAACATCTAAAAAACAAAGCAACAGAGCCTAGGGCACTTCCACTTAGTGTCCTATAGCTTAGGGAAATTAAATTCAAAAAGACACAGCCATGCCAAAGTTTGGGACGGCTCTGTTTACAAGAACCTCGTTTACAGTACAAGTTCAACATCGCAGAAAGTGAAAAATGGATAAAGAAGTTGTGGTATTTACTTACAAAGCAATATCACTCAGCAATGAAATCTATGTCATCAGGCCCTTAGGAGCACAATGAGTGGATTAAGGTACGATGATTCTAACTGAAATAAGTAACACAGAAAAAGAAACATCATAAGATATCACTAATACACGGAATGTAAACTTGGCTACACAGGAACTGAATTACAAAACATAACAGGGTCTCAAATTTAGAAAACCAACTTATGCTTGCTTAAGGGGAAAGGTGAGTTGGGGTGCTGCATAAAACCAGAGATTGAAATGAGCACAGATAAAGTTCCTTAAGCCAAATATGGAATAGACAAGAGCTACTCCTTGCTCGACGAAATGGACTCAACACCGCATATTAAACGCCTAAGAATGTACCTGACTAGTAAGTATCTTAAAACCTATGGATTGCTATGTCTCCGAAAGTGAATCAAGCATGTGTACAGGGGCATAAACGCAGCAGTGATAGGATTGGAGAGGTTCGGTGAGCAAATGAAGACCCTTTGAAGTCATATTGCATGGTACCCATTCCACGGGTTTCAACTACCCAGGTTTAAGGTATTCTTCCTTCAGCTAAAACATGCATGTGGAACCTAGAGTATGATCAACCATGTGATCGGGAGACGTGTTCAAATATGTCTCAGTTTTCCTCACCTGGTACTCGGGTGCAACATTCCAGACGCTTTACTAACACTCTCACCACTTGGAGAGTCAGTCCCTTTAACCTCCTCTTTGGCCCAGTTTGCAATTTCTGCGGAAGATGAACAGGAATAGCGAGAACCAATGAGAGACTAGCTGGAGGTGTCTGGACGGGCAAATTTAACTCTCATTTCCCACCAGGAAGAGGAAGTAACTAAGGGCTCACCGTGCCACGCCGGAACCAGATTAGGGCCTGAAGCCATCCAGTGGTGTTGCGGCCAGCTCACAAGAAAGCGAGTTGAAGAAAGGAGCTCAAGGTCACTGTAATTCACAAACCTGCAGAGTTATAAATGACAGCTATCGTCCAAAAATATACTGAAGTAAGGCTGCCGAGAGGACTTGAAAGCGGGGCAGAATTGCAGGAAACCGATTTCAGGAGGTAGACTGGAATTGCATTGAAAGCATAGGAAAAGAGGCAGAACGTCCACAATGATGCACTTGGCCAAAAAGGGCGTATGCGTTTTTTCCTAAATATATTCAGGAAAAAACGCATACGCCCTTTTTGGCCAACCAAGCAAGCTTGCAAAGCAAATCTGCACTACAATGAAGTCTCACATCCCCCCGGTCAAAAGGGTCATCTGAAAAAAGTGTAAAATCCAGAAAGGCAGGACAGGCCATGGAGAACTGGGAGCCTTGTTATGCTGATGGGCGGGATGTAAATTGCCAACAGACACTCGGGAGAAGTGTATGGTGTTTCCTGAAACATCTATAAAACAAAGCAACAGAGCCTAGGGCACTTCCACTTATGGTCTTATAGCTTAGGGAAATTAAAATCAAAAAGACACAGCCACCTGAAAGTTTGGCACGGCTCTGTTTACAAGAACCTCGTTTACAGTACAAGTTCAACATCGCAGAAAGTGAAAAATGGATAAAGAAGTTGTGGTATTTACTTACAAAGCAATATCACTCAGCAATGAAATCTATGTCATCAGGCCCTTAGGAGCACAATGAGTGGATTCAGGTACGATGATTCTAACTGAAATAAGTAACACAGAAAAAGAAACATCATAAGATATCAGTAATACACGGAATGTAAACTTGGCTACACAGTAACTGAATTACAAAACAAAACAGGGTCTCAAATTTAGAAAACCAACTTATGCTTGCTTAAGGGGAAAGGTGAGTTGGGGTGCTGCATAAAACCAGAGATTGAAATGAGCACAGATAAAGTTCCTTAAGCCAAATATGGAATAGACAAGAGCTACTCCTTGCTCGACGAAATGGACTCAACACCGCATATTAAACGCCTAAGAATGTACCTGACTAGTAAGTATCTTAAAACCTATGGATTGCTATGTCTCCGAAGGGGAATCAAGCATGTGTACAGGGGCATAAACGCAGCAGTGATAGGATTGGAGAGGTTCGGTGAGCAAATGAAGACCCTTTGAAGTCATATTGCATGGTAACCATTCCACGGGTTTCTACTACCCAGGTTTAAGGTATTCTTCCTTCAGCTAAAACATGCATGTGGAACCTAGAGTATGATCAACCATGTGATCGGGAGACATGTTCAAACATGTCTCAGTTTTCGTACCCTGGTACTCGGGTGCATCATTCCAGACACTTTACTAACACTCTCACAACTTGGAGAGTCAGTCCCTTTAACCTCCTGTTTGGCCCAGTTTGCAATTTCTGCGGAAGATGAACAGGAATAGCGAGAACCAATGAGAGACTAGCTGGAGGTGTCTGGACGGGCAAATTTAACTCTCATTTCCCACCAGGAAGAGGAATTAACCAAAGGCTCAGCGTGCCGTGCCGGAACCAGATTAGGGCCTGAAGCCATCCTGCGGTGTTGCGGCCAGCTCACAAGAAAGCGAGTTGAAGAAAGGAGCTCAGGGGCACTGTAATTCACAAACCTGCAGAGTTATAAATGACAGCTATCGTCCAAAAATATACTGAAGTAAGGCTGCCAAGAGGACTTGAAAGCGGCGCAGAATTGCAGGAAACCGATTTCAGGAGGTAGACTGGAATTGCATTGAAAGCATAGGAAAAGAGGCAGAACGTCCACAATGATGCACTTGGCCAAAAAGGGCGTATGCGTTTTTTCCTGAATATATTCAGGAAAAAACGCATACGCCCTTTTTGGCCAACCAAGCAAGCTTGCAAAGGAAATCTGCACTACAATGAAGTCTCACATCCCCCCGGTCAAAAGGGCCATCTGAAAAAAGTGTAAAATCCAGAAAGGCAGGACAGGCCATGGAGAACTGGGAGCCTTGTTATGCTGATGGGCGGGATGTAAATTGCCAACAGACACTCGGGAGAAGTGTATGGTGTTTCCTGAAACATCTAAAAAACAAAGCAACAGAGCCTAGGGCACTTCCACTTAGTGTCCTATAGCTTAGGGAAATTAAATTCAAAAAGACACAGCCATGCCAAAGTTTGGGACGGCTCTGTTTACAAGAACCTCGTTTACAGTACAAGTTCAACATCGCAGAAAGTGAAAAATGGATAAAGAAGTTGTGGTATTTACTTACAAAGCAATATCACTCAGCAATGAAATCTATGTCATCAGGCCCTTAGGAGCACAATGAGTGGATTAAGGTACGATGATTCTAACTGAAATAAGTAACACAGAAAAAGAAACATCATAAGATATCACTAATACACGGAATGTAAACTTGGCTACACAGGAACTGAATTACAAAACATAACAGGGTCTCAAATTTAGAAAACCAACTTATGCTTGCTTAAGGGGAAAGGTGAGTTGGGGTGCTGCATAAAACCAGAGATTGAAATGAGCACAGATAAAGTTCCTTAAGCCAAATATGGAATAGACAAGAGCTACTCCTTGCTCGACGAAATGGACTCAACACCGCATATTAAACGCCTAAGAATGTACCTGACTAGTAAGTATCTTAAAACCTATGGATTGCTATGTCTCCGAAAGTGAATCAAGCATGTGTACAGGGGCATAAACGCAGCAGTGATAGGATTGGAGAGGTTCGGTGAGCAAATGAAGACCCTTTGAAGTCATATTGCATGGTACCCATTCCACGGGTTTCAACTACCCAGGTTTAAGGTATTCTTCCTTCAGCTAAAACATGCATGTGGAACCTAGAGTATGATCAACCATGTGATCGGGAGACGTGTTCAAATATGTCTCAGTTTTCCTCACCTGGTACTCGGGTGCAACATTCCAGACGCTTTACTAACACTCTCACCACTTGGAGAGTCAGTCCCTTTAACCTCCTCTTTGGCCCAGTTTGCAATTTCTGCGGAAGATGAACAGGAATAGCGAGAACCAATGAGAGACTAGCTGGAGGTGTCTGGACGGGCAAATTTAACTCTCATTTCCCACCAGGAAGAGGAAGTAACTAAGGGCTCACCGTGCCACGCCGGAACCAGATTAGGGCCTGAAGCCATCCAGTGGTGTTGCGGCCAGCTCACAAGAAAGCGAGTTGAAGAAAGGAGCTCAAGGTCACTGTAATTCACAAACCTGCAGAGTTATAAATGACAGCTATCGTCCAAAAATATACTGAAGTAAGGCTGCCGAGAGGACTTGAAAGCGGGGCAGAATTGCAGGAAACCGATTTCAGGAGGTAGACTGGAATTGCATTGAAAGCATAGGAAAAGAGGCAGAACGTCCACAATGATGCACTTGGCCAAAAAGGGCGTATGCGTTTTTTCCTGAATATATTCAGGAAAAAACGCATACGCCCTTTTTGGCCAACCAAGCAAGCTTGCAAAGGAAATCTGCACTACAATGAAGTCTCACTTCCCCCCGGTCAAAAGGGTCATCTGAAAAAAGTGTAAAATCCAGAAAGGCAGGACAGGCCATGGAGAACTGGGAGCCTTGTTATGCTGATGGGCGGGATGTAAATTGCCAACAGACACTTGGGAGAAGTGTATGGTGTTTCCTGAAACATCTAAAAAACAAAGCAACCGAGCCTAGGGCACTTCCACTTATGGTCCTATAGCTTAGGGAAATTAAAATCAAAAAGACACAGCCACCCGAAAGTTTGGGACGCCTCTGTTAACAAGAACCTCGTTTACCGTACAAGTTCAATATCACAGAAAGTGAAAAATGGATAAAGAACTTGCGGTACTTACGTACAATGCAGTATCACTCAGCAATGAAATCTATGTCATCAGGCCCTTAGCAGCACAATGAGTGGATTCAGGTATGATGATTCTAACTGAAATAAGTCACACAGAAAAAGAAACATCATAAGATATCAGTAATATACGGAATAAACTTGGCTACACAGGAAATGAATTACAGAACAGAACAGGGTCTCAAATTTAGAAAACCAACTTATGCTTGCTTAAGGGTAAAGGTGAGTTGGGGTGCTGCATAAAACCAGAGATTGAAATGAGCACAGATAAAGTTCCTTAAGCCAAATATGGAATAGACAAGAGCTACTCCTTGCTCAATGAAATGGACTCAACACCGCATATTAAACGCCTAAGAATGTACCTGACTAGTAAGTATCTTAAAAGCTATGGATTGCTATGTCTCCGAAAGGAAATCAAGCATGAGTACAGGGGCATAAGCGCAGCAGTGATAGGATTGGAGAGGTTCGGTGAGCAAATGAAGACCCTTTGAAGTCATATTGCATGGTACCCATTCCACGGGTTTCAACTACCCAGGTTTAAGGTATTCTTCCTTCAGCTAAAACATGCATGTGGAACCTAGAGTATGATCAACCATGTGAACGGGAGACATGTTCAAATATGTCTCAGTTTTCGTACCCTGGTACTCGGGTGCAACATTCCAGACGCTTTACTAACACTCTCCCGACTTGGAGAGTCAGTCCCTTTAACCTCCTGTTTCGCCCAGTTTGCAATTTCTGCGGAAGATGAACAGGAATAGCGAAAACCAATGACAGACTAGCTGGAGGTGTCTGGACGGGCAAATTTAACTCTCATTTCCCACCAGGAAGAGGAATTAACCAAAGGCTTAGCGTGCCGTGCCGGAACCAGATTAGGGCCTGAAGCCATCCTGCGGTGTTGCGGCCAGCTCACAAGAAAGCGAGTTGAAGAAAGGAGCTCAGGGGCACTGTAATTCACAAACCTGCAGAGTTATAAATGACAGCTATCGTCCAAAAATAGACTGAAGTAAGGCTGCCAAGAGGACTTGAAAGCGGGGCAGAATTGCAGGAAACCGATTTCAGGAGGTAGACTGGAATTGCATTGAAAGCATAGGAAAAGAGGCAGAACGTCCACAATGATGCACTTGGCCAAAAAGGGCGTATGCGTTTTTTCCTGAATATATTCAGGAAAAAACGCATACGCCCTTTTTGGCCAACCAAGCAAGCTTGCAAAGGGAATCTGCACTACAATGAAGTCTCACTTCCCCCCGGTCAAAAGGGCCATCTGAAAAAAGTGTAAAATCCAGAAAGGCAGGACAGGCCATGGAGAACTGGGAGCCTTGTTATGCTGATGGGCGGGATGTAAATTGCCAACAGACACTCGGGAGAAGTGTATGGTGTTTCCTGAAACATCTAAAAAACAAAGCAACAGAGCCTAGGGCACTTCCACTTATGGTCCTATAGCTTAGGGAAATTAAAATCAAAAAGACACAGCCACCCCAAAGTTTGGAATGGCTCTGTTTACAAGAACCTCGTTTACAGTACAAGTTCAACATCGCAGAAAGTGAAAAATGGATAAAGTAGTTGTGGTATTTACGTATAAAGCAATATCACTCAGCAAAGAAATCTATGTCATCAGGCCCTTAGCAGCACAATGAGTGGATTCAGGTACGATGATTCTAACTGAAATAAGTCACACAGAAAAAGAAACATCATAAGATATCACTAATACACGGAATGTAAACTTGGCTACACAGGAACTGAATTACAGAACAGAACAGGGTCTCAAATTTAGAAAACCAACTTATGCTTGCTTAAGGGGAAAGGTGAGTTGGGGTGCTGCATAAAACCAGAGATCGAAATGAGCACAGATAAAGTTCCTTAAGCCAAATATGGAATAGACAAGAGCTACTCCTTGCTCAACGAAATGGACTCAACACCGCATATTAAACGCCTAAGAATGTACCTGACTAGTAAGTATCTTAAAACCTATGGATTGCTATGTCTCCGAAAGAGAATCAAGCATGTGTACAGGGGCATAAACGCAGCAGTGATAGGATTGGAGAGGTTCGGTGAGCAAATGAAGACCCTTTGAAGTCATATTGCATGGTACCCATTACACGGGTCTCAACTCTCCAGGTTTAAGGTATTCTTCCTTCAGCTAAAATATGCATGTGGAACCCAGAGTATGATCAACCGTGTGAATCGGAGACGTGTTCAAATATATCTCAGTTTTCCTCTCCTGGTACTCTTGTGCAACATTCCAGATGCTTTACTAACACTCTCCCCACTTGGAGAGTCAGCGCCTTTAACCACCTGTTTGGCCCAGTTTGCAATTTCTGCGGAAGATGAACAGGAATAGGGAGAACCAATGAGACAATAGCTGGAGGTGTCTGGACACGCAAATTTAACTCTCATTTCCCACCAGGAAGAGGAAATAACCAAAGGCTCAGCGTGCCGTGCCAGAACAAGATTAGGGCCTGAAGCCATCCTGCGGTGTTGCGGCCAGCTCACAAGAAAGCGAGATGAAGAAAGGAGCTCAGGGACACTGTAATTCACAAACCTGCAGAGTTATAAATGACAGCTATCGTCCAAAAATATACTGAAGTAAGGCTGCCAAGAGGACTTGAAAGCGGGGCAGAATTGCAAGAAACCGATTTCAGGAGGTAGACTGGAATTGCATTGAAAGCATAGGAAAAGAGGCAGAGCGTCCACAATGATGCACTTGGCCAAAAAGGACGTATGCGTTTGTTCCTGAATATATTCAGGAAAAAACGCATACGCCCTTTTTGGCCAACCAAGCAAGCTTGCAAAGGAAATCTGCACTACAATGAAGTCTCACTTCCCCCCGGTTAAACGGGCCATCTGAAAAAAGCGTAAAATCCAGAAAGGCACGACAGGCCATGGAGAACTGAGAGCCTTGTTATGCTGATGGGCGGGATGTAAATTGCCAACAGACACTCGGGAGAAGTGTATGGTGTTTCCTGAAACATCTAAGAAACAAAGCAACAGAGCCTAGGGCACTTCCACTTATGGTCCTATAGCTTAGGGAAATTAAAATCAAAAAGACACAGCCACCCCAAAGTTTGGGACGCCTCTGTTTACAGGAACCTCGTTTACCGTACAAGTTCAATATCACAGAAAGTGAAAAATGGATAAAGAACTTGTGGTACTTACGTACAATGCAGTATCACTCAGCAATGAAATCTATGTCATCAGGCCCGTAGCAGCATAATGAGTGGATTCAGGTACGATGATTCTAACTGAAATAAGTCACACAGAAAAAGAAACATCATAAGATATCACTAATACACGGAATGTAAACTTGGCTACACAGGAACTGAATTCCAAAACAGAACAGGGTCTCAAATTTAGAAAACCATCTTATGCTTGCTTAAGGGGAAAGGTGAGTTGGGGTGCTGCATAAAACCAGAGATTGAAATGAGCACAGATAAATTTCCTTAAGCCAAATATGGAATAGAAAAGAGCTACTCCTTGCTCAACGAAATGGACTCAACATCCCATATTAAACGCCTAAGAATGTACCTGACTAGTAAGTATCTTAAAACCTATGGATTGCTATGTCTCCAAAAGAGAATCAAGTGTGTGTACAGGGGCATAATCGCAGCAGTGATAGGATTGGAGACGTTCCGTGAGCAAATGAAGACCCTTTGAAGTCATATTGCATGGTACCCATTCCACGGGTCTCAACTCTCCAGGTTTAAGGTATTCTTCCTTCTGCTAAAACATGCATGTGGAACCCAGAGTATGATCAACCGTGTGAACGGGAGACGTGTTCAAATATGTCTCAGTTTTCCTCCCCTGGTACTTGAGTGCAACATTCAAGACGCTTTACTAACATTCTCCCCACTTGGAGAGTCAGCGCCTTTAACCTCCTGTTTGGCCCAGTTTGCAATTTCTGCGGAAGATGAACAGGAATAGGGAGAACCAATGAGAGACTAGCTGGAGGTGTCTGGACGGGCAAATTTAACTCTCATTTCCCACCAGGAAGAGGAAATAACCAAAGGCTCAGCGTGCCATGCCGGAACCAGATTAGGGCCTGAAGCCATTCTGCGGTGTTGCGGCCAGCTCACAAGAAAGCGAGTTGAAGAAAGGAGCTCAGGGGCAGTGTAATTCACAAACCTGCAGAGTTATAAATGACAGCTATCGTCCAAAAATATACTGAAGGAAGGCTGCCAAGAGGACTTGAAAGCGGGGCAGAATTGCAGGAAACCGATTTCAGGAGGTAGACTGGAATTGCATTGAAAGCATAGGAAAAGAGGCAGAGCGTCCACAATGATGCACTTGGCCAAAAAGGGCGTATGCGTTTTTTCCTGAATATATTCAGGAAAAAACGCATACGCCCTTTTTGGCCAACCAAGCAAGCTTGCAAAGGAAATCTGCACTACAATGAAGTCTCACTTCCCCCCGGTCAAAAGGGCCATCTGAAAAAAGTGTAAAATCCAGAAAAGCAGGAGAGGCCATGGAGAACTGGGAGCCTTGTTATGCTGATGGGCGGGATGGAAATTGCCAACAGACACTCGGGAGAAGTGTATGGTGTTTCCTGAAACATCTAAAAAACAAAGCAACAGAGCCTAGGGCACTTCCACTTATGGTCCTATAGATTAGGGAAATTAAAATCAAAAAGACACAGCGTCCCCAAAGCTTGGGACGCCTCTGTTTACAAGAACGTCGTTTACAGTACAAGTTCAACATCGCAGAAAGTGAAAAATGGATAAAGAACTTGTGGTATTTGCTTACAAAACAATATCACTCAGCAATGAAATCTATGTCATCAGGCCCGTAGCAGCATAATGAGTGGATTCAGGTACGATGATTCTAACTGAAATAAGTCACACAGAAAAAGAAACATCATAAGATATCAGTAATACACGGAATGTAAACTTGGCTACACAGGAACTGAATTCCAAAACAGAACAGGGTCTCAAATTTAGAAAACCAACTTATGCTTGCTTAAGGGGAAAGGTGAGTTGGGGTGCTGCATAAAACCAGAGATTGAAATGAGCACAGATAAAGTTCCTTAAGCCAAATATGGAATAGACAAGAGCTACTCCTTGCTCAACGAAATGGACTCAACACCCCATATTAAACGCCTAAGAATGTACCAGACTAGTAATTATCTTAAAACCTATGGATTGCTATGTCTCCAAAAGAGAATCAAGCGTGTGTACAGGGGCATAAACGCAGCAGTGATAGGATTGGAGAGGTTCGGTGAGCAAATGAAGACCCTTTGAAGTCATATTGCATGGTACCCATTCCACGGGTCTCAACACTCCAGGTTTAAGGTATTCTTCCTTCAGCTAAAACATGCATGTGGAACCTAGAGTATGATCAACCGTGTGATCGGGAGACGTGTTCAAATATGTCTCAGTTTTCGTACCCTGGTACTCGGGTGCAACATTCCAGACGCTTTACTAACACTCTCCCCACATGGAGAGTCAGCGCCTTTAACCTCCTGTTTGGCCCAGTTTGCAATTTCTGCGGAAGATGAACAGGAATAGCGAGAACCAATGAGAGACTAGCTGGAGGTGTCTGGACGGGCAAATTTAACTCTCATTTCCCACCAGGAAGAGCAATTAACCAAAGGCTCAGCGTGCCGTGCCGGAACCAGATTAGGGCTTGAACCCATCCTGCGGTGTTGCGGCCAGCTCAAAAGAAAGCGAGTTGAAGAAAGGAGCTCAGGGGCACTGTAATTCACAAACCTGCAGAGTTATAAATGACAGCTATCGTCCAAAAATATACTGAAGTAAGGCTGCCAAGAGGACTTGAAAGCGGGGCAGAATTGCAGGAAACCGATTTCAGGAGGTAGACTGGAATTGCATTGAAAGCATAGGAAAAGAGGCAGAGCGTCCACAATGATGCACTTGGCCAAAAAGGGCGTATGCCTTTTTTCCTCAGGGAAAAATGCATACGCCCTTTTTGGCCAACCAAGCAAGCTTGCAAAGGAAATCGGCACTAAAATGAAGTCTCACTTCCCCCGGGTCAAAAGGGCCATCTGAAAAAAGTGTAAAATCCAGAAAGGCAGGACAGGCCATGGAGAACTGGGAGCCTTGTTATGCTGATGGGCGAGATGTAAATTGCCAACAGACACTCGGGAGAAGTGTATGGTGTTTTTGAAACATCTAAAAAACAAAGCAACAGAGCCTAGGGCACTTCCACTTATGGTCCTATAGCTTAGGGAAATTAAAATCAAAAAGACACAGCGTCCCCAAAGCTTGGGACGCCTCTGTTTACAAGAACCTCGTTTACAGTACAAGTTCAACATCGCAGAAAGTGAAAAATGGATAAAGAACTTGTGGTATTTGCTTACAAAACAATATCACTCAGCAATGAAATCTATGTCATCAGGCCCGTAGCAGCATAATGAGTGGATTCAGGTACGATGATTCTAACTGAAATAAGTCACACAGAAAAAGAAACATCATAAGACATCACTAATACATGGAATGTAAACTTGGCTACACAGGAACTGAATTAGAGAACAGAACAGGGTCTCAAATTTAGAAAACCAACTTATGCTTGCTTAAGGGGAAAGGTGAGTTGGGGTGCTGCATAAAACCAGAGATTGAAATGAGCACAGATAAAGTTCCTTATGCCTAATATGGAATAGACAAGAGCTACTCCTTGCTCAACGAAATGGACTCAACACCACATATTAAACGCCTAAGAATGTACCTGACTAGTAAGTATCTTAAAACCTATGGATTGCTATGTCTCCAAAAGAGAATCAAGCGTGTGTACACGGGCATAAACGCAGCAGTGATAGGATTGGAGAGGTTCGGTGAGCAAATGAAGACCCTTTGAAGTCATATTGCATGGTACCCATTACACGGGTCTCAACTCTCCAGGTTTAAGGTATTCTTCCTTCAGCTAAAACATGCATGTGGAACCCAGAGTATGATCAACCGTGTGAACGGGAGACGTGTTCAAATATGTCTCACTTTTCCTCCCCTTGTACTCGGGTGCAACATTCCAGACGCTTTACTAACACTCTTCCCTCTTGGAAAGTCAGCGTCTTTAACCTCCTGTTTGGCCCAGTTTGCAATTTCTGCGGAAGATGAACAGGAATAGGGAGAACCAATGAGAGACTAGCTGGAGGTGTCTGGACGGGCAAATTTAACTCTCATTTCCCACCAGGAAGAGGAATTAACCAAAGGCTCAGCGTGCCGTGCCGGAACCAGATTAGGGCCTGAAGCCATCCTGCGGTGTTGCGGCCAGCTCACAAGAAAGCGAGTTGAAGAAAGGAGCTCAGGGGCACTGTAATTCACAAACCTGCAGAGTTATAAATGACAGCTATCGTCCAAAAATAGACTGAAGTAAGGCTGCCAAGAGGACTTGAAAGCGGGGCAGAATTGCAGGAAACCGATTTCAGGAGGTAGACTGGAATTGCATTGAAAGCATAGGAAAAGAGGCAGAGCGTCCACAATGATGCACTTGGCCAAAAAGGGCGTATGCGTTTTTTCCTGAATATATTCAGGAAAAAACGCATACGCCCTTTTTGGCCAACCAAGCAAGCTTGCAAAGGAAATCTGCACTACAATGAAGTCTCACTTCCCCCTGGTCAAAAGGGCCATCTGAAAAAAGTGTAAAATCCAGAAAAGCAGGAGAGGCCATGGAGAACTGGGAGCCTTGTTATGCTGATGGGCGGGATGGAAATTGCCAACAGACACTCGGGAGAAGTGTATGGTGTTTCCTGAAACATCTAAAAAACAAAGCAACAGAGCCTAGGGCAATTCCACTTATGGTCCTATAGCTTAGGGAAATTAAAATCAAAAAGACACAGCGTCCCCAAAGCTTGGGACGCCTCTGTTTACAAGAACGTCGTTTACAGTACAAGTTCAACATCGCAGAAAGTGAAAAATGGATAAAGAACTTGTGGTACTTACGTACAATGCAGTATCACTCACTCAGCAATGAAATCTATGTCATCAGGCCCGTAGCAGCATAATGAGTGGATTCAGGTACGATGATTCTAACTGAAATAAGTCACACAGAAAAAGAAACATCATAAGATATCACTAATACATGGAATGTAAACTTGGCTACACAGGAACAGAATTCCAAAACAGAACAGGGTCTCAAATTTAGAAAACCAACTTATGCTTGCTTAAGGGGAAAGGTGAGTTGGGGTGCTGCATAAAACCAGAGATTGAAATGAGCACAGATAAAGTTCCTTAAGCCAAATATGGAATAGACAAGAGCTACTCCTTGCTCAACGAAATGGACTCAACACCGCATATTAAACGCCTAAGAATGTACCTGACTAGTAAGTATCTTAAAACCTATGGATTGCTATGTCTCCGAAAGAGAATCAAGCATGTGTACAGGGGCATAAACGCAGCAGTGATAGGATTGGAGAGGTTCGCTGAGCAAATGAAGACCCATTGAAGTCATATTGCATGGTACCCATTCCACGGGTTTCAACTACCCAGGTTTAAGGTATTCTTCCTTCAGCTAAAACATGCATGTGGAACCTAGAGTATGATCAACCATGTGATCGGGAGACGTGTTCAAATATGTCTCAGTTTTCCTCCCCTGGTACTTCGGTGCAACATTCCAGACGCTTTACTAACACTCTCCCCACTTGGAGAGTCAGCGCCTTTAACCTCCTGTTTGGCCCAGTTTGCAATTTCTGCGGAAGATGAACAGGAATAGGGAGAACCAATGAGAGACTAGCTGGAGGTGTCTGGACGGGCAAATTTAACTCACATTTCCCACCAGGAAGAGCAAATAACCAAAGGCTCAGCGTGCCGTGCCGGAACCAGATTAGGGCCTGAAGCCATCCTGCGGTGTTGAGGTCAGCTCAAAAGAAAGCGAGCTGAAGAAAGGAGCTCAGGGGCACTGTAATTCACAAACCTGCAGAGTTATAAATGACAGCTATCGTCCAAAAATATACTGAAGTAAGGCTGCCAAGAGGACTTGAAAGCGGGGCAGAATTGCAGGAAACCGATTTCAGGAGGTAGACTGGAATTGCATTGAAAGCATAGGAAAAGAGGCAGAAAGTCCACAATGATGCACTTGGCCAAAAAGGGCGTATGCGTTTTTTCCTGAATATATACCAGAAAAAAACGCATACGCCCTTTTTGGCCAACCAAGCAAGTTTGCAAAGGAAATCTGCACTACAATGAAGTCTCACTTCCCCCCGGTCAAAAGAGCCATCTGAAATAAGTGTAAAATCCAGAAAGGCAGGACAGGCCATGGAGAACTGGGAGCCTTGTTATGCTGATGGGCGGGATGTAAATTGCCAACACACACACAGGAGAAGTGTATGGTGTTTCCTGAAACATCTAAAAAACAAAGCAACAGAGCCTAGGGCACTTCCACTTATGGTCCTATAGCTCAGGGAAATTAAAATCAAAAAGACACAGCCACCCCAAAGTTTGGGACGCCTCTGTTTACAAGAACCTCGTTTACCGTACAAGTTCAATATCACAGAAAGTGAAAAATGGATAAAGAACTTGTGGTACTTACGTACAATGCAGTATCACTCAGCAATGAAATCTATGTCATCAGGCCCTTTGCAGCACAATGAATGGATTCAGGTATGATGATTCTAACTGAAATAAGTCACACAGAAAAAGAAACATCCTAAGATATCAGTAATACATGGAATGTAAACTTGGCTACACAGGAACTGAATTACAGAACAGAACAGGGTCTCAAATTTAGAAAACCAACTTATGCTTGCTTAAGGGGAAAGGTGAGTTGGGGTGCTGCATAAAACCACAGATTGAAATGAGCACAGATAAAGTTCCTTAAGCCAAATATGGAATAGACAAGAGCTACTCCTTGCTCAACGAAATGGACTCAACACGCCATATTAAACGCCTAAGAATGTACCTGACTAGTAAGTATCTTAAAACCTATGGATTGCTATGTCTCCAAAAGAGAATCAAGCGTGTGTACAGGGACATAAACGCAGCAGTGATAGGATTGGAGAGGTTCGGTGAGCAAATGAAGACCCTTTGAAGTCATATTGCATGGTACCCATTCCACGGATTTCAACTACCCAGGTTTAAGGTATTCTTCCTTCAGCGAAAACATGCATGTGGAACACAGAGTATGATCAACCGTGTGAACGGGAGACGTGTTCAAATATGTCTCAGTTTTCCTCCCCTGGTACTCGGGTGCAACATTCCAGACGCTTTACTAACACTCTCCCCACTTGGAGAGTCAGCGCCTTTAAACTCTTGTTTGAACCAGTTTGCAATTTCTGTGGAAGATGAACAGGAATAGGGAGAACCAATGAGAGACTAGCTGGAGGTGTCTGGACGGGCAAATTTAACTCTCATTTCCCACCAGGAAGAGGAAATAACCAAAGGCTCAGCGTGCCATGCCGGAACCAGATTATGGCCGGAAGCCATCCTGCGGTGTTGCGGCCAGCTCAAAACAAAGCGAGTTGAAGAAAGGAGCTCAGGGGCACTGTAATTCACAAACCTGCAGAGTTATAAATGACAGCTATCGTCCAAAAATATACTGAAGTAAGGCTGCCAAGAGGACTTGAAAGCGGGGCAGAATTGCAGGAAACCGATTTCAGGAGGTAGACTGGAATTGCATTGAAAGCATAGGAAAAGAGGCAGAACATCCACAATGATGCACTTGGCCAAAAAGGGCGTATGCGTTTTTTCCTGAATATATTCAGGAAAAAACGCATACGCCCTTTTTGGCCAACCAAGCAAGCTTGCAAAGGAAATCTGCACTACAATGAAGTCTCACTTCCCCCCGGTCAAAAGGGCCATCTGAAAAAAGTGTAAAATCCAGAAAGGCAGGACAGGCCATGGAGAACTGGGAGCCTTGTTATGCTGATGGGCGGGATGTAAATTGCCAACAGACACTCGGGAGAAGTGTATGGTGTTTCCTGAAACATGTAAAAAACAAAGCAACAGAGCCTAGGGCACTTCGACTTACGGTCCTATAGCTTAGGGAAATTAAAACCAAAAAGACACAGCCACCCCAAAGTTTGGGACGCCTCTGTTTACAAGAACCTCGTTTACAGTACAAGTTCAACATCGCAGAAAGTGAAAAATGGATAAAGAAGTTGTGGTACTTCCTTACAAAGCAATATCACTCAGCAATGAAATCTATGTCATCAGGCCCTTAGCAGCACAATGAGTGGATTCAGGTATGATGATTCTAACTGAAATAAGTCACACAGAAAAAGAAACATCATAAGATATCAGTAATACATGGAATGTAAACTTGGCTACACAGGAACTGAATTCCAAAACAGAACAGGGTCTCAAATTTAGAAAAGAAACTTATGCTTGCTTAAGGGTAAAGGTGAGTTGGGGTGCTGCATAAAACCAGAGATTGAAATGAGCACAGATAAAGTTCCTTAAGCCAAATATGGAATAGACAAGAGCTACTCCTTGCTCAACGAAATTGACTCAACACCGCATATTAAACGTCTAAGAATGTACCTGACTAGTAAGTATCTTAAAACCTATGGATTGCTATGTCTCCGAAAGAGAATCAAGCATGTGTACAGGGGCAGAAACGCAGCAGTGATAGGATTGGAGAGGTTCGGTGAGCAAATGAAGACTCTTTGAAGTCATATTGCATGGTACCCATTCCACGGGTCTCAACTTTCCAGGTTTAAGTTATTCTTCCTTCAGCTAAAACATGCATGTGGAACCCAGAGTACGATCAACCGTGTGAATGGGAGACGTGTTCAAATATGTCTCAGTTTTCCTCCCCTGGTACTCGGGTGCAACATTCCAGACGCTTTACTAACACTCTCCCCACTTGGAGAGTCAGCGCCTTTAACCTCCTGTTTGGCCCAGTTGCAATTTCTGCGGAAGATGAACAGGAATAGCGAGAATAATGAGAGACTAGCTGGAGGTGTCTGGACGGGCAAATTTAACTCTCATTTCCCACCAGGAAGAGGAAATAACCAAAGGCTCAGCGTGCCGTGCCGGAACCAGATTAGGACATGAAGCCATCCTGCGGTGTTGCGGCCAGCTCAAAAGAAAGCGAGTTGAAGAAAGGAGCTCAGGGGCACTGTAATTCACAAACCTGCAGAGTTATACATGACAGCTATCATCCAAAAATATA
Organism: Stenella coeruleoalba; assembly: GCF_951394435.1. Lineage (NCBI taxonomy): Eukaryota > Metazoa > Chordata > Mammalia > Artiodactyla > Delphinidae > Stenella > Stenella coeruleoalba. The sequence goes on along the minus strand of NW_027646034.1, from coordinate 348,040 downwards.
CTGAAGTAAGGCTGCCAAGAGGACTTGAAAGCGGGGCAGAATTGCAGGAAACCGATTTCAGGAGGTAGACTGGAATTGCATTGAAAGCATAGGAAAAGAGGCAGAACGTCCACAAATGATGCACTTGGCCAAAAAGTGCGTATGCGTTTTTTCCTGAATATATTCAGGAAAAAACGCATACGCCCTTTTTGGCCAACCAAGCAAGCTTGCAAAGGAAATCTGTAGTACAATGAAGTCTCACTTCCCCCCGGTCAAAAGGGCCATCTGAAAAAAGTGTAAAATCCAGAAAGGCAGGACAGGCCATGGAGAACTGGGAGCCTTGTTATGCTGATGGGCGGGATGTAAATTGCCAACAGACACTTGGGAGAAGTGTATGGTGTTTCCTGAAACATCTAAAAAACAAAGCAACAGAGCCTAGGGCACTTCCACTTATGGTCCTATAGCTTAGGGAAATTAAAATCAAAAAGACACAGCCACCCCAAAGTTTGGGATGCCTCTGTTTACAAGAACCTCGTTTACAGTACAAGTTCAACATCGCAGAAAGTGAAATATGGATAAAGAAGTTGTGGTACTTCCTTACAAAGCAATATCACTCAGCAATGAAATCTATGTCTTCAGGCCCTTAGCAGCACAATGAGTGGATTCAGGTACGATGATTCTAACTGAAATAAGTCACACAGAAAAAGAAACATCATAAGATATCAGTAATACACGGAATGTAAACTTGGCTACACAGGAACTGAATTACAGAACAGAACAGGGTCTCAAATTTAGAAAACCAACTTATGCTTGCTTAAGGGTAAAGGTGAGTTGGGGTGCTGCATAAAACCAGAGATTGAAATGAGCACAGATAAAGTTCCTTAAGCCAAATATGGAATAGACAAGAGCTACTCCTTGCTCAACGAAATGGACTCAACACCGCATATTAAACGCCTAAGAATGTACCTGACTAGTAAGTATCTTAAAACCTATGGATTGCTATGTCTCCGAAAGAGAATCAAGCATGTGTACAGAGGCATAAACACAGCACTGATAGGATTGGAGAGATTCGGTGAGCAAATGAAGACCCTTTGAAGTCATATTGCATGGTACCCATTCCATGGGTTTCAACTCTCCAGGTTTCAGGTATTCTTCCTTCAGCTAAAACATGCATGTGGAACCTAGAGTATGATCAACCATGTGATCGGGAGACGTGTTCAAATATGTCTCAGTTTTCCTCCCCTGGTACTCGCGTGCAACATTCCAGATGCTTTACTAACACTCTCCCCACTTGGAGAGTCAGCGCCTTTAACCTCCTGTTTGGCCCAGTTTGAAATTTCAGCGGAAGATGAACAGGAATAGGGAGAACCAATGAGAGACTAGCTGGAGGTGTCTGGACGGGCAAATTTAACTCTCATTTCCCACCAGGAAGAGGAAATAACCAAAGGCTCAGCGTGCCGTGCAGGAACCAGATTACGGCCTGCAGCCATCCTGCGGTGTTGCGGCCAGCACAAAAGAAAGCGAGTTGAAGAAAGCAGCTCAGGGGCACTGTAATTCACAAACCTGCAGAGTTATAAATGACAGCTATCGTCCAAAAATATACTGAAGTAAGGCTGCCAAGAGGACTTGAAAGCGGGGCAGAATTGCAGGAAACCGATTTCAGGAGGTAGACTGGAATTGCATTGAAAGCATAGGAAAAGAGGCAGAACGTCCACAATGATGCACTTGGCCAAAAAGGGCGTATGCGTTTTTTCCTGAATATATTCAGGAAAAAACGCATACGCCCTTTTTGGCCAACCAAGCAAGCTTGCAAAGGAAATCTGCACTACAATGAAGTCTCACTTCCCCCCGGTCAAAAGGGCCATCTGAAAAAAGTGTAAAATCCAGAAAGGCAGGACAGGCCATGGAGAAATGGGAGCCTTGTTATGCTGATGGGCGGGATGTAAATTGCCAACAGACACTCGGGAGAAGTGTATGGTGTTTCCTGAAACATCTAAAAAACAAAGCAACAGAGCCTAGGGCACTTCCACTTATGGTCCTATAGCTTAGGGATATTAAAATCAAAAAGACACAGCCACCCCAAAGTTTGGGACGCCTCTGTTTACAAGAACCTCGTTTACAGTACAAGTTCAACATCGCAGAAAGTGAAAAATGGATAAAGAAGATGTGGTACTTCCTTACAAAGCAATATCACTCAGCAATGAATTCTATGACATCAGGCCCTTAGCAGCACAATGAGTGGATTCAGGTATGATGATTCTAACTGAAATAAGTCACACAGAAAAAGAAACATCATAAGATATCAGTAATACACGGAATGTAAACTTGGCTACACAGGAACTGAATTACAGAACAGAACAGGGTCTCAAATTTAGAAAACCAACTTATGCTTGCTTAAGGGTAAAGGTGAGTTGGGGTGCTGCATAAAACCAGAGATTGAAATGAGCACAGATAAAGTTCCTTAAGCCAAATATGGAATAGACAAGAGCTACTCCTTGCTCAACGAAATGGACTCAACACCGCATATTAAACGCCTAAGAATGTACCTGACTAGTAAGTATCTTAAAACCTATGGATTGCTATGTCTCCGAAAGAGAATCAAGCATGTGTACAGGGGCATAAACGCAGCACTGATAGGATTGGAGAGGTTCAGTGAGCAAATGAAGACCCTTTGAAGTCATATTGCATGGTACCCATTCCACGGGTTTCAACTCTCCAGGTTTAAGGTATTCTTCCTTCAGCTAAAACATGCATGTGGAACCTAGAGTATGATCAACCATGTGATCGGGAGACGTGTTCAAATATGTCTCAGTTTTCCTCCCCTGGTACTCGGGTGCAACATTCCAGACGCTTTACTAACACTCTCCCCACTTGGAGAGTCAGCGCCTTTAACCTCCTGTTTGGCCCAGTTTGCAATTTCAGCGGAAGATGAACAGGAATAGGGAGAACCAATGAGAGACTAGCTGGAGGTGTCTGGACGGGCAAATTTAACTCTCATTTCCCACCAGGAAGAGGAAATAACCAAAGGCTCAGCGTGCCGTGCAGGAACCAGATTACGGCCTGAAGCCATCCTGCGGTGTTGCGGCCAGCTCACAAGAAAGCGAGTTGAAGAAAGGAGCTCAGGGGCACTGTAATTCACAAACCTGCAGAGTTATAAATGACAGCTATCGTCCAAAAATATACTGAAGTAAGGCTGCCAAGAGGACTTGAAAGCGGGGCAGAATTGCAGGAAACCGATTTCAGGAGGTAGACTGGAATTGCATTGAAAGCATAGGAAAAGAGGCAGAACGTCCACAATGATGCACTTGGCCAAAAAGGGCGTATGCGTTTTTTCCTGAATATATTCAGGAAAAAACGCATATACACTTTTTGGCCAACCACGCAAGTTTGCAAAGGAAATCTGCACTACAATGAAGTCTCACTTCCCCCCGGTCAAAAGGGCCATCTGAAAAAAGTGTAAAATCCAGAAAGGCTGGACAGGCCATGGAGAACTGGGAGCCTTGTTATGCTGATGGGCGGGATGTAAATTGCCAACAGACACTCAGGAGAAGTGTATGGTGTTTCCTGAAACATCTAAAAAACAAAGCAACAGAGCCTAAGGCACTTCCACTTATGGTCCTATAGCTTAGGGATATTAAAATCAGAAAGACACAGCCACCCCAAAGTTTGGGACGCCTCTATTTACAAGAACCTCGTTTACAGTACAAGTTCAACATCGCAGAAAGTGAAAAATGGATAAAGAAGTTGTGGTATTTACTTACAAAGCAATATCACTCAGCAATGAATTCTATGTCATCAGGCCCTTAGCAGCACAATGAGTGGATTCAGGTATGATGATTCTAACTGAAATAAGTCACACAGAAAAAGAAACATCATAAGATATCAGTAATACACGGAATGTAAACTTGGGTACACAGGAACTGAATTACAGAACAGAACAGGGTCTCAAATTTAGAAAACCAACTTATGCTTGCTTAAGGGGAAAGGTGAGTTGGGGTGCTGCATAAAACCAGAGATTGAAATGAGCACAGATAAAGTTCCTTAAGCCACATATGGAATAGACAAGAGCTACTCCATGATCAGCGAAATGGACTCAACACCGCATATTTAACGCCTAAGAATGTACCTGACTAGTAAGTATCTTAAAACCTATGGATTGCTATGTCTCCGAAAGAGAATCAAGCGTGTGTACAGGGGCATAAACGCAGCAGTGATAGGATTGGAGAGGTTCGGTGAGCAAATAAAGACCCTTTGAAGTCATATTGCATGGTACCCATTCCACGGGTTTCAACTACCCAGGTTTAAAGTATTCTTCCTTCAGCTAAAACATGCATGTGGAACCTAGAGTATGATCAACGATGTGATCGGGAGACGTGTTCAAATATGTCTCAGTTTTCCTCCCCTGGTACTCGGGTGCAACATTCCAGACGCTTTACTAACACTCTCCCGACTTGGAGAGTCAGTCCCTTTAACCTCCTGTTTGGCCCAGTTTGCAATTTCTGCGGAAGATGAACAGGAATAGCGAGAACCAATGAGAGACTAGCTGGAGGTGTCTGGACGGGCAAATTTAACTCTCATTTCCCACCAGGAAGAGGAATTAACCAAAGGCTCAGCGTGCCGTGCCGGAACCAGATTAGGGCCTGAAGCCATCCTGCGGTGTTGCGGCCAGCTCACAAGAAAGCGAGTTGAAGAAAGGAGCTCAGGGGCACTGTAATTCACAAACCTGCAGAGTTATAAATGACAGCTATCGTCCAAAAATATACTGAAGTAAGGCTGCCAAGAGGACTTGAAAGCGGGGCAGAATTGCAGGAAACCGATTTCAGGAGGTAGACTGGAATTGCATTGAAAGCATAGGAAAAGAGGCAGAGCGTCCACAATGATGCACTTGGCCAAAAAGGGCGTATGCGTTTTTTCCTGAATATATTCAGGAAAAAACGCATACGCCCTTTTTGGCCAACCAAGCAAGCTTGCAAAGGAAATCTGCACTACAATGAAGTCTCACTTCCCCCCGGTCAAAAGGGCCATCTGAAAAAAGTGTAAAATCCAGAAAAGCAGGAGAGGCCATGGAGAACTGGGAGCCTTGTTATGCTGATGGGCGGGATGTAAATTGACAACAGACACTCGGGAGAAGTGTATGGTGTTTCCTGAAACATCTAAAAAACAAAGCAACAGAGCCTAGGGCACTTCCACTTATGGTCCTATAGCTTAGGGAAATTAAAATCAAAAAGACACAGTCACCCCAAAGTTTGGGACGCCTCTGTTTACAAGAACCTCGTTTACAGTAGAAGTTCAACATCGCAGAAAGTGAAAAATGGATAAAGAAGTTGTGGTATTTACTTACAAAGCAATATCACTCAGCAATGAAATCTATGTCATCAGGCCATTAGCAGCACAATGAGTGGATTCAGGTACGATGATTCTAACTGAAATAAATAACACAGAAAAGGAAACATCATAAGATATCACTAATACACGGAATGTAAACTTGGCTACACAGGAAGTGAATTCCAAAACAGAACAGGGTCTCAAATTTAGAAAACCAACTTATGCTTGCTTAAGGGGAAAGGTGAGTTGGGGTGCTGCATAAAACCAGAGATTGAAATGAGCACAGATAAAGTTCCTTAAGCCAAATATGGAATAGACAAGAGCTACTCCTTGCTCAACGAAATGGACTCAACACCCCATATTAAACGCCTAAGCATGTATCTGACTAGTAAGTATCTTAAATCCTATGGATTGCTATGTCTCCAAAAGAGAATCAAGCGTGTGTACAGGGGCATAAACGCAGCAGTGATAGGATTGGAGAGGTTCGGTGAGCAAATGAAGACCCTTTGAAGTCATATTGCATGGTACCCATTACACGGGTCTTAACTCTCTAGGTTTAAGGTACTCTTCCTTCAGCTAAAACATGCATGTGGAACCTAGAGTATGATCAACCATGTGATCGGGAGACGTGTTCAAATATGTCTCAGTTTTCGTACCCTGGTACTCGGGTGCAACATTCCAGATGCTTTACTAACACTCTCCCGACTTGGAGAGTCAGTCCCTTTAACCTCCTGTTTGGCCCAGTTTGCAATTTCTGCGGAAGATGAACAGGAACAGCGAGAACCAATGAGAGGCTAGCTGGAGGTGTCTGGACGGGCAAATTTAACTCTAATTTCCCACCAGGAAGAGGAAATAACCAAAGGCTCAGCGTGCCGTGCCAGAACCAGAGTAGGGCCTGAAGCCATCCTGCAGTGTTGCGGCCAGGTCACAAGAAAGAGAGTTGAAGAAAGGAGCTCAGGGGCACTGTAATTCACAAACCTGCAGAGTTATAAATGACAGCTATCGTCCAAAAATATACTGAAGTAAGGCTGCCAAGAGGACTTGAAAGAGGGGCAGAATTGCAGGAAACCGATTTCAGGAGGTAGACTGGAATTGCATTGAAAGCATAGGAAAAGAGGCAGAACGTCCACAATGATGCACTTGGCCAAAAAGGGCGTATGCGTTTTTTCCTGAATATATTCAGGAAAAAACGCATACGCCCTTTTTGGCCAACCAAGCAAGCTTGCAAAGGAAATCTGCACTACAATGAAGTCTCACTTCCACGCGGTCAAAAGGGCCATCTGAAAAAATGTATAAAATCCAGAAAGGCAGGACAGGCCATGGAGAACTGGGAGCCTTGTTATGCTGATGGGCGGGATGTAAATTGCCAACAGACACTCTGGAGAAGTGTATGGTGTTTCCTGAAACATCTATAAAACAAAGCAACAGAGCCTAGGGCACTTCCACTTATGGACCTATAGCTTAGGGAAGTAAAATCAAAAAGACACAGCCACCCCAAAGTTTGGAACGGCTCTGTTTACAAGAACCTCGTTTACAGTACAAGTTCAACATCGCAGAAAGTGAAAAATTGATAAAGAACTTGTGGTACTTATGTACAATGCAGTATCACTCAGCAATGAAATCTATGTCATCAGGCCCGTAGCAGCATAATGAGTGGATTCAGGTACGACGATTCTAACTGAAATAAGTCACACAGAAAAAGAAACATCATAAGATATCACTAATACACGGAATGTAAACTTGGCTACACAGGAACTGAATTACAGAACAGAACAGGGTCTCAAATTTAGAAAACCAACTTATGCTTGCTTAAGGGGAAAGGTGAGTTGGGGTGCTGCATAAAACCAGAGATTGAAATGAGCACAGATAAAGTTCCTTAAGCCAAATATGAAATAGACAAGAGCTACTCCTTGCTCAATGAAATGGACTCAACACCCCATATTAAACGCCTAAGAATGTATCTGACTAGTAAGTATCTTAAAACCTATGGATTGCTATGTCTCCAAAAGAGAATCAAGCGTGTGTACAGGGGCATAAACGCAGCAGTGATAGGATTGGAGAGGTTCGGTGAACAAATGAAGACCCTTTGAAGTCATATTGCATGGTACCCATTCCACGGGTTTCAACTACCCAGGTTTAAGGTATTCTTCCTTCAGCTAATACATGCATGTGGAACCTAGAGTATGATCAACCATGTGATCGGGAGATGTGTTCAAATATGTCTCAGTTTTCATACCCTGGTACTCGGGTGCAACATTCCAGACGCTTTACTAACACTCTCCCGACTTGGAGAGTCAGTCCCTTTAACCTCCTGTTTGGCCCAGTTTGCAATTTCTGCGGAAGATGAACAGGAATAGCGAGAACCAATGAGAGACTAGCTGGAGGTGTCTGGACGGGCAAATTTAACTCTCATTTCCCACCAGGAAGAGGACTTAACCAAAGGCTCAGCGTGCCGTGCCGGAACCAGATTAGGGCCTGAAGCCATCCTGCGGTGTTGCGGCCAGCTCACAAGAAAGCGAGTTGAATAAAGGAGCTCAGGGGCACTGTAATATACAAACCTGCAGAGTTATAAATGACAGCTATCGTCCAAAAATATACTGAAGTAAGGCTGCCAAGAGGACTTGAAAGCGGGGCAGAATTGTAGGAAACTGATTTCAGGAGATAGACTGGAATTGCATTGAAAGCATAGGAAAAGAGGCAGAACGTCCACAATGATGCACTTGGCCAAAAAGGGCATATGCGTTTTTTCCTGAATATATTCAGGGAAAAACGCATACGCCCTTTTTGGCCAACCAAGCAAGCTTGCAAAGGAAATCTGCACTACAATGAAGTCTCACTTCCCCCCCGGTCAAAAGGGCCATCTGAAAAAAGTGTAAAATCCAGAAAGGCAGGACAGGCCATGGAGAACTGGGAGCCTTGTTATGCTGATGGGCGGGATGTAAATTGCCAACAGACACTCGGGAGAAGTGTATGGTGTTTCCTGAAACATCTAAAAAACAAAGCAACAGAGCCTAATGCACTTCCACTTATGGTCCTATAGCTTAGGGAAATTAAAATAAAAAAGACACAGCCACCCCAAAATTTGGGACGCCTCTGTTTACAAGAACCTCGTTTACCGTACAAGTTCAATATCACAGAAAGTGAAAAATGTATAAAGAACTTGTGGTATTTACGTACAATGCAGTATCACTCAGCAATGAAATCTATGTCATCAGGCCCGTAGCAGCATAATGAGTGGATTCAGGTACGATGATTCTAACTGAAATAAGTCACACAGAAAAAGAAACATCATAAGATATCACTAATACACGGAATGTAAACTTGGCTACACAGGAACTGAATTCCAAAACAGAACAGGGTCTCAAATTTAGAAAACCAACTTATGCTTGCTTAAGGGTTAAGGAGAGTTGGGGTGCTGCATAAAACCAGAGATTGAAATGAGCACAGATAAAGTTCCTTAAGCCAAATATGGAATAGAGAAGAGCTACTCCTTGCTCAACGAAATGGACTCAACACCGCATATTAAACGCCTAAGAATGTACCTGACTAGTAAGTATCTTAAAACCTATGGATTGCTATGTCTCCAAAAGTGAATCAAGCGTGTGTAGAGGGGCATAAACGCAGCAGCAGTGATAGGATTGGAGAGGTTCGGTGAGCAAATGAAGACCCTTTGAAGTCATATTGCATGGTACACATTACACGGGTCTCAACTCTCCAGATTTAAGGTATTCTTCCTTCAGCTAAAACATGCATGTGAAACCTAGAGTATGATCAACCATGAGATCGGGAGACGTGCTCAAATATGTCTCAGTTTTCGTACCTGGTACTCGGGTGCAACATTCCAGACGCTTTACTAACTATCTCCCGACTTGGAGAGTCAGTCCCTTTAACCTCCTGTTTGGCCCAGTTTGCAATTTCTGCGGAAGATGAACAGGAATAGCGAGAACCAATGAGAGACCAGCTGGAGGTGTCTGGACCGGCAAATTTAACTCTTATTACCCACCAGGAATAGGAATTAACCAAAGGCTCAGCGTGCTGTGCCGGAACCAGATTAGGGCCTGAAGCCATCCTGCCGTGTTGCGGCCAGGTCACAAGAAAGCAAGTTGAAGAAAGGAGCTCAGGGGCACTGTAATTCACAAACCTGCAGAGTTATAAATGACAGCTATCGTCCAAAAATATACTGAAGTAGGGCTGCGAAGAGGACTTGAAAGCGGGGCAGAATTGCAGGAAACCGATTTCAGGAGGTAGACTGGAATTGCATTGAAAGCATAGGAAAAGAGGCAGAACGTCCACAATGATGCACTTGGCCAAAAAGGGCGTATGCGTTTTTTCCTGAATATATTCAGGAAAAAACGCATACGCCCTTTTTGGCCAACCAAGCAAACTTGCAAAGGAAATCTGCACTACAATGAAGTCTCACTTCCCCCCGGTCAAAAGGGCCATCTGAAAAAAGTGTAAAATCCAGAAAGGCAGGACAGACCATGGAGAACTGGGAGCCTTGTTATGCTGATGGGCGGGATGTAAATTGCCAACAGACACTCGGGAGAAGTGTATGGTGTTTCCTGAAACATCTAAAAAACAAAGCAACAGAGCCTAGGGCACTTCCACTTATGGTCCTATAGCTTAGGGAAATTAAAATCAAAAAGACACAGCCACCCCAAAGTTTGGGATGCCTCTGTTTACAAGAACCTCTTTTACCGTACAAGTTCAATATCACAGAAAGTGAAAAATGGTTAAAGAACATGTGATACTTACGTACAATGCAGTATCACTCAGCAATGGAATCTATGTCATCAGGCCCATAGCAGCATAATGAGTGGATTCAGGTACGATGATTCTAACTGAAATAAGTCACACAGAAAAAGAAACATCATAAGATATCACTAATACACGGAATGTAAACTTGGCTACACAGGAACTGAATTCCAAAACAGAACAGGGTCTCAAATTTAGAAAACCAACTTCTGCTTGCTTAAGGGGAAAGGTGAGATGGGGTGCTGCATAAAACCAGAGATTGAAATGAGCACAGATAAAGTTCCTTAAGCCAAATATGGAATAGACAAGAGCTATTCCTTGCTCAACGAAATGGACTCAACACCCCATATTAAACGCCTAAGAATGTACCTGACTAGTAAGTATCTTAAAACCTATGGATTGCTATGTCTCCAAAAGAGAATCAAGCATGTGTACAGGGGCATAAACGCAGCAGTGATAGGATTGGAGCTGTTCGGTGAGCAAATGCAGACCCTTTGAAGTCATATTGCATGGTACCCATTCCACGGGTCTCCACTCTCCAGGTTTAAGGTATTCTTCCTTCAGCTAAAACATGCATGTGGAACCCAGAGTATGATCAACCGTGTGAATGGGAGATGTGTTCAAATATGTCTCAGTTTTCGTACCCTGGTACTCGGGTGCAACATTCCAGACGCTTTACTAACACTCTCCCCACTTGGAGAGTCAGCGCCTTTAACCTCCTGTTTGGCCCAGTTTGCAATTTCTGCGGAAGATGAACAGGAATAGCGAGAACCAATGAGAGGCTAGCTGGAGGTGTCTGGACGGGCAAATTTAACTCTCATTTCCCACCAGGAAGAGGAAATAACCAAAGGCTCAGCGTGCTGTGCCGGAACCAGATTAGGGCCTGAAGCCATCCTGCGGTGTTGCGGCCAGCTCAAAAGAATGCGAGTTGAAGAAAGGAGCTCAGGGGCACTGTAATTCACAAACCTGCAGAGTTAGAAATGACAGCTATCGTCCAAAAATATACTGAAGTAAGGCTGCCAAAAGGACTTGAAAGCGGGGCAGAATTGCAGGAAACCGATTTCAGGAGGTAGACTGGAATTGCATTGAAAGCATAGGAAAAGAGGCAGAACGTCCACAATGATGCACTTGGCCAAAAAGGGCGTATGCGTTTTTCTCTGAATATATTCAGGAAAAAACGCATACGCCCTTTTTGGCCAACCAAGCAAGCTTGCAAAGGAAATCTGTACTACAATGAAGTCTCACTTCCCCCCGGTCAAAAGGGCCATCTTAAAAAAGTGTAAAATCCAGAAAGGCAAGACAGGCCATGGAGAACTGGGAGCCTTGTTATGCTGATGGGCGGGATGTAAGTTGCCAACAGACACCTGGGAGAAGTGTATGGCCTTTCCTGAAACATCTAAAAAACAAAGCAACAGAGCCTAGGGCAATTCCACTTATGGTCCTATAGCTTAGAGAAATTAAAATCAAAAAGACACAGCCACCCCAAAGTTTGGGACGCCTCTGTTTACAAGAACCTCGTTTACCGTACAAGTTCAATATCACAGAAAGTGAAAAATGGATAAAGAACTTGTGGTACTTACGTACAATGCAGTATCACTCAGGAATGAAATCTATGTCATCAGGCCCGTAGCAGCATAATGAGTGGATTCAGGTACGATGATTCTAACTGAAATAAGTCACACAGAAAAAGAAACATCATAAGATATCACTAATACACGGAATGTAAACTTGGCTACACAGGAACTGAATTCCAAAACAGAACAGGGTCTCAAATTTAGAAAACCAACTTATGCTTGCTTAAGGGGAAAGGTGAGTTCGGGTGGTGCATAAAACCAGAGATTGAAATGAGCACAGATAAAGTTCCTTAAGCCAAATATGGAATAGACAAGAGCTACTCCTTGCTCAACGAAATGGACTCAACACCGCATATTAAACGCCTAAGAATGTACCAGACTAGTAAGTATCTTAAAACCTATGGATTTCTATGTCTCCAAAAGAGAATCAAGCGTGTGTACAGGGGCATAAACGCAGCAGTGATAGGATTGGAGAGGTTCGGTGAGCAAATGAAGACCCTTTGAAGTCATATTGCATGGTACCCATTCCACGGGTTTCAACTACCCAGGTTTAAGGTAGTCTTCCTTCAGCTAAAACATGCATGTGGAACCTAGAGTATGATCAACCATGTGATCGGGAGACGTGTTCAAATATGTCTCAGTTTTCGTACCCTGGTACTCGGTTGCAACATTCCAGACGCTTTACTAACACTCTCCCAACTTGGAGAGTCAGTCCCTTTAACCTCCTGTTTGGCCCAGTTTGCAATTTCTGCGGAAGATGAACAGGAATAGCGAGAACCAATGAGAGACTAGCTGGAGGTGTCTGGACGGGCAAATTTAACTCCCATTTCCCACCAGGAAGAGGAATTAACCAAAGGCTCAGCCTGCCGTGCCGGAACCAGATTAGGGCCTGAAGCCATCCTGCGGTGTTGCGGCCAGCTCACAAGAAAGCGAGTTGAAGAAAGGAGCTCAGGGGCACTGTAATTCACAATCCTGCAGAGTTATAAATGACAGCTATCGTCCAAAAATATACTGAAGTAAGGCTGCCAAGAGGACTTGAAAGCGAGGCAGAATTGCAGGAAACCGATTTCAGGAGGTAGACTGGAATTGCATTGAAAGCATAGGAAAAGAGGCAGAACGTCCACAATGATGCACTTGGCCAAAAAGGGCATATGCGTTTTTTCCTGAATATATTCAGGAAAAAACGCATACGCCCTTTTTGGCCAACCAAGCAAACTTGCAAAGGAAATCTGCACTACAATGAAGTCTCACTTCCCCCCGGTCAAAAGGGCCATCTGAAAAAAGTGTAAAATCCAGAAAGGCAGGACAGGCCATGGAGAACTGGGAGCCTTGTTATGCTGATGGGCGGGATGTAAATTGCCAACAGACACTGGGGAGAAGTGTATGGTGTTTCCTGAAACAACTAAAAAACAAAGCAACAGAGCCTAGGGCACTTCCACTTATGGTCCTATAGCTTAGGGAAATTAAAATCAAAAAGACACAGCCACCCCAAAGTTTGGGACGCCTCTGTTTACAAGAACCTCGTTTACCGTACAAGTTCAATATCACAGAAAGTGAAAAATGGATAAAGAACTTGTGGTACTTACGTACAATGCAGTATCACTCAGCAATGAAATCTATGTCATCAGGCCCGTAGCAGCATAATGAGTGGATTCAGGTACGATGATTCTAACTGAAATAAGTCACACAGAAAAAGAAACATCATAAGATATCAGTAATACACAGAATGTAAACTTGGCTACACAGGAACTGAATTCCAAAACAGAACAGGGTCTCAAATTTAGAAAACCAACTTATGCTTGCTTAAGGGGAAAGGTGAGTTGGGGTGCTGCATAAAACCAGAGATTGAAATGAGCACAGATAAAGTTCCTTAAGCCAAATATGGAATAGACAAGAGCTACTCCTTGCTCAACGAAATGGACTCAACACCGCATATTAAACGCCTAAGAATGTACCTGACTAGTAAGTATCTTAAAACCTATGGATTGCTATGTCTCCGAAAGAGAATCAAGCGTGTGTACTGGGGCATAAACGCAGCAGTGATAGGATTGGAGAGGTTCGGTGAACAAATGAAGACCCTTTGAAGTCATATTGCATGGTACCCATTCCACGGGTTTCAACTACCCAGGTTTAAGGTAGTCTTCCTTCAGCTAAAACATGCATGTGGAACCTAGAGTATGATCAACCATGTGATCGGGAGACGTGTTCAAATATGTCTCAGTTTTCGTACCCTGGTACTCGGGTGCAACATTCCAGACGCTTTACTAACACTCTCCCAACTTGGAGAGTCAGTCCCTTTAACCTCCTGTTTGGCCCAGTTTGCAATTTCTGCGGAAGATGAACAGGAATAGCGAGAACCAATGAGAGACTAGCTGGAGGTTTCTGGATGGGCAAATTTAACTCCCATTTCCCACCAGGAAGAGGAATTAACCAAAGGCTCAGCCTGCCGTGCCGGAACCAGATTAGGGCCTGAAGCCATCCTGCGGTGTTGTGGCCAGCTCAAAAGAAAGCGAGTTGAAGAAAGGAGCTCAGGGGCACTGTAATTCACAAACCTGCAGTGTTATAAATGACAGCTATCGTCCAAAAATATACTGAAGTAAGGCTGCCAAGAGGACTTGAAAGCGGGGCAGAATTGCAGGAAACCGATTTCAGGAGGTAGACTGGAATTGCATTGAAAGCATAGGAAAAGAGGCAGAACGTCCACAATGATGCACTTGGCCAAAAAGGGCGTATGCGTTTTTTCCTGAATATATTCAGGAAAAAACGCATACGCCCTTTTTGGCCAACCAAGCAAGCTTGCAAAGGAAATCTGCACTACAATGAAGTCTCACTTCCCCCCGGTCAAAAGGGCCATCTGAAAAATGTGTAAAATCCAGAAAGGCAGGACAGGCCATGGAGAACTGGGAGCCTTGTTATGCTGATGGGCGGGATGTAAATTGCCAACAGACACTCGGGAGAAGTGTATGGTGTTTCCTGAAACATCTAAAAAACAAAGCAACAGAGCCTAGGGCATTTCCACTTATGGTCCTATAGCTTAGGGAAATTAAAATCAAAAAGACACAGCCACCCCAAAGTTTGGGACACCTCTGTTTACAAGAACCTCGTTTACCGTACAAGTTCAATATCACAGAAAGTGAAAAATGGATAAAGAACTTGTGGTACTTACGTACAATGCAGTATCACTCAGCAATGAAATCTATGTCATCAGGCCCGTAGCAGCGTAATGAGTGGATTCAGGTACGATGATTCTAACTGAAATAAGTCACACAGAAAAAGAAACATCATAAGATATCACTAATACACGGAATGTAAACTTGGCTACACAGGAACTGAATTCCAAAACAGAACAGGGTCTCAAATTTAGAAAACCAACTTATGCTTGCTTAAGGGGAAAGGTGAGTTGGGGTGCTGCATAAAACCAGAGATTGAAATGAGCACAGATAAAGTTCCTTAAGCCAAATATGGAATAGACAAGAGCTACTCCTTGCTCAACGAAATGGACTCAACACCACATATTAAACGCCTAAGAATGTACCTGACTAGTAAGTATCTTAAAACCTATGGATTGCTATGTCTTCAAAAGAGAATCAAGCATGTGTACAGGGGCATAAACGCAGCAGTGATAGGATTGGAGAGGTTCGGTGAGCAAATGAAGACCCTTTGAAATCATATTGCATGGTACCCATTCCACGGGTCTCAACTCTCCAGGTTTAAGGTATTCTTCCTTCAGCTAAAACATGCATGTGGAACCCAGAGTATGATCAACCGTGTGATCGGGAGACGTGTTCAAATATGTCTCAGTTTTCCTCCCCTGGTACTCGGGTGCAACATTCCAGACGCTTTACTAACACTCTCCCCACTTGGAGAGTCAGCGCCTTTAACCTCCTGTTTGGCCCAGTTTGCAATTTCTGCGGAAGATGAACAGGAATAGCGAGAACCAATGAGAGGCTAGCTGGAGGTGTCTGGACGGGCAAATTTAACTCTCATTTCCCACCAGGAAGAGGAAATAACCAAAGGCTCAGCGTGCTGTGCCGGAACCAGATTAGGGCCTGAAGCCATCCTGCGGTGTTGCGGCCAGCTCAAAAGAATGCGAGTTGAAGAAAGGAGCTCAGGGGCACTGTAATTCACAAACCTGCAGAGTTAGAAATGACAGCTCTCGTCCAAAAATATACTGAAGTAAGGCTGCCAAAAGGACTTGAAAGCGGGGCAGAATTGCAGGAAACCGATTTCAGGAGGTAGACTGGAATTGCATTGAAAGCATAGGAAAAGAGGCAGAACGTCCACAATGATGCACTTGGCCAAAAAGGGCGTATGCGTTTTTCTCTGAATATATTCAGGAAAAAACGCATACGCCCTTTTTGGCCAACCAAGCAAGCTTGCAAAGGAAATCTGTACTACAATGAAGTCTCACTTCCCCCCGGTCAAAAGGGCCATCTTAAAAAAGTGTAAAATCCAGAAAGGCAAGACAGGCCATGGAGAACTGGGAGCCTTGTTATGCTGATGGGCGGGATGTAAGTTGCCAACAGACACCTGGGAGAAGTGTATGGCCTTTCCTGAAACATCTAAAAAACAAAGCAACAGAGCCTAGGGCAATTCCACTTATGGTCCTATAGCTTAGAGAAATTAAAATCAAAAAGACACAGCCACCCCAAAGTTTGGGACGCCTCTGTTTACAAGAACCTCGTTTACCGTACAAGTTCAATATCACAGAAAGTGAAAAATGGATAAAGAACTTGTGGTACTTACGTACAATGCAGTATCACTCAGGAATGAAATCTATGTCATCAGGCCCGTAGCAGCATAATGAGTGGATTCAGGTACGATGATTCTAACTGAAATAAGTCACACAGAAAAAGAAACATCATAAGATATCACTAATACACGGAATGTAAACTTGGCTACACAGGAACTGAATTCCAAAACAGAACAGGGTCTCAAATTTAGAAAACCAACTTATGCTTGCTTAAGGGGAAAGGTGAGTTCGGGTGGTGCATAAAACCAGAGATTGAAATGAGCACAGATAAAGTTCCTTAAGCCAAATATGGAATAGACAAGAGCTACTCCTTGCTCAACGAAATGGACTCAACACCGCATATTAAACGCCTAAGAATGTACCTGACTAGTAAGTATCTTAAAACCTATGGATTTCTATGTCTCCAAAAGAGAATCAAGCGTGTGTACAGGGGCATAAACGCAGCAGTGATAGGATTGGAGAGGTTCGGTGAGCAAATGAAGACCCTTTGAAGTCATATTGCATGGTACCCATTCCACGGGTTTCAACTACCCAGGTTTAAGGTAGTCTTCCTTCAGCTAAAACATGCATGTGGAACCTAGAGTATGATCAACCATGTGATCGGGAGACGTGTTCAAATATGTCTCAGTTTTCGTACCCTGGTACTCGGTTGCAACATTCCAGACGCTTTACTAACACTCTCCCAACTTGGAGAGTCAGTCCCTTTAACCTCCTGTTTGGCCCAGTTTGCAATTTCTGCGGAAGATGAACAGGAATAGCGAGAACCAATGAGAGACTAGCTGGAGGTGTCTGGACGGGCAAATTTAACTCCCATTTCCCACCAGGAAGAGGAATTAACCAAAGGCTCAGCCTGCCGTGCCGGAACCAGATTAGGGCCTGAAGCCATCCTGCGGTGTTGCGGCCAGCTCACAAGAAAGCGAGTTGAAGAAAGGAGCTCAGGGGCACTGTAATTCACAAACCTGCAGAGTTATAAATGACAGCTATCGTCCAAAAATATACTGAAGTAAGGCTGCCAAGAGGACTTGAAAGCGAGGCAGAATTGCAGGAAACCGATTTCAGGAGGTAGACTGGAATTGCATTGAAAGCATAGGAAAAGAGGCAGAACGTCCACAATGATGCACTTGGCCAAAAAGGGCATATGCGTTTTTCTCTGAATATATTCAGGAAAAAACGCATACGCCCTTTTTGGCCAACCAAGCAAGCTTGCAAAGGAAATCTGTACTACAATGAAGTCTCACTTCCCCCCGGTCAAAAGGGCCATCTTAAAAAAGTGTAAAATCCAGAAAGGCAAGACAGGCCATGGAGAACTGGGAGCCTTGTTATGCTGATGGGCGGGATGTAAGTTGCCAACAGACACCTGGGAGAAGTGTATGGCCTTTCCTGAAACATCTAAAAAACAAAGCAACAGAGCCTAGGGCAATTCCACTTATGGTCCTATAGCTTAGAGAAATTAAAATCAAAAAGACACAGCCACCCCAAAGTTTGGGACGCCTCTGTTTACAAGAACCTCGTTTACCGTACAAGTTCAATATCACAGAAAGTGAAAAATGGATAAAGAACTTGTGGTACTTACGTACAATGCAGTATCACTCAGGAATGAAATCTATGTCATCAGGCCCGTAGCAGCATAATGAGTGGATTCAGGTACGATGATTCTAACTGAAATAAGTCACACAGAAAAAGAAACATCATAAGATATCACTAATACACGGAATGTAAACTTGGCTACACAGGAACTGAATTCCAAAACAGAACAGGGTCTCAAATTTAGAAAACCAACTTATGCTTGCTTAAGGGGAAAGGTGAGTTCGGGTGGTGCATAAAACCAGAGATTGAAATGAGCACAGATAAAGTTCCTTAAGCCAAATATGGAATAGACAAGAGCTACTCCTTGCTCAACGAAATGGACTCAACACCGCATATTAAACGCCTAAGAATGTACCTGACTAGTAAGTATCTTAAAACCTATGGATTTCTATGTCTCCAAAAGAGAATCAAGCGTGTGTACAGGGGCATAAACGCAGCAGTGATAGGATTGGAGAGGTTCGGTGAGCAAATGAAGACCCTTTGAAGTCATATTGCATGGTACCCATTCCACGGGTTTCAACTACCCAGGTTTAAGGTAGTCTTCCTTCAGCTAAAACATGCATGTGGAACCTAGAGTATGATCAACCATGTGATCGGGAGACGTGTTCAAATATGTCTCAGTTTTCGTACCCTGGTACTCGGTTGCAACATTCCAGACGCTTTACTAACACTCTCCCAACTTGGAGAGTCAGTCCCTTTAACCTCCTGTTTGGCCCAGTTTGCAATTTCTGCGGAAGATGAACAGGAATAGCGAGAACCAATGAGAGACTAGCTGGAGGTGTCTGGACGGGCAAATTTAACTCCCATTTCCCACCAGGAAGAGGAATTAACCAAAGGCTCAGCCTGCCGTGCCGGAACCAGATTAGGGCCTGAAGCCATCCTGCGGTGTTGCGGCCAGCTCACAAGAAAGCGAGTTGAAGAAAGGAGCTCAGGGGCACTGTAATTCACAATCCTGCAGAGTTATAAATGACAGCTATCGTCCAAAAATATACTGAAGTAAGGCTGCCAAGAGGACTTGAAAGCGAGGCAGAATTGCAGGAAACCGATTTCAGGAGGTAGACTGGAATTGCATTGAAAGCATAGGAAAAGAGGCAGAACGTCCACAATGATGCACTTGGCCAAAAAGGGCATATGCGTTTTTTCCTGAATATATTCAGGAAAAAACGCATACGCCCTTTTTGGCCAACCAAGCAAACTTGCAAAGGAAATCTGCACTACAATGAAGTCTCACTTCCCCCCGGTCAAAAGGGCCATCTGAAAAAAGTGTAAAATCCAGAAAGGCAGGACAGGCCATGGAGAACTGGGAGCCTTGTTATGCTGATGGGCGGGATGTAAATTGCCAACAGACACTGGGGAGAAGTGTATGGTGTTTCCTGAAACAACTAAAAAACAAAGCAACAGAGCCTAGGGCACTTCCACTTATGGTCCTATAGCTTAGGGAAATTAAAATCAAAAAGACAGAGCTACCCCAAAGTTAGGGACGCCTCTGTTTACAAGAACCTCGTTTACCATACAAGTTCAATATCACAGAAAGTGAAAAATGGGTAAAGTACTTATGGTACTTACGTACAATGCAGTATCACTCAGCAATGAAATCTATGTCATCAGGCCCTTAGCAGCACAATGAGTGGATTCAGGTATGATGATTCTAACTGAAATAAGTCACACAGAAAAAGAAACATCATAAGATATCACTAATACACGGAATGTAAACTTGGCTACACAGGAAGTGAATTCCAAAACAGAACAGGGTCTCAAATTTAGAAAACCAACTTATGCTTGCTTAAGGGGAAAGGTGAGTTCGGGTGCTGCATAAAACCAGAGATTGAAATGAGCACAGATAAAGTTCCTTAAGCCAAATATGGAATAGACAAGAGCTACTCCTTGCTCAACGAAATGGACTCAACACCCCATATTAAACGCCTAAGAATGTATCTGACTAGTAACTATCTTAAAACCTATGGATTGCTATGTCTCCAAAAGAGAATCAAGCGTGTGTACAGGGGCATAAACGCAGCAGTGATAGGATTGGAGAGGTTCGGTGAGCAAATGAAGACCCTTTGAAGTCATATTGCATGGTACCCATTACACGGGTCTTAACTCTGTAGGTTTAAGGTATTCTTTCTTCAGCTAAATCATGCATGTGGAACCCAGAGTATGATCAACCATGTGAACGGGAGACGTGTTCAAATATGTCTCAGTTTTCCTCCCCTGGTACTCGCGTGCAACATTCCAGACGCTTTACTAACACTCTCCCCACTTGGAGAGTCAGCGCCTTTAACCTCCTCTTTGGCCCAGTTTGCAATTTCTGCGGAAGATGAACAGGAATAGGGAGAACCAATGAGAGACTAGCTGGAGGTGTCTGGACGGGCAAATTTAACTCTCATTTCCCACCAGGAAGAGGAAATAACCAAAGGCTCAGCGTGCCGTGCCGGAAGCAGATTAGGGCCTGAAGCCATCCTGCGGTGTTGCGGCCAGGTGACAAGAAAGCGAGTTGAAGAAAGGAGCTCAGGGGCACTGTAATTCACAAACCTGCAGAGTTATAAATGACAGCTATCGTCCAAAAATAGACTGAAGTAAGGCTGCCAAGAGGACTTGAAAGCCGGGCAGAATTGCAGGAAACCGATTTCAGGAGGTAGACTGGAATTGCATTGAAAGCATAGGAAAAGAGGCAGAACGTCTACAATGATGCAGTTGGCCAAAAAGGGCATATGCGTTTTTTCCTGAATATATTCAGGAAAAAACGCATACGCCCTTTTTGGCCAACCAAGCAAGCTTGCAAAGGAAATCTGCACTACAATGAAGTCTCACTTCCCCCCTGTCAAAAGGGCCATCTGAAAAAAGTGTAAAATCCAGAAAGGCAGGACAGGCCATGGAGAACTGGGAGCCTTGTTATGCTGATGGGCGGGATGTAAATTGCAAACAGACACTCTGGAGAAGTGTATGGTGTTTCCTGAAACATCTAAAAAACAAAGCAACAGAGCCTAGGGCACTTCCACTTATGGTCCTATAGCTTAGGGAAATTAAAATCAAAAAGACACAGCCACCCCAAAGTTTGGGACGCCTCTGTTTACAAGAACCTTATTTACCGTACATGTTCAATATCACAGAAAGTGAAAAATGGATAAAGAACTTGTGGTACTTACATACAATGCAGTATCACTCAGCAATGAAATCTATGTCATCAGGCCCGTAGCAGCATAATGAGTGGATTCAGGTACGATGATTCTAACTGAAATAAGTCACACAGAAAAAGAAACATCATAAGATATCACTAATACACGGAATGTAAACTTGGCTACACAGGAACTGGATTCCAAAACAGAACAGGGTCTCAAATTTAGAACACCAACTTATGCTTGCTTAAGGGGAAAGGTGAGTTGGGGTGCTGCATAAAACCAGAGATTGAAATGAGCACAGATAAAGTTCCTTAAGCCAAATATGGAATAGACAAGAGCTACTCCTTGCTCAATGAAATGGACTCAACACCCCATATTAAACACCTAAGAATGTACCTGACTAGTAAGTATCTTAAAACCTATGGATTGCTATGTCTCCAAAAGAGAATCAAGTGTGTGTACAGGGGCAAAAAAGCAGCAGTGATAGGATTGGAGTGGTTCGTTGAGCAAATGAAGACCCTTTGAAGTCATATTGCATGGTACCCATTCCACGGGTCTCAAATCTCCAGGTTTAAGGTATTCTTCCTTCAGCTAAAACATGCATGTGGAACCCAGAGTATGATCAACCGTGTGAACGGGATACGTGTTCAAATATGTCTCACTTTTCCTCCCCTGGTACTCGGGTGCAACATTCCAGACGCTTTAGTAACACTCTCCCCACTTGGAGAGTCAGCGCCTTTAACATCCTGTTTGGCCCAGTTTGCAATTTCTGCGGAAGATGAACAGGAATAGGGAGAACCAATGAGAGACTAGCTGGAGGTGTCTGGACGGGCATATTTAACTCTCATTTCCCACCAGGAAGAGGAAATAACCAAAGGCTCAGCGTGCCGTGACGGAACCACATTAGGGCCTGAAGCCATTCTGCGGTGCTACAGCCAGCTCAAAATAAAGTGAGTTGAAGAAAGGAGCTCAGGGGCACTGTAATTCACAAACCTGCAGAGTTATAAATGACAGCTATCGTCCAAAAATATACTGAAGTAAGGCTGCCAAGAGGACTTGAAAGCGGGGCAGAATTGCAGGAAACCGATTTCAGGAGGTAGACTGGAATTGCATTGAAAGCATAGGAAAGAGGCAGAACGTCCACAATGATGCACTTGGCCAAAAAGGGCGTATGCGTTTTTTCCTGAATATATTCAGGAAAAAACGCATACGCACTTTTTGGCCAACCAAGCAAGCTTGCAAAGGAAATCTGCACTACAATGAAGTCTCACTTCCCCCCGGTCAAAAGGGCCATCTGAAAAAAGTGTAAAATCCAGACAGGCAGGACAGGCCATGGAGAACTGGGAGCCTTGTTATGCTGATGGGCGGGATGTAAATTGCCAACAGACACTTGGGAGAAGTGTATGGTGTTTCCTGAAACATCTAAAAAACAAAGCAACAGAGCCTAGGGCACTTCCACTTATGGTCCTAGAGCTTAGGGAAATTAAAATAAAAAAGACACAGCCACCCCAAAGTTTGGGACGCCTCTGTTTACAAGAACGTCGTTTACAGTACAAGTTCAACATCGCAGAAAGTGAAAAATGGATAAAGAAGTTGTGGTATTTACTTACAAAGCAATATCACTCAGCAATGAAATCTATGTCATCAGGCCCTTAACAGCACAATGAGTGGATTCAGGTATGATGATTCTAACTGAAATAAGTCACACAGAAAAAGAAACATCATAAGATATCAGTAATACACGGAATGTAAACTTGGCTACACAGGAACTGAATGACAGAACAGAACAGTGTCTCAAATTTAGAAAACCAACTTATGCTTGCTACGGGTAAAGGTGAGTTGGGGTGCTGCATAAAACCAGAGATTGAAATGAGCACAGATAAAGTTCCTTAAGCCAAATATGGAATAGACAAGAGCTACTCCTTGCTCAACGAAATGGCCTCAACACCCCATATTAAACGCCTAAGAATGTACCTGACTAGTAAGTATCTTAAAACCTATGCATTGCTATGTCTCCGAAAGAGAATCAAGCATGTGTACAGGGGCAAAAACGCAGCAGTGATAGGATTGGAGCGGTTCGGTGAGCAAATGAAGACCCTTTGAAGTCATATTGCATGGTACCCATTCCACGGGTTTCAACTACCCAGGTTTAAGGTATTCTTCCTTCAGCTAAAACATGCATGTGGAACCTAGAGTATGATCAACCATGTGATCGGGAGACGTGTTCAAATATGTCTCAGTTTTCGTACCCTGGTACTCGGGTGCAACATTCCAGACGCTTTACTAACACTCTCCCGACTTGGAGAGTCAATCCCTTTAACCTCCTGTTTGGCCCAGTTTGCAATTTCTGCGGAAGATGAACAGGAATAGCGAGAACCAATGAGAGACTAGCTGGAGGTGTCTGGACAGGCAAATTTAACTCTCATTTCCCACCAGGAAGAGGAATTAACCAAAGGTTCAGCATGCCGTGCCGGAACCAGATTAGGGCCTGAAGCCATCCTGCGGTGTTGCGTCCAGCTCAAAAGAAAGCGAGGTGAAGAAAGGAGCTCAGGGGCACTGTAATTCACAATCCTGCAGAGTTATAAATGACAGCTATCGTCCAAAAATATACTGAAGTAAGGCTGCCAAGAGGACTTTAAAGCGGGGTAGAAATCCAGGAAACCGATTTCAGGAGGTAGACTGGAATTGCATTGAAAGCATAGGAAAAGAGGCAGAACGTCCACAATGATGCACTTGGCCAAAAAGGGTGTATGCGTTTTTTCCTGAATATATTCAGGAAAAAACGCATACGCCCTTTTTGGCCAACCAAGCAAGCTTGCAAAGGGAATCTGCAGTACAATGAAGTCTCACTTCCCCCCGGTCAAAAGGGCCATCTGAAAAAAGTGTAAAATCCAGAAAGGCAGGACAGGCCATGGAGAACTGGGAGCCTTGTTATGCTGATGGGAGGGATGTAAATTGCCAACAGACACTCGGGAGAAGTGTATGGTGTTTCCTGAAACATCTAAAAAACAAAGCAACAGAGCCGAGGGCACTTCCACTTATGGTCCTATAGATTAGGGAAATTAAAATCAAAAAGACACAGTCACCCCAAAGTTTGGGACGCCTCTGTTTACAAGAACCTCGTTTACAGTACAAGTTCAACATCGCAGAAAGTGAAAAATGGATAAAGAAGTTGTGGTATTTACTTACAAAGCAATATCACTCAGCAATGAAATCTATGTCATCAGGCCCTTAGCAGCACAATGAGTGGATTCAGGTATGATGATTCTAACTGAAATAAGTCACACAGAAAAAGAAACATCATAAGATATCAGTAATACATGGAATGCAAACCTGGCTACACAGGAACTGAATTACAGAACAGAACAGTGTCTCAAAGTTAGAAAAGCAACTTATGCTTGTTTAAGGGGAAAGGTGAGTTGGGGAGCTGCATAAAACCAGAGATTGAAATGAGCACAGATAAAGTTCCTTAAGCCAAATATGGAATAGACAAGAGCTACTCCTTGCTCAACGAAATGGACTCAACACCGCATATTAAACGCCTAAGAATGTACCTGACTAGTAAGTATCTTAAAACCTATGGATTGCTATGTCTCCGAAAGAGAATCAAGCATGTGTACAGGGGCATAAACGCAGCAGTGATAGGATTGGAGAGGTTCGGTGAGCAAATGAAGACCCTTTGAAGTCATATTGCATGGTACCCATTCCACGGGTTTCAACTACCCAGGTTTAAGGTATTCTTCCTTCAGCTAAAACATGCATGTGGAACCTAGAGTATGATCAACCATGTGATCGGGAGACGTGTTCAAATATGTCTCAGTTTTCGTACCCTGGTACTCGGGTGCAACATTCCAGACGCTTTACTAACACTCTCCCGACTTGGAGAGTCAGTCCCTTTAACCTCCTGTTTGGCCCAGTTTGCAATTTCTGCGGAAGATGAACAACAATAGCGAGAACCAATGAGAGACTAGCTGGAGGTGTTTGGACGGGAAAATTTAACTCTCATTTCCCACCAGGAAGAGGAAATAACCAAAGGCTCAGCGTGCCGTGCCGGAACCAGATTAGGGCCTGAAGCCATCCTGTGGTGTTGCGGCCAGCTCAAAAGAAAACGAGTTGAAGAAAGGAGCTCAGGGGCACTGTAATTCACAAACCTGCAGAGTTATAAATGACAGCTATCGTCCAAAAATATACTGAAGTAAGGCTGCCAAGAGGACTTGAAAGCGGGGCAGAATTGCAGGAAACCGATTTCAGGAGGTAGACTGGAATTGCATTGAAAGCATAGGAAAGGAGGCAGAACGTCCACAATGATGCACTTGGCCAAAAAGGGCGTATGCGTTTTTTCCTGAATATATTCAGGAAAAAACGCATACGCCCTTTTTTGCCAAACAAGCAAGCTTGCAAAGGGAATCTGCAGTACAATGAAGTCTCACTTCCCCCCGGTCAAAAGGGCCATCTGAAAAAAGTGTAAAATCCAGAAAGGCAGGACAGGCCATGGAGAACTGGGAGCCTTGTTATGCTGATGGGCGGGATGTAAATTGCCAACAGACACTCGGGAGAAGTGTATGGTGTTTCCTGAAACATCTAAAAACCAAAGCAACAGAGCCTAGGGCACTTCCACTTATGGTCCTATAGCTTAGGGAAATTAAAATCAAAAAGACACAGCCACCCCAAAGTTTGGGACGCCTCTGTTTACAAGAACCTCGTTTACCGTACAAGTTCAATATCACAGAAAGTGAAAAATGGATAAAGAACTTGTGGTACTTACGTACAATGCAGTATCACTCAGCAATGAAATCTATGTCATCAAGCCCGTAGCAGCATAATGAGTGGATTCAGGTACGATGATTCTAACTGAAATAAGTCACACAGAAAAAGAAACATCATAAGATATCACTAATACACGGAATGTAAACTTGGCTACACAGGAACTGGATTCCAAAACAGAACAGGGTCTCAAATTTAGAACACCAACTTATGCTTGCTTAAGGGGAAAGGTGAGTTGGGGTGCTGCATAAAACCAGAGATTGAAATGAGCACAGATAAAGTTCCTTAAGCCAAATATGGAATAGACAAGAGCTACTCCTTGCTCAACGAAATGGACTCAACACCCCATATTAAACGCCTAAGAATGTATCTGACTAGTAAGTATCTTAAAACCTATGGATTGCTATGTCTCCAAAAGAGAATCAAGCGTGTGTACAGGGGCATAAACGCAGCAGTGATAGGATTGGAGAGGTTCGGTGAGCAAATGAAGACCCTTTGAAGTCATATTGCATGGTACCCATTCCACGGGTTTCAACTAAACAGCTTTAAGGTATTCTTCCTTCAGCTAAAACATGCATGTGGAACCCAGAGTATGATCAACCATGTGAACGGGAGACGTGTTCAAATATGTCTCAGTTTTCCTCCCCTGGTACTCGGGTGCAACATTCCAGACGCTTTACTAACACTCTCCCCACTTGGAGAGTCAGCGCCTTTAACCTCCTGTTTGGCCCAGTTTGCAATTTCTGTGGAAGATGAACAGGAATAGCGAGAACCAATGAGAGACTAGCTGGAGGTGTCTGGACGGGCAAATTTAACTCTCATTTCCCACCAGGAAGAGGAAATAACCAAAGGCTCAGCGTGCCGTGACGGAACCAGATTAGGGCCTGAAGCCATTCTGCGGTGTTGCGGCCAGCTCAAAATAAAGGGAGTTAAAGAAAGGAGCTCAGGGGCACTGTAATTCACAAACCTGCAGAGTTATAAATGACAGCTATCGTCCAAAAATAGACTGAAGTAAGGCTGCCAAGAGGACTTGAAAGCCGGGCAGAATTGCAGGAAACCGATTTCAGGAGGTAGACTGGAATTGCATTGAAAGCATAGGAAAAGAGGCAGAACGTCTACAATGATGCAGTTGGCCAAAAAGGGCGTATGCGTTTTTTCCTGAATATATTCAGGAAAAAACGCATACGCCCTTTTTGGCCAACCAAGCAAGCTTGCAAAGGAAATCTGCACTACAATGAAGTCTCACTTCCCCCCTGTCAAAAGGGCCATCTGAAAAAAGTGTAAAATCCAGAAAGGCAGGACAGGCCATGGAGAACTGGGAGCCTTGTTATGCTGATGGGCGGGATGTAAATTGCCAACAGACACTCGGGAGAAGTGTATGGTGTTTCCTGAAACATCTAAAAAACAAAGCAACAGAGCCTAGGGCACTTCCACTTATGGTCCTATAGCTTAGGGAAATTAAAATCAAAAAGACACAGCCACCCCAAAATTTGGGACGCCTCTGTTTACAAGAACCTTATTTACCGTACATGTTCAATATCACAGAAAGTGAAAAATGGATAAAGAACTTGTGGTACTTACATACAATGCAGTATCACTCAGCAATGAAATCTATGTCATCAGGCCCGTAGCAGCATAATGAGTGGATTCAGGTACGATGATTCTAACTGAAATAAGTCACACAGAAAAAGAAACATCATAAGATATCACTAATACACGGAATGTAAACTTGGCTACACAGGAACTGGATTCCAAAACAGAACAGGGTCTCAAATTTAGAACACCAACTTATGCTTGCTTAAGGGGAAAGGTGAGTTGGGGTGCTGCATAAAACCAGAGATTGAAATGAGCACAGATAAATTTCCTTAAGCCAAATATGGAATAGACAAGAGCTACTCCTTGCTCAACGAAATGGACTCAACACCCCATATTAAACACCTAAGAATGTACCTGACTAGTAAGTATCTTAAAACCTATGGATTGCTATGTCTCCAAAAGAGAATCAAGTGTGTGTACAGGGGCAAAAAAGCAGCAGTGATAGGATTGGAGTGGTTCGTTGAGCAAATGAAGACCCTTTGAAGTCATATTGCATGGTACCCATTCCACGGGTCTCAAATCTCCAGGTTTAAGGTATTCTTCCTTCAGCTAAAACATGCATGTGGAACCCAGAGTATGATCAACCGTGTGAACGGGATACGTGTTCAAATATGTCTCACTTTTCCTCCCCTGGTACTCGGGTGCAACATTCCAGACGCTTTAGTAACACTCTCCCCACTTGGAGAGTCAGCGCCTTTAACATCCTGTTTGGCCCAGTTTGCAATTTCTGCGGAAGATGAACAGGAATAGGGAGAACCAATGAGAGACTAGCTGGAGGTGTCTGGACGGGCATATTTAACTCTCATTTCCCACCAGGAAGAGGAAATAACCAAAGGCTCAGCGTGCCGTGACGGAACCACATTAGGGCCTGAAGCCATTCTGCGGTGTTGCGGCCAGCTCAAAATAAAGTGAGTTGAAGAAAGGAGCTCAGGGGCACTGTAATTCACAAACCTGCAGAGTTATAAATGACAGCTATCGTCCAAAAATATACTGAAGTAAGGCTGCCAAGAGGACTTGAAAGCGGGGCAGAATTGCAGGAAACCGATTTCAGGAGGTAGACTGGAATTGCATTGAAAGCATAGGAAAAGAGGCAGAACGTCCACAATGATGCACTTGGCCAAAAAGGGCGTATGCGTTTTTTCCTGAATATATTCAGGAAAAAACGCATACGCACTTTTTGGCCAACCAAGCAAGCTTGCAAAGGAAATCTGCACTACAATGAAGTCTCACTTCCCCCCGGTCAAAAGGGCCATCTGAAAAAAGTGTAAAATCCAGACAGGCAGGACAGGCCATGGAGAACTGGGAGCCTTGTTATGCTGATGGGCGGGATGTAAATTGCCAACAGACACTCCGGAGAAGTGTATGGTGTTTCCTGAAACATCTAAAAAACAAAGCAACAGAGCCTAGGGCACTTCCACTTATGGTCCTAGAGCTTAGGGAAATTAAAATCAAAAAGACACAGCCACCCCAAAGTTTGGGACGCCTCTGTTTACAAGAACGTCGTTTACAGTACAAGTTCAACATCGCAGAAAGTGAAAAATGGATAAAGAAGTTGTGGTATTTACTTACAAAGCAATATCACTCAGCAATGAAATCTATGTCATCAGGCCCTTAACAGCACAATGAGTGGATTCAGGTATGATGATTCTAACTGAAATAAGTCACACAGAAAAAGAAACATCATAAGATATCAGTAATACACGGAATGTAAACTTGGCTACACAGGAACTGAATGACAGAACAGAACAGTGTCTCAAATTTAGAAAACCAACTTATGCTTGCTACGGGTAAAGGTGAGTTGGGGTGCTGCATAAAACCAGAGATTGAAATGAGCACAGATAAAGTTCCTTAAGCCAAATATGGAATAGACAAGAGCTACTCCTTGCTCAACGAAATGGACTCAACACCCCATATTAAACGCCTAAGAATGTACCTGACTAGTAAGTATCTTAAAACCTATGCATTGCTATGTCTCCGAAAGAGAATCAAGCATGTGTACAGGGGCAAAAACGCAGCAGTGATAGGATTGGAGCAGTTCGGTGAGCAAATGAAGACCCTTTGAAGTCATATTGCATGGTACCCATTCCACGGGTTTCAACTACCCAGGTTTAAGGTATTCTTCCTTCAGCTAAAACATGCATGTGGAACCTAGAGTATGATCAACCATGTGATCGGGAGACGTGTTCAAATATGTCTCAGTTTTCGTACCCTGGTACTCGGGTGCAACATTCCAGACGCTTTACTAACACTCTCCCGACTTGGAGAGTCAATCCCTTTAACCTCCTGTTTGGCCCAGTTTGCAATTTCTGCGGAAGATGAACAGGAACAGCGAGAACCAATGAGAGGCTAGCTGGAGGTGTCTGGACGGGCAAATTTAACTCTAATTTCCCACCAGGAAGAGGAATTAACCAAAGGCTCAGCGTGCCGTGCCAGAACCAGAGTACGGCCTGAAGCCATCCTGCAGTGTTGCGGCCAGGTCACAAGAAAGAGAGTTGAAGAAAGGAGCTCAGGGGCACTGTAATTCACAAACCTGCAGAGTTATAAATGACAGCTATCGTCCAAAAATATACTGAAGTAAGGCTGCCAAGAGGACTTGAAAGCGGGGCAGAATTGCAGGAAACCGATTTCAGGAGGTAGACTGGAATTGCATTGAAAGCATAGGAAAAGAGGCAGAACGTCCACAATGATGCACTTGGCCAAAAAGGGCGTATGCGTTTTTTCCTGAATATATTCAGGAAAAAACGCATACGCACTTTTTGGGCAAACAAGCAAGCTTGCAAAGGAAATCTGCACTACAATGAAGTCTCACTTCCCCCCGGTCAAAAGGGCCATCTGAAAAAAGTGTAAAATCCAGAAAGGCAGGACAGGCCATGGAGAACTGGGAGCCTTGTTATGCTGATGGGCAGGATGTAAATTGCCAACAGACACTCGGGAGAAGTGTATGGTGTTTCCTGAAACATCTAAAAAACAAAGCAACAGAGCCTAGGGCACTTCCACTTATGGTCCTATAGCTTAGGGAAATTAAAATCAAAAAGACACAGCCACCCCAAAGTTTGGGACGCCTCTGTTTACAAGAACCTCGTTTACCGTACAAGTTCAATATCACAGAAAGTGAAAAATGGATAAAGAACTTGTGGTACTTACGTACAATGCAGTATCACTCAGCAATGAAATCTATGTCATCAGGCCCGTAGCAGCATAATGAGTGGATTCAGGTACGATGATTCTAACTGAAATAAGTCACACAGAAAAAGAAACATCATAAGATATCACTAATACACGGAATGTAAACTTGGCTACACAGGAACTGGATTCCAAAACAGAACAGGGTCTCAAATTTAGAAAACCAACTTATGCTTGCTTAAGGGGAAAGGTGAGTTGGGGTGCTGCATAAAACCAGAGATTGAAATGAGCACAGATAAAGTTCCTTAAGCCAAATATGGAATAGACAAGAGCTACTCCTTGCTCAACGAAATGGACTCAACACCCCATATTAAACGCCTAAGAATGTACCTGACTAGTAAGTATCTTAAAACCTATGGATTGCTATGTCTCCAAAAGAGAATCAAGCGTGTGTACAGCGGCATAAATGCAACAGTGATAGGACTGGAGAGCTTTGTGAGCAAATGAAGACCCTTTGAAGTCATACTGCATGGTACCCATTCCACGGGTCTCAACTCTCCAGGTTTAATGTATTCTTCCTTCAGCTAAAACATGCATGTGGAACCTAGAGTATGATCAACCATGTGATCAGGAGACGTGTTCAAATATGTCTCAGTTTTCGTACCCAGGTACTCGGGTGCAACATTCCAGACGCTTTACTAACACTCTCCCGACTTGGAGAGTCAATCCCTTTAACCTCCTGTTTGGCCCAGTTTGCAATTTCTGCGGAAGATGAACAGGAATAGCGAGAACCAATGAGAGACTAGCTGGAGGTGTCTGGACGGGCAAATTTAACTCTCAATTCCCACCAGGAAGAGGAAATAACCAAAGGCTCAGTGTGCCGTGCCGAAAGCAGAATAGGGCCTGAAGCCATCCTGCGGTGTTGCGGCCAGCCCAAAAGAAAGCGAGTTGAAGAAAGGAGCTCAGGGGCACTGTAATTCACAAACCTGCAGAGTTATAAATGACAGCTATCGTCCAAAAATAGACTGAAGTAAGGCTGCCAAGAGGACTTGAAAGCGGGGCAGAATTGCAGAAAACCGATTTCAGGAGGTAGACTGGAATTGCATTGAAAGCATAGGAAAAGAGGCAGAACATCCACAATGATGCACTTGGCCAAAAAGGGCGTATGCGTTTTTTCCTGAATATATTCAGGAAAAAACGCATACGCCCTTTTTGGCCAACCAAGCAAGCTTGCAAAGGAAATCTGCACTACAATGAAGTCTCACTTCCACGCGGTCAAAAGGGCCATCTGAAAAAAAGTATAAAATCCAGAAAGGCAGGACAGGCCATGGAGAACTGGGAGCCTTGTTATGCTGATGGGCGGGATGTAAATTGCCAACAGACACTCTGGAGAAGTGTATGGTGTTTCCTGAAACATCTATAAAACAAAGCAACAGAGCCTAGGGCACTTCCACTTATGGACCTATAGCTTAGGGAAGTAAAATCAAAAAGACGCAGCCACCCCAAAGTTTGGGACGCCTCTGTTTACAAGAACCTCGTTTACAGTACAAGTTCAACATCGCAGAAAGTGAAAAATGAATAAAGAAGTTGTGGTATTTACTTACAAAGCAATATCACTCAGCAATGAAATCTATGTCATCAGGCCCTTAGCAGCACAATGAGTGGATTCAGGTATGATGATTCTAACTGAAATAAGTCACACAGAAAAAGAAACATCATAAGATATCAGTAATACACGGAATGTAAACTTGGCTACACAGGAACTGAATTACAGAACAGAACAGGGTCTCAAATTTAGAAAACCAACTTATGCTTGCTTAAGGGGAAAGGTGAGTTGGGGTGCTGCATAAAACCAGAGATTGAAATGAGCACAGATAAAGTTCCTTAAGCCAAATATGGAATAGACAAGAGCTACTCCTTGCTCAACGAAATGGACTCAACACCGCATATTAAACGCCTAAGAATGTACCTGACTAGTAAGTATATTAAAACCTATGGAATGCTATGTCTCCAAAAGTGAATCAAGCGTGTGTAGAGGGGCATAAACGCAGCAGTGATAGGATTGGAGAGGTTCGGTGAGCAAATGAAGACCCTTTGAAGTCATATTGCATGGTACCCATTCCACGGGTCTCAACTCCCCAGGTTTAAGGTATTCTTCCTTCAGCTAAAACATGCATGTGGAACCCAGAGTATGATCAACCGTGTGAACGGGAGACGTGTTCAAATATGTCTCAGTTTTCCTCCCCTGGTACTAGGGTGCAACATTCCAGACGCTTTACTAACACTCTCCCCACTAGGAGAGTCAGCGCCTTTAACCACCTGTTTGGCCCAGTTTCCATTTTCTGCGGAAGATGTACAGGAATAGGGAGAACCAATGAGAGACTAGCTGGAGGTGTCTGGACGGGCAAATTTAACTCTCATTTCCCACCAGGAAGAGGAATTAACCAAAGGCTCAGCGTGCCATGCCGGAAGCACATTAGGGCTTGAAGCCATCCTGCGGTGTTGCGGCCAGCTCACAAGAAAGCGAGTTGAAGAAAGGAGCTCAGGGGCACTGTAATTCACAAACCTGCAGAGTTATAAATGACAGCTATCGTCCAAAAATATACTGAAGTAAGGCTGCCAAGAGGACTTGAAAGCGGGGCAGAGTTGCAGGAAACTGATTTCAGGAGGTAGACTGGAATTGCATTGAAAGCATAGGAAAAGAGGCAGAACGTCCACAATGATGCACTTGGCCAAAAAAGGCGTATGCGTTTTTTCCTGAATATATTCAGGAAAAAACGCATACGCCCTTTTTGGCCAACCAAGCAAGCTTGCAAAGAAATCTGCACTACAATGAAGTCTCACTTCCCCCCTGTCAAAGGGACCATCTGAAAAAAGTGTAAAATCCAGAAAGGCAGGACAGGCCATGGAGATCTGGGAGCCTTGTTATGCTGATGGGCGGGATGTAAATTGCCAACAGACACTTGGGAGAAGTGTATGGTGTTTCCTGAAACATCTAAAAAAATAAGCAACAGAGCCTAGGGCACTTCCACTTATGGTCCTATAGCTTAGGGAAATTAAAATCAAAAAGACACAGTCACCCCAAAGTATGGAACGGCTCTGTTTACAAGAACCTCGTTTACCGTAGAAGTTCAATATCACAGAAAGTGAAAAATGGATAAAGAACTTGTGGTACTTACGTACAATGCAGTATCACTCAGCAAAGAAATCTATGTCATCAGGCCCATAGCAGCATAATGAGTGGATTCAGGTACGATGATTCTAACTGAAATAAGTCACACAGAAAAAGAAACATCATAAGATATCACTAATACACGGAATGTAAACTTGGCTACACAGGAACTGAATTACAGAACAGAACAGGGTCTCAAATTTACGAAACCAACTTATGCTTGCTTAATGGGAAAGGTGAGTTGGGGTGCTGCATAAAACCAGAGATTGAAATGAGCACAGATAAAGTTCCTTAAGCCAAATATGGAATAGACAAGAGCTACTCCTTGCTCAACGAAATGGACTCAACACCCCATATTAAACGCCTAAGAATGTACCTGACTAGTAAGTATCTTAAAACCTATGGGTTGCTATGTCTCCAAAAGAGAATCAAGTTGTGTACAGGGGCACAAGCGCAGCAGTGATAGGATTGGAGAGGTTCGGTGAGCAAATGAAGACCCTTTGAAGTCATATTGCATGGTACCCATTCCAGGGGTCTCAACTCTCCAGGTTTAAGGTATTCTTCCTTCAGCTAAAACATGCATGTGGAACCCAGAGTATGATCAACCGTGTGAACGGGAGACATGTTCAAATATGTCTCAGTTTTCCTCCCCTGGTACTTGGGTGCAACATTCCAGACGCTTTACTAACACTCTCCTCACTTGGAGAGTCAGCGCCTTTAACCTCCTGTTTGGCCCAGTTTGCAATTTCTGCGGAAGATGAACAGGAATAGGGAGAACCAATGAGAGACTAGCTGGAGGTGTCTGGACGGGCAAATTTAACTCTCATTTCCCACCAGGAAGAGGAAATAACCAAAGGCTCAGCGTGCCGTACCGGAACCAGATTAGGGCCTGAAGCCATCCTGCGGTGTTGCGGTCAGCTCAAAAGAAAGTGAGTTGAAGAAAGGAGCTCAGGGGCACTGTAATTCACAAACCTGCAGAGTTATAAATGACAGCTATCGTCCAAAAATATACTGAAGTAAGGCTGCCAAGAGGACTTGAAAGCGGGGCAGAATTGCAGGAAACCGATTTCAGGAGGTAGACTGGAATTGCATTGAAAGCATAGGAAAAGAGGCAGAACGTCCACAATGATGCACTTGGCCAAAAAGGGCGTATGCATTTTTTCCTGAATATATTCAGGAAAAAACGCATACGCCCTTTTTGGCCAACCAAGCAAGCTTGCAAAGGAAATCTGCACTACAATGAAGTCTCACTTCCCCCCGGTCAAAAGGGCCATCTGAAAAAAGTGTAAAATCCAGAAAGGCAGGACAGGCCATGGAGAACTGGGAGCCTTGTTATGCTGATGGGCGGGATGTAAATTGCCAACAGACACTCGGGAGAAGTGTATGGTGTTTCCTGAAACATCTAAAAAACAAAGCAACAGAGCCTAGGGCACTTCCACTTATGGTCCTATAGCTTAGGGAAATTAAAATCAAAAAGACACAGCCACCCCAAAGTTTGGGACGCCTCTGTTTACAAGAACCTCGTTTACAGTACAAGTTCAATATCACAGAAAGTGAAAAATGGATAAAGAACTTGTGGTACTTACATACAATGCAGTATCACTCAGCAATGAAATCTATGTCATCAGGCCCATAGCAGCATAATGAGTGGATTCAGGTACGATGATTCTAACTGAAATAAGTCACACAGAAAAAGAAACATCATAAGATATCACTAATACACGGAATGTAAACTTGGCTACACAGGAAGTGAATTCCAAAACAGAACAGGGTCTCAAATTTAGAAAACCAACTTATGCTTGCTTAAGGGGAAAGGTGAGTTGGGGTGCTGCATAAAACCAGAGATTGAAATGAGCACAGATAAAGTTCCTTAAGCCAAATATGGAATAGACAAGAGCTACTCCTTGCTCAACGAAATGGACTCAACACCCCATATTAAACGCCTAAGAATGTACCTGACTAGTAAGTATCTTAAAACCTATGGATTGCTATGTCTCCAAAAGAGAATCAAGCATGTGTACAGGGGCATAAATGCAGCAGTGATAGGATTGGAAAGGTTCGGTGAGCAAATGAAGACCCTTTGAAGTCATATTGCATGGTACCCATTCCACGGGTTTCAATTACCCAGGTTTAAGGTATTCTTCCTTCAGCTAAAACATGCATGTGGAACCCAGAGTATGATCAACCGTGTGAACGGGAGACGTGTTCAAATATGTCTCAGTTTTCGTACCCTGGTACTAGGGTGCAACATTCCAGACGCTTTACTAACACTCTCCCCACTTGGAGAGTCAGCGCCTTTAACCTCCTGTTTGGCCCAGTTTGCAATTTCTGCGGAAGATGAACAGGAATAGGGAGAACCAATGAGAGACTAGCTGGAGGTGTCTGGACGGGCAAATTTAACTCTCATTTCCCACCAGGAAGAGGAAATAACCAAAGGCTCAGCATGCCGTGCCGGAACCAGATTAGGGCCTGAAGCCATCCTGCGGTGTTGTGGCCAGCTGAAAAGAAAGCGAGTTGAAGAAAGGAGCTCAGGGGCACTGTAATTCACAAACCTGCAGAGTTATAAATGACAGCTATCGTCCAAAAATATACTGAAGTAAGTCTGCCAAGAGGACTTGAAAGCGGGGCAGAATTGCAGGAAACCGATTTCAGCAGGTAGACTGGAATTGCATTTAAAGCATAGGAAAAGAGGCAGAACGTCCACAATGATGCACTTGGCCAAAAAGGGCGTATGCGTTTTTTCCTGAATATATTCAGGAAAAAACGCATACGCCCTTTTTGGCCAACCAAGCAAGCTTGCAAAGGAAATCTGCACTACAATGAAGTCTCACTTCCACAAGGTCAAAAGGGCCACCTGAAAAAAGTGTAAAATCCAGAAAGGCAGGACAGGCCATGGAGAACTGGGAGCCTTGTTATGCTGATGGGCGGGATGTAAATTGCCAACAGCCACTCGGGAGAAGTGTATGGTGTTTCCTGAAACATCTAAAAAACAAAGCAACAGAGCCTAGGGCACTTCCACTTATGGTCCTATAGCTTAGGGAAATGAAAATCAAAAAGACACAGCCACCCCAAAGTTTGGGACGGCTCTGTTTACAAGAACCTCGTTTACAGTACAAGTTCAATATCGCAGAAAGTGAAAAATGGATAAAGAACTTGTGGTACTTACGTACAATGCAATATCACTCAGCAATGACATCTATATCATCAGGCCCGTAGCAGCATAATGAGTGGATTCAGGTATGATGATTCTAACTGAAATAAATCACACAGAATAAAAACATCATAAGATATCACTAATACACGGAATGTGAACTTGGCTACACATTAACTGAGTTACAAAACAGAACAGGGTCTCAAGTTTAGAAAACCAACTTATGTTTGCTTAAGGGGGAAGGTGAGTTGGGGTGCTGCATAAAACCAGAGTTTGAAATTAGCACAGATACCGTTCCATAAGCCAAATATGTAATAGACAAGACCTACCCCTTGCTCAACAAAATGGACTCAACAATGAGGTATCACCTCACACCTGATAGAATGGGCATCATCAGAAAATTTACAAACAAAAATGCTGGAAAGGGTGTGGAGAAAAGGAACACTCTTCCACTATTTTTGGGAATATAAATTGATACAGTCACTATGGAGAACAATATGGAGTTTCTTAAGAAACTAACAATAGAATTACCATATGATACAGCAATCCCAGTTCTGGACATATACCCAGACAAAACCATAAATCAAAAAGAGACATTCACCGCAATGTTCATTGCATCACTATTTACAATATCGAGGTAATGGAAGCAATCTAAATGCCCAC
This sequence comes from Stenella coeruleoalba, assembly GCF_951394435.1. Classification (NCBI taxonomy): domain Eukaryota; kingdom Metazoa; phylum Chordata; class Mammalia; order Artiodactyla; family Delphinidae; genus Stenella; species Stenella coeruleoalba. The sequence continues at coordinate 310,479 of NW_027646034.1, read as the reverse complement.
AGACAGACGAATGCATAAAGCTGTGGTACATATATAAAATGGAATATTACTAAGCCACGAAAAGGAATGAAATTGGGTCATTTGTAGAGCCGTCAATGGATCTAGAGACTGTCATACAGAGTGAAGTAAGTCAGAAAGAGAAAAACAAATCTTGTATATTCATGCATATATGTGGAACCTAGAAAAACTGTACAGATTAACCATTTTGCAAGGCATAAATAGAGCAACAGATGTAGACAACAAACGTATGGACAACAAGGGGGGAAAGCTGTTGGGGGGGTGGTGGTGGGAGGAGTTGAGAGACTGGGATTGGCATGTATACATTTATATGTATAAAATAGATAACCAATAAGAACCTGCTGTATAAAAATATAAAATAAAATTCAAAATTAAAAAGAAATAAAATTTAAAAAATAAAACAGAAAAAACAATTATTCTCTTCACATACATGTATTTATATGAATAAATTATTTCCATGCTTATATCTGTAAATACAAAAAAGAGGAATAAAACCTACCTTGAATCAAAAACGAAAAAGAGAAAAAAAACACAGAACCCACCAGTTCCACAGAGGAAAACCGTATCAGGGCACTTGCTCCAGTTGTAAACAATTCTGAAGTTGGTCAGTGGTGGGGAATCATCTCCCATTCAGCCAGCAGCCCCCACGCAACAAGCGTCCTCATTGCAAAGCTGGGGCACCGTGCCGAGGCATCTGTGAGTAAACGTGAGCTGAGCCCCAGGCCAGTTGCTGCTGAACTATTCCCACCCGTCCCAGGTAAAACACCTGAATATATACAAGGACTTGAAAGCCTAGAGGAAGGGCCATAGAGCCACACGAGTGACAGCATGCCGGCCGACTTGGTGCCTGCAGGCCAGCCAGGATGGTCCTGGCCCTGGGTGCTCTTCTGGAAGATTTCCATTTCCCTGCCTGAGATACCCGTCCTGTCCCTGCCCCCACTGCTTTTTTCCTTCCTCACCTCTGCCCAGGGAGAAATTCCAGCAGCAGGTATGGGTGACACATCCTCTTCTTTAGCAGGTGGCAGCATGGCAACTGCTGCAGAAAGTCCAGCAGAGCCCCACTCACACTGGGCCACCCACAAAGCTGTGGCCTCTCACTCCCTCCCACCAGCCCAGCCCCGAGACTGCTGACAGGGCAGAGAAAATGGCGTCAGGCACTGCAGGGGCTCTTGCTGCCTGGAGTGGTATTTATATTGATCTCAACCCAGGCACACCTGGGGAGGGCTGGCCGGCACGGTAAGGCTGCCCAGCTCAGCCAATCATCACCCCTCAGGGGCTCACAGTTGCAGAAAATGGAACTTGCTAAACCGGCCAGGTCCAAGGAACAGGTGTGGGCTCCTGAGAGTCAGGATAGACAAGGGGCTGCAGCTTTGGCTTGTTTTCTAATCATTTTATCTGGCCCATGAGTGGGAGACAACTTCAAGAAAACCCTCTCCTAATGAGAGGAAACCAGGAGTCAGGGAGAGGAGGGGTGGGTGGTGGTTGGAGACAGAGGCCTGGTGCCCCGGGTGCAGTGGAAGTCTCTGGAAGACCAGGTGGAAGGAGGCCACACAGAGTGATGCCCAGGGTCACAGACCTGTCGCAGCTGCTGTTTGTTAGTTCAAGTCCTGCTCTGAGGTGCTCTGTGTCAGCTCTGAGCGACAGGTGAGCTGGGGGTGCTCTGCAATGAGGGCTATGTGCACAGTTCCTGTGTGCCCAGCCCTGCCACGGTACCTGCAAGGGTAGCTCTGTATCCTGGGAGGGGCCTGACCACGAGAGCCCCGTGGGCTGGGGTGGGGGTGGGGTACCTGCCCAGGTGAGCTCCATATTCTGGGATTGGTCTGACCACGAGAGCCCCATGGGCTGCTGGGGACCTGGTAAAGGATGTCAGGACAGTCAGTGAAGCCACCGAGGATATACCTCCAGTTGCTCCTAATTCCTACACCCTGCTGGTCATTCTACCAACCACCAGGACATGGTATTCTGTATTAGTCTTCAATGATGCCTTCTTTTGCATTCCATTAGTCCCAGAGTCACAAGAAATTTTGGCTTGTGAGTGGCAGGACTCAACATACAACTAAAACAATACTTCCGGGCCGTCTTGCCCCAAGGGTGCAAAAATTCCCACACCATCTTTGGGGAAAGCTTAGCTAAAGACCTAAAAGTTCTACCTCTGGAAAAGGAAATCCTCCTTCAGTACGCAGACGACATTCTGATCGCCAGCCCTACTAAGGAGGCCTCTGAACTACCAAGCCAATAAAGGATAGAAGTTGTCCAAGAAAAAGCTCAAATATCACAGACTGTGGTGACCTGCCTGGGCTTCATTCTCACAGAAGGTCGGAGAAGCCCATCCCAGGAAAGGGAAGAAACCATTTTCAGCCTTACCCCTTTCTAAAACTAGAAGACAGCTTAGGGGTTCCTGGGGAGGCCAGGGTTTGCTGCTTCTGGATCCCTAACTACAGTCTACTAGCTGGGTCTCTATATGAAACACTGAAAGGAAAAGATGATGATCCTTTTGAATAGAATCCAGAAGTGACCTTTCAAGAATGGAAAGAGCAGTCAATTCAGACCCTTGCCATGGAACTCCCTAATTTAGCTAAACCCTTTGACCTTTACATTCCCGGTGAAAGGTGAATCGCCATTGGAGAATTAGTGCAAAAACTGGGACCACTTGAAATGGAACAATGCAAGAATGCCATCCAGGTAGGATAAACTACGGTCACCAAGGGGCTTGGCCCACTGCCACATCTGGCCAAGATACTGGCGGTATCTAAAAACCTGGAAATCAGCAGCCCAAAAGGCCACCTCCCTCCTAAGGGAAAAGGACCCCACGTGGTGATCCTAACCACCAACCATGCCCTGAAGTTGCAGGGTTCGCTCCGTGGGCACACCAACCTCGAGTGAGGAGGCCCTCCAACTCCATCATCCAGAGAGATAACCAGGGGCAACAGGGCACCATGACGACTCGTGTGAACATCACTTGACCTGGAGTTTCTCTCATAAAACAACAAGAGTGTGTCCCAAAAGAGTAGACTACTGCTTGCAGGACTTACTGCACCCAGAGGGGAGCTAATAATCTTGGCGGGGGAACCGTATATCACACTGTCACCATAGAAAAGCCTACAGACACTGTGCTGATGGTGGCCAATAAGACCGGCTGGACTCCTGTTTACTTCAAAAGGCTGTTGACTCAGTGGCCATCATGGTCCTTGATCACCACTGACCCTGGACTGTCTGGGAGTGGAGCGGGCAGGGCTCTGACACCTGGTGCTGTTTGTACATTAATTCAGGGGCCTAATTGAAGAAAGCGCAGACTACTGGTCAGAGCATCTAGGCTGGCAGAAACGGTCAGCCTAAGGTGGCCAAACAAATGTGGGGCGGGGTGAAACCGGCCCCCACAGCGTCTCTGCACATCTCTTTCCTGGACCCTTAAAGGTCATTAGAGTCTATAACACTTCCAATGCTGGTGCTCAGGTGGACGAGCAGGGAGGCAGGGGTCCTGGGGACAATCAACGTCACCTGGAGGCTGCTGGGGAGAAGCTCTGACCCTCACCCCCGGGTATGAGGGCTCCCAACTCAGCACTCAGCAGTTACAGAAGAAGGGTCTGCACCCTCAGCACTCCAAGAATGAGGAACAGGACAAAAGGCAGAGGAGGGGTTTGTCCCCAGCAAAGCCCATTAAAAATCCCTGGGAGATAAAAATAGAATCTGGGCAATAAAGTCAAGTCTAACCTTTTTTATCCTTTGTGCTTTGTCTAATTTCATGTGCTCCTAGGGTCCCGCATGCAGAGGTTCCACACCCGGCACTTCAGACCAGATTTCCTAGTGCAGAATGGCTGGGTCGACACCTCAGCTCCTGGGGCCCAGTGCAGACTCCGCGATATAGAGCCTGAGCTGCAGCCAACCCCGCCCTCGAGAGCTCCGCCCCCTCCCTCCCACTGACTCTGACAGGATCTCTACACAGCAGCCCAGCCCACAGCCCACGGGGTAGTGCATGCTCTCACCTCTCCATTCTCTGATCAAAATATAAAGTTTCCTTTGCTTGTGAACCAAACTCAGTCTCAATCTGTTGGCCCCAATGACACTGGGCAGGGGGACACTTGTTGGGGTCCACTCTGGAGGATCAGTAACAGAAATTGAGACTATTGTAACCTCAATGAACAGATGTGTGAGCCAAACTGTAGTTAACATAGAACAGTGTATAAGGCTCGGGTAAAATAAGATGTTTCTAACACTTCCATTTGATATTTCCATCACTTTATTATAAGCAAGTTCAGTGAAAAGGTTTGTCTTATTTGTCAGGTCAATATTAGAGAAACGAAGTGATTTCTTTCCAAGGATGTACATCTAATAATCTTGGTTAAACCTTCAATCTTGTTTTAAATGCTTTTCCATTGAAAATGATACCTCTCTTTCAGCTCCCCCATTTCTGAGAAGTATAAAATCTTATAATTTATTATTACCAAAGGGGAAAGGTGGGAGGAGGGATAAATTAACAGTTTGGGATTAACACATACACACTGCTATGTATAAAATAGATCATCAACAAGGAACTACTGTATAGCACAGGGAACTACACTCAACATTTTGCAATAACCTATAAGGGGAAATAATCTGAAAAAGAATAGATATTTTTATTGACATCATCTATCAATGACAGTTAAAGTGTAACCTAAGGGAAGCTGGTGGTGAGTGCTTCTGACCCTGAAGACTTCAATCATCTAAAGTTTGGACTCTGCCTACTTCCCAAGGCCCTTAATGAACATATGTGTAGCCGTAGCTTAAAAAATTCCCCAGTTTGGGTTTCGGGGAGACACTGATTTTGAAAAAGCCCTGGTGTTCTCCTTACATGAATGGGACTCTTCCTACTGCTAAAACATGTCTGTCACACCCAGAGGATGGTATACCGTCTGATCGGGAAGAGTTTGGAAAAGGCATCTCATCTCCTCATCTCCTGGTGCTCGGGTTCACCCCTCCAGCGTCTTTACTAACAGTCTCCCCACTTGGAGATGTCAGCACTGTCAACATCCTGTTGCGTACAGTTTGGAATTTGTCCAGAGGATGAAGCGGAAGGATGAGGAACAATGAGAGACAAGTCCTAGGTGTTCAGACAGGCACATGTCACTCTAATTTCCAATCAGGAAGACGAATTGACCAAAGGCTAGGGTTGCCCATGGAAACAGTATAGGGCTTGAGGAAATCCTGCTGCTTTGTGGCCAGTTCCCATAAACACAAGTTGAACAATGGAACTCAGGGGCAGTAAAATTCACGAAACTGCAGAGTTGAAAATATCCATCACTGAAAAATGTCTTGAGGAAAGTCAGAGAAAAGGACTTGTAAGCAAGGGAGAATGGCAGGAAAGGGATTTGAGGAGGTAGAAAGGACTCGCCATTAAGCACAAGAAAAGGAGCTGAACATTGCCAACATTGCAGTTGGCCAAAAAGGGTGTATGCGTTTTTTTCTGTATATATTCAAGAAAAGGGCATACACTTTTTTAGCCAACCAAACAGGTGGGCACTGGAAGTCAATACTACAAAACATATCACTTCGCATCAGTCAGAAGAGCCATCCTCATAAAGCGTAAACAACAGAAATGCAGGACAGGGCAACGAGAAGAGGGAGCCCTGTGAGACTTATAGTGGAAATGTATATTGCCAACGGCCATTCTGGAGAAGTGTATTGTGTTTACTAAAGCATCTAAAAAATGAGCTACAGAGCATAGGGCACTTGCACTCATGGGTGTATATCTTGGGAAAAACAAAAATCGAGAGGACACAGGCACCCCAATGTTTACCCCCTCTCTGTTTAAAAGATCCTCAACTAGGATATAACTTAAATGTCTCTGGAGGGAAAAAATGGATAGAGATGTGGTACTTAGGTAGAGTGGAATATTATTCAGCCTGGAAATCAATGAAATATGGCCAGTTGTAACAACTCCGGAGGAGTTATGTATGATCATTCTAAGTGACATAATTCAAAAAGAAAAAGACACATATCATAAGATATCACTTAAAGGTGGAATCCAAAATGGCTACACATGAAATAAATTACAAAACAAAAACATAGTCAAATATGTAGAAAACACGCATAAGGCTGCTAAACGGGAAAGGTGGGGAGGGGTGAGGCATCATCCAGGAGGTTGAAATTAGCAAAGATACCATTCCAAATACCAAACTGATAATCAACAAGGCCTACACGGTAGCTAAAAGAACTGCACTCAGCACACTCAAGTCACCGGAAAAGAATATATACGACTGGTAAGAATCTGAAAAAGAATTTATTGATGTCTCTCTGTACGTGAATCAAGTGGATGTACAGCAGCAAGAAACAGAGCTCTGAAAATCAGCTGTAACCAATATAGTAATAAATTGAAAAAAATAAATGACAGAGAGACAGAGAAAACCTCTTACAACTTTTCCTCAGGGACGGTGATGCAACATGGATTGAACACATCTAGACCCACAGCAGGATGAGACATAAGGCTGGAAACTGCGCTAAGAGAAATGTGAGGTTGGGTGAGGAAATGCACACCCTTTAAAGTAATACTACCTGGTGCCCATTCAATGGGTCCCAAATCTGCAGGTTCAAGGGATCTTCCTACAGCTAAAACATGCATGGAAAACCCAGAGGACTGTACACCATGTGATCGGGAGATGTGTCTAAAATGCAGCTCATTTATCCTCTCCTGGTGCTCCTGTTCACCATTCCAGCGACGTTACTTAGAATCTCCCCACTTGGAGAATCAGCACATTTCAACTTCTGTTTCACACATTTTGCAAATTGTGAGGAGGATGAACGGGAAGAGGGGGAACCAATGAGAGAATAGTTGTAGGGGGTTGGACGGGCACATATCAATCTAATTTCCCATTAAGAATAAGAATTGAAAAAGGGCTCAGATCGCCTCGCCGGAGCCAAAATAGGGCCTGAAGCAATCCTGCGGGTTTGAGGCCAGCTCACAAAAGAGCAACTTAAAAAATGGAGCTCAGGGTCACTGCAATTCACAAACCTGCAGAGTTATAAATGAAAACTAACGTCCAAAAATATGTTGAGGTAAGGCAAAGAAGAGGATCTGAATGCAAGACAGAATTGCAAGAAACAGATTTCAAGAGATAGATTGGACTCATCTTTAAAGCACATGAAAAGCGGCAGAATTTCGACAATGATGCAGTTGGCCCAAAAGGGCATATGCGTTTTTCCTGATTATATCCAGGAAAAAACGCATACGCACTTTATGGGAAGGAAGCCCATATGGGCAAGCAAGCAATGCAAATGTGCACAACAAAGAAGTCTCATTTCCCTCCGGTCAAAAGAGCCATCCTAAAAAATTGTAAAAACCAGAAATGCAGGACAGGCCATGGAGAACAGGGAGCCTTTATACGCTGATGGGCAGTGTGTGAACTGCCGAGAGCCACTCTGGAGAAGTGTATGGTGGTTCCTAAATCATCTAAAAAACAGAGCTACAGAGCATAGGACACTTCCAATCATGGGAGTATATCTAGGGAAGTCTAAAAATCAACAAGAAACAAGCACACCACAGTTTAGGGCTACTCTGTTTACAAGAACCTCAACTTCAGTACACCTTAAATATCCCAGGAAAGAGAACAATGGATAAAGAAGATGTGGTACTTATGTACAACGGAATATCTCTTCACCATGAAATCAATATAATAAGGCTAGTAGAAGGATAAAGAGTGGATTTAGGTCCGATAATACTACTTGAAATAAGTCAAACAGAAAAAGAAACATATCATAAGATATCACCTATAGAGGGAGGGTAAATATGGCTGCACAAGAAATGAATTACAGAACAGAACAGTGTCTCACATTTAGAAAACACACTTATGTCAGCTTAAGGAGAAAGGAGAGGTGGGGTGATGCATAAAACCAGAGTTTGAAATTAGCACAGATACCGTTCAGTAAACCAAATAGGTATTAGACAAGATCTACACCTTGCTCAATGAACTGGCCTCAACACACCCTATACACCACAGAGAAATATATCTGAGTAATAAGAGTCTTAAAACCCATGTATTGATATATCTCCATAAGGGAATCAAGTGTGTGCAGAGCAGCACAAACACAGCAGTGAAAATGAGCTAAACCCCATTATAGAAATAAATTTTAAAAACAAAACGCAGAAACAATGAAAGAGAGAAAAATTCTTACAAAATTCGCTCAGGGGCTGTGATGCAACCTGGATTGACCACATATAAACCCACAGCTGGATAAGACATAAGGCTGGACACTTGGGGCTGACAGGATTGGTGAGCTTTGGTGAGCAACTGCCGAAAGTTTAATGCAATACTTCATGCTGCTCATTCCAAGGGTCCCAACACTCCAGGTTGAAGGGAATCTTCCTACAGCTAAACCATGCTTGGGAAACCCAGCGACTGGTATACCATATGATCGGGAAAGGTTTCTAAAACGCACCTCATTTTTCCTCTCCTGGGGCTCCGGATCGACATTCCAGCCGCTTTACTAACAACATCCCCACAAGGAGAGTCAATGCCTTTAAGTTCTGGTATCGCACAGTCTGCAGTTAGTGCGGAGGATGAATGGGAATAGAGGGAACCAGCGAGAAACTAGCTGTAGCGGTTTCAATGGGCACATGTCACTCTAATTTCACATCAGTAAGAAGAATTAACCAAAGGCAGAGCAAGGTGCCCCAGAAGAATAGGGCCTGAAGGAATCCTGTGGTTATGAGGCAAGATCACAAAAATAAGAGCTGAAAAATGGAGCTAAGGACCACTGCAATTCAAAAACCTGCAGAGTTATAAAGGCCAACTACTTTCAAAAAATATACTGAGGTAATGCTATGAAGAGTCAATGAAAGCAAGGCAGAATTGCAGGAAACCGATTTCAGGAGGTAGACTGGAATTGCATTGAAAACATATGAAGAAAGTCAGAACCTCGACAATGATGCACTTGGCCAAAAAAGGTGTATGCGTTTTTTCCTGAATATATTCAGGAAAAAACGCATACGCCCTTTTTGGCCAACCAAGCAAGCTTGCAAAGGAAATCTGCACTACAATGAAGTCTCACTTCCCCGCGGTCAAAAGGGCCATCTGAAAAAAGTGTAAAATCCAGAAAGGCAGGACAGGCCATGGAGAACTGGGAGCCTTGTTATGCTGATGGGCGGGATGTAAGTTGCCAACAGCACTTGGGAGAAATGTATGGTGTTTCCTGAAATATCTAAAAAACAAAGCAACAGAGCCTAGGGCACTTCCACTTATGGTCCTATAGCTTAGGGAAATTAAAATCAAAAAGACACAGCCACCCCAAAGTTTGGGACGCCTCTGTTTACAAGAACCTCGTTTACGGGACAAGTTCAATATCGCAGAAAGTGAAAACTGGATGAAGAAGTTGTGGTACTTACGTACAATGCAATATCACTCAGCAATGAAATCTATATCATCAGGCCCATAGCAGCATAATGAGTGGATTCAGGTATGATGATTCTAACTGAAATAAGTCACACAGAAAAAGAACCATCATAAGATATCACTAATACACGGAATGTAAACTTGGCTACACAGGAACTGAATTACAAAACAGAACAGGGTCTCAAATTTAGAAAACTAACCTATGCTTGCTTAAGGGGAAAGGTGAGTTGGGGTGCTGCATAAAACCAGAGATTGAAATGAGCACAGATAAAATTCCTTAAGCCAAATATGGAATAGACAAGAGCTACTCCTTGCTCAATGAAATGGACTCAACACCCCATATTAAACGCCTAAGAATGTACCTGACTAGTAAGTATCTTAAAACCTATGGATTGCTATGTCTCCGAAAGAGAATCAAGCGTGTGTACAGGGGCATAAACGCAGCAGTGATAGGATTGGAGAGGTTCGGTGAGCAAATGAAGACCCTTTGAAGTCATATTGCATGGTACCCATTCCACGGGTCTCAACTCTCCAGGTTTAAGGGATTCTTCCTTCAGCTAAAACATGCATGTGGAACCCAGAGTATGATCAACCGTGTGATCGGGAGACGTTTTCAAATATGTCTCAGTTTTCATACCCTGGTACTCGGGTGCAACATTCCAGACGCTTTACTAACACTCTCCCCACTTGGAGAGTCAGTGCCTTTAACCTCCTGTTTGGCCCAGTTTGCAATTTCTGCGCAAGATGAACAGGAATAGGGAGAACCAATGAGAGACTAGTTGGAGGTGTCTGGACGGGCAAATTTAACTCTCTTTTCCCACCAGGCAGAGGAATTAACCAAAGGCTCAGCGTGCCGTGCCAGAACCAGATTAGGGCCTGAAGCCATCCTGCGGTGTTGCGGCCAGCTCACAAGAAAGCGAGTTGAAGAAAGGAGCTCAGGGGCACTGTAATTCACAAACCTGCAGAGTTATAAATGACAGCTATCGTCCAAAAATATACTGAAGTAAGGCTGCCAAGAGGACTTGAAAGCGGGGCAGAATTGCAGGAAACCGATTTCAGGAGGTAGACTGGAATTGCATTGAAAGCATAGGAAAAGAGGCAGAACGTCCACAATGATGCACTTGGCCAAAAAGGGCGTATGCGTTTTTTCCTGAATATATTCAGTAAAAAACGCATACGCCCTTTTTGGCCAACCAAGCAAGCTTGCAAAGGAAATCTGCACTACAATGAAGTCTCACTTCCCCCCAGTCAAAACGGTCATCTGAAAATAGTGTAAAATCCAGAAAGGCAGGACAGGCCATGGAGAACTGGGAGCCTTGTTATGCTGATGGGCGGGATGTAAATTGCCAACACACACTCAGGAGAAGTGTATGGTGTTTCCTGAAACATCTATAAAACAAAGCAACAGAGCCTTTGGCACTTCCACTTATGGTCCTATAGCTTAGGAAAGTAAAATCAAAAAGACACAGCCACCCCAAAGTTTGGAACGGCTCTGTTTACAAGAATCTCGTTTACAGTACAAGTTCAACATCGCAGAAAGTGAAAAATGGATAAAGAAGTTGTGGTACTTACTTACAAAGCAATATCACTCAGCAATGAAATCTATGTCATCAGGCCCGTAGCAGCATAATGAGTGGATTCAGGTACAATGATTCTAACTGAAATAAGTCACACAGAAAAAGAAACATCATAAGATATCACTAATACACGGAATGTAAACTTGGCTACACAGGAACTGAATTCCAAAACAGAACAGGGTCTCAAATTTAGAAAACCAACTTATGCTTGCTTAAGGGGAAAGGTGAGTTGTGGAGCTGCATAAAACCAGAGATTGAAATGAGCACAGATAAAGTTCCTTAAGCCAAATATGGAATAGACAAGAGCTATTCCTTGCTCAAGGAAATGGACTCAACAACCCATATTAAACGCCTAAGAATGTACCTGACTAGTAAGTATCTTAAAACCTAAGGATTGCTATGTCTCCAAAAGAGAATCAAGCATGTGTACAGGGGCATAAACGCAACAGTGATAGGATTGGAGAGGTTTGGTGAGCAAATGAAGAACCTTTGAAGTCATATTGCATGGTACCCATTACACGGGTCTCAACTCTCCAGGTTTAAGGTATTCTTCCTTCAGCTAAAACATGCATGTGGAACCCAAGTATGATCAACCATGTGAACGGGAGACGTGTTCAAATATGTCTCAGTTTTCCTCCCCTGGTACTCGGGTGCAACATTCCAGACGCTTTACTAACACTCTCCCCACTTGGAGAGTCAGCGCCTTTAACCTCCTGTTTGGCCCAGTTTGCAATTTCTGCGGAAGATGAACAGGAATAGCGAGAACCAATGAGAGGCTAGCTGGAGGTGTCTGGACGGGCAAATTTAACTCTCATTTCCCACCAGGAAGAGGAAATAACCAAAGGCTCAGCGTGCCGTACTGGAACCAGATTAGGGCCTGAAGACATCCTGCGGTGTTGCGGCCAGGTCACAAGAAAGCGAGTTGAAGAAAGGAGCTCAGGGGCACTGTAATTCACAAACCTGCAGAGTTATAAATGAGAGCTATCGTCCAAAAATAGACTGAAGTAAGGCTGCCAAGAGGACTTGAAAGCGGGACAGAATTGCAGGAAACCGATTTCAGGAGGTAGACTGGAATTGCATTGAAAGCATAGGAAAAGAGGCAGAACGTCCACAATGATGCACTTGGCCAAAAAGGGCGTATGCGTTTTTTCCTGAATATATTCAGGAAAAAACGCATACGCCCTTTTTGGCCAACCAATCAAGCTTGCAAAGGAAATCTGCACTACAATGAAGTCTCACTTCCCCCCGGTCAAAAGGGCCATCTGAAAAAAGTGTAAAATCCAGAAAGACAAGACAGGCCATGGAGAACTGGGAGCCTTGTTATGCTGATGGGCGGGATGTAAATTGCCAACAACCACTCGGGAGAAGTGTATGGTGTTTCCTGAAACATGTAAAAAACAAAGCAACAGAACCTAGGGCACTTCCACTTATGGTCCTATAGCTTAGGGAAATTAAAATCAAAAAGACACAGCCACCCCAAAGTTTGGAACGGATCTGTTTACAAGAACCTCGTTTACAGTACAAGTTCAACATCGCAGAAAGTGAAAAATGGATAAAGAAGTTGTGGTATTTACTTACAAAGCAATATCACTCAGCAATGAAATCTGTGTCATCAGGCCCTTAGCAGCACAATGAGTGGATTCAGGTACGATGATTCTAACTGAAATAAGTCACACAGAAAAAGAAACATCATAAGATATCACTAATACACGGAATGTAAACTTGGCTACACAGGAACTGAATTCCAAAACAGAACAGGGTCTCAAATTTAGAAAACCAACTTATGCTTGCTTAAGGGTAAAGGTGAGTTGGGGTGCTGCATAAAACCAGAGATTGAAATGAGCACAGATAAAGTTCCTTAAGTCAAATATGGAATAGACAAGAGCTACTCCTTGCTCAACGAAATGGACTCAACACCGCATATTAAACGCCTAAGAATGTACCTGACTAGTAAGTATCGGAAAACCTATGGATTGCTATGTCTCCAAAAGAGAATCAAGCATGTGTACAGGGGCATAAACGCAGCAGTGATAGGATTGGAGAGGTTCGGTGAGCAAATGAAGACCCTTTGAAGTCATATTGCATGGTACGCATTACACGGGTCTCAATTCTCCAGGTTTAAGGTATTCTTCCTTCAGCTAAAACATGCATGTGGAACCTAGAGTATGATCAACCATGTGATCGGGAGACGTGTTCAAATATGTCTCAGTTTTCCTCCACTGGTACTCGGGTGCAACATTCCAGACGCTTTACTAATACTCTCCCGACTTGGAGAGTCAGTCCCTTTAACCTCCTGTTTGGCCCAGTTTGCAAATTCTGCGGAAGATGAACAGGAATAGCGAGAACCAATGAGAGACTAGCTGGAGGTGTCTGGACGGGCAAATTTAACTCTCATTTCCCACCAGGAAGAGGAATTAACCAAAGGCTCAGCGTGCCGTGCCAGAACCAGATTAGGGCCTGAAGCCATCCGGCGGTGTTGCGGCCAGGTGACAAGAAAGCTAGTTGAAGAAAGGAGATCAGGGGCACTGTAATTCACAAACCTGCAGACTTATAACTGACAGCTATCGTCCAAAAATAGACTGAAGTAAGGCTGCCAAGAGGACTTGAAAGCGGGGCAGAATTGCAGGAAACCGATTTCAGGAGGTAGACTGGAATTGCATTGAAAGCATAGGAAAAGAGGCAGAACGTCCACAATGATGCACTTGGCCAAAAAGGGCGTATGCGTTTTTTCCTGAATATATTCAGGAAAAAACGCATACGCCCTTTTTGGCCAACCAAGCAAGCTTGCAAAGGAAATCTACACTACAATGAAGTCTCACTTCCCCCTGGCCAAAAGGGCCATCTGAAAAAAGTGTAAAATCCAGAAAGGCAACAGGCCATTGAGAACTGGGAGCCTTGTTATGCTGATGGGCGGGATGTAAATTGCCAACAGACACCTGGGAGAAGTGTATGGTGTTTCCTGAAACATCTAAAAAACAAAGCAACAGAGCCTAGGGCACTTCCACTTATGGTCCTATAGCTTAGGGAAATTAAAATCAAAAAGACACAGCCACCCCAAAGTTTGGAACGGCTCTGTTTACAAGAACCTCGTTTACAGTATATGTTCAACATCACAGAAAGTGAAAAATGGATAAAGAAGTTGTGGTATTTACTTACAAAGCAATATCACTCAGCAATGAAATCTATGTCATCAGGCCCTTAGCATCACAATGAGTGGATTCAGGTATGATGATTCTAACTGAAATAAGTCACACAGAAAAAGAAACATCATAAGATATCACTAATACACGGAATGTAAACTTGGCTACACAGGAACTGAATTACAGAACAGAACAGGGTCTCAAATTTAGAAAACCAACTTATGCTTGCTTAAGGGTAAAGGTGAGTTGGGGTGCTGCATAAAACCAGAGATTGAAATGAGCACAGATAAAGTTCCTTAAGTCAAATATGGAATAGACAAGAGCTACTCCTTGCTCAACGAAATGGACTCAACACCGCATATTAAACGCCTAAGAATGTACCTGACTAGTAAGTATCTTAAAACCTATGGATTGCTATGTCTCCAAAAGAGAATCAAGCATGTGTACAGGGGCATAAACGCAGCAGTGATAGGATTGGAGAGGTTCGGTGAGCAAATGAAGACCCTTTGAAGTCATATTGAATGGTACCCATTACACGGGTCTCAACTCTCCAGGTTTAAGGTATCTTCCTTCAGCTAAAACATGCATGTGGAACCCAAGTATGATCAACCATGTGAACGGGAGACGTGTTCAAATATGTCTCAGTTTTCCTCCACTGGTACTCGGGTGCAACATTCCAGACGCTTTACTAACACTCTCCCCACTTGGAGAGTCAGCGCCTTTAACCTCCTGTTTGGCCCAGTTTGCAATTTCTGCGGAAGATGAACAGGAATAGCGAGAACCAATGAGAGACTAGCTGGAGGTGTCTGGACGGGCAAATTTAACTCTCATTTCCCACCAGGAAGAGGAAATAACCAAAGGCTCAGCGTGCCGTGCCGGAACCAGATTAGGGCCTGAAGCCATCCTGCGGTGTTGCGGCCAGGTCACAAGAAAGCGAGTTGAAGAAAGGAGCTCAGGGGCACTGTAATTCACAAACCTGCAGAGTTATAAATGACAGCTATCGTCCAAAAATAGACTGAAGTAAGGCTGCCAAGAGGACTTGAAAGCGGGGCAGAATTGCAGGAAACCGATTTCAGGAGGTAGACTGGAATTGCATTGAAAGCATAGGAAAAGAGGCAGAACGTCCACAATGATGCACTTGGCCAAAAAGGGCGTATGCGTTTTTTCCTGAATATATTCAGGAAAAAACGCATACGCCCTTTTTGGCCAACCAAGCAAGCTTGCAAAGGAAATCTGCACTACAATGAAGTCTCACTTCCCCTCGGTCAAAAGGGCCATCTGAAAAAAGTGTAAAATCCAGAAAGGCAGGACAGGCCATGGACAACTGGGAGCCTTGTTATGCTGATGGGCGGGATGTAAATTGCCAACAGACACTCGGGAGAAGTGTATGGTGTTTCCTGAAACATCTAAAAAACAAAGCAACAGAGCCTAGGGCACTGCCACTTATGGTCCTATAGCTTAGGGAAATTAAAATCAAAAAGACACAGCCACCCCAAAGTTTGGAACGGCTCTGTTTACAAGAATCTCGTTTACAGTACAAGTTCAACATCGCAGAAAGTGAAAAATGGATAAAGAAGTTGTGGTACTTACTTACAAAGCAATATCACTCAGCAATGAAATCTATGTCATCAGGCCCGTAGCAGCATAATGAGTGGATTCAGGTACAATGATTCTAACTGAAATAAGTCACACAGAAAAAGAAACATCATAAGATATCACTGATACACGGAATGTAAACTTGGCTACACAGGAACTGAATTCCAAAACAGAACAGGGTCTCAAATTTAGAAAACCAACTTATGCTTGCTTAAGGGGAAAGGTGAGTTGTGGAGCTGCATAAAACCAGAGATTGAAATGAGCACAGATAAAGTTCCTTAAGCCAAATATGGAATAGACAAGAGCTATTCCTTGCTCAAGGAAATGGACTCAACAACCCATATTAAACGCCTAAGAATGTACCTGACTAGTAAGTATCTTAAAACCTAAGGATTGCTATGTCTCCAAAAGAGAATCAAGCATGTGTACAGGGGCATAAACGCAACAGTGATAGGATTGGAGAGGTTTGGTGAGCAAATGAAGAACCTTTGAAGTCATATTGCATGGTACCCATTACACGGGTCTCAACTCTCCAGGTTTAAGGTATTCTTCCTTCAGCTAAAACATGCATGTGGAACCCAAGTATGATCAACCATGTGAAGGGGAGACGTGTTCAAATATGTCTCAGTTTTCCTCCCCTGGTACTCGGGTGCAACATTCCAGACGCTTTACTAACACTCTCCCCACTTGGAGAGTCAGCGCCTTTAACCTCCTGTTTGGCCCAGTTTGCAATTTCTGCGGAAGATGAACAGGAATAGCGAGAACCAATGAGAGGCTAGCTGGAGGTGTCTGGACGGGCAAATTTAACTCTCATTTCCCACCAGGAAGAGGAAATAACCAAAGGCTCAGCGTGCCGTACTGGAACCAGATTAGGGCCTGAAGACATCCTGCGGTGTTGCGGCCAGGTCACAAGAAAGCGAGTTGAAGAAAGGAGCTCAGGGGCACTGTAATTCACAAACCTGCAGAGTTATAAATGAGAGCTATCGTCCAAAAATAGACTGAAGTAAGGCTGCCAAGAGGACTTGAAAGCGGGACAGAATTGCAGGAAACCGATTTCAGGAGGTAGACTGGAATTGCATTGAAAGCATAGGAAAAGAGGCAGAACGTCCACAATGATGCACTTGGCCAAAAAGGGCGTATGCGTTTTTTCCTGAATATATTCAGGAAAAAACGCATACGCCCTTTTTGGCCAACCAATCAAGCTTGCAAAGGAAATCTGCACTACAATGAAGTCTCACTTCCCCCCGGTCAAAAGGGCCATCTGAAAAAAGTGTAAAATCCAGAAAGACAAGACAGGCCATGGAGAACTGGGAGCCTTGTTATGCTGATGGGCGGGATGTAAATTGCCAACAACCACTCGGGAGAAGTGTATGGTGTTTCCTGAAACATGTAAAAAACAAAGCAACAGAACCTAGGGCACTTCCACTTATGGTCCTATAGCTTAGGGAAATTAAAATCAAAAAGACACAGCCACCCCAAAGTTTGGAACGGATCTGTTTACAAGAACCTCGTTTACAGTACAAGTTCAACATCGCAGAAAGTGAAAAATGGATAAAGAAGTTGTGGTATTTACTTACAAAGCAATATCACTCAGCAATGAAATCTGTGTCATCAGGCCCTTAGCAGCACAATGAGTGGATTCAGGTACGATGATTCTAACTGAAATAAGTCACACAGAAAAAGAAACATCATAAGATATCACTAATACACGGAATGTAAACTTGGCTACACAGGAACTGAATTCCAAAACAGAACAGGGTCTCAAATTTAGAAAACCAACTTATGCTTGCTTAAGGGTAAAGGTGAGTTGGGGTGCTGCATAAAACCAGAGATTGAAATGAGCACAGATAAAGTTCCTTAAGTCAAATATGGAATAGACAAGAGCTACTCCTTGCTCAACGAAATGGACTCAACACCGCATATTAAACGCCTAAGAATGTACCTGACTAGTAAGTATCGGAAAACCTATGGATTGCTATGTCTCCAAAAGAGAATCAAGCATGTGTACAGGGGCATAAACGCAGCAGTGATAGGATTGGAGAGGTTCGGTGAGCAAATGAAGACCCTTTGAAGTCATATTGCATGGTACGCATTACACGGGTCTCAATTCTCCAGGTTTAAGGTATTCTTCCTTCAGCTAAAACATGCATGTGGAACCTAGAGTATGATCAACCATGTGATCGGGAGACGTGTTCAAATATGTCTCAGTTTTCCTCCACTGGTACTCGGGTGCAACATTCCAGACGCTTTACTAATACTCTCCCGACTTGGAGAGTCAGTCCCTTTAACCTCCTGTTTGGCCCAGTTTGCAAATTCTGCGGAAGATGAACAGGAATAGCGAGAACCAATGAGAGACTAGCTGGAGGTGTCTGGACGGGCAAATTTAACTCTCATTTCCCACCAGGAAGAGGAATTAACCAAAGGCTCAGCGTGCCGTGCCAGAACCAGATTAGGGCCTGAAGCCATCCGGCGGTGTTGCGGCCAGGTGACAAGAAAGCTAGTTGAAGAAAGGAGATCAGGGGCACTGTAATTCACAACCTGCAGACTTATAACTGACAGCTATCGTCCAAAAATAGACTGAAGTAAGGCTGCCAAGAGGACTTGAAAGCGGGGCAGAATTGCAGGAAACCGATTTCAGGAGGTAGACTGGAATTGCATTGAAAGCATAGGAAAAGAGGCAGAACGTCCACAATGATGCACTTGGCCAAAAAGGGCGTATGCGTTTTTTCCTGAATATATTCAGGAAAAAACGCATACGCCCTTTTTGGCCAACCAAGCAAGCTTGCAAAGGAAATCTACACTACAATGAAGTCTCACTTCCCCCTGGCCAAAAGGGCCATCTGAAAAAAGTGTAAAATCCAGAAAGGCAACAGGCCATTGAGAACTGGGAGCCTTGTTATGCTGATGGGCGGGATGTAAATTGCCAACAGACACCTGGGAGAAGTGTATGGTGTTTCCTGAAACATCTAAAAAACAAAGCAACAGAGCCTAGGGCACTTCCACTTATGGTCCTATAGCTTAGGGAAATTAAAATCAAAAAGACACAGCCACCCCAAAGTTTGGAACGGCTCTGTTTACAAGAACCTCGTTTACAGTATATGTTCAACATCACAGAAAGTGAAAAATGGATAAAGAAGTTGTGGTATTTACTTACAAAGCAATATCACTCAGCAATGAAATCTATGTCATCAGGCCCTTAGCATCACAATGAGTGGATTCAGGTATGATGATTCTAACTGAAATAAGTCACACAGAAAAAGAAACATCATAAGATATCACTAATACACGGAATGTAAACTTGGCTACACAGGAACTGAATTACAGAACAGAACAGGGTCTCAAATTTAGAAAACCAACTTATGCTTGCTTAAGGGTAAAGGTGAGTTGGGGTGCTGCATAAAACCAGAGATTGAAATGAGCACAGATAAAGTTCCTTAAGTCAAATATGGAATAGACAAGAGCTACTCCTTGCTCAACGAAATGGACTCAACACCGCATATTAAACGCCTAAGAATGTACCTGACTAGTAAGTATCTTAAAACCTATGGATTGCTATGTCTCCAAAAGAGAATCAAGCATGTGTACAGGGGCATAAACGCAGCAGTGATAGGATTGGAGAGGTTCGGTGAGCAAATGAAGACCCTTTGAAGTCATATTGAATGGTACCCATTACACGGGTCTCAACTCTCCAGGTTTAAGGTATCTTCCTTCAGCTAAAACATGCATGTGGAACCCAAGTATGATCAACCATGTGAACGGGAGACGTGTTCAAATATGTCTCAGTTTTCCTCCACTGGTACTCGGGTGCAACATTCCAGACGCTTTACTAACACTCTCCCCACTTGGAGAGTCAGCGCCTTTAACCTCCTGTTTGGCCCAGTTTGCAATTTCTGCGGAAGATGAACAGGAATAGCGAGAACCAATGAGAGACTAGCTGGAGGTGTCTGGACGGGCAAATTTAACTCTCATTTCCCACCAGGAAGAGGAAATAACCAAAGGCTCAGCGTGCCGTGCCGGAACCAGATTAGGGCCTGAAGCCATCCTGCGGTGTTGCGGCCAGGTCACAAGAAAGCGAGTTGAAGAAAGGAGCTCAGGGGCACTGTAATTCACAAACCTGCAGAGTTATAAATGACAGCTATCGTCCAAAAATAGACTGAAGTAAGGCTGCCAAGAGGACTTGAAAGCGGGGCAGAATTGCAGGAAACCGATTTCAGGAGGTAGACTGGAATTGCATTGAAAGCATAGGAAAAGAGGCAGAACGTCCACAATGATGCACTTGGCCAAAAAGGGCGTATGCGTTTTTTCCTGAATATATTCAGGAAAAAACGCATACGCCCTTTTTGGCCAACCAAGCAAGCTTGCAAAGGAAATCTGCACTACAATGAAGTCTCACTTCCCCTCGGTCAAAAGGGCCATCTGAAAAAAGTGTAAAATCCAGAAAGGCAGGACAGGCCATGGACAACTGGGAGCCTTGTTATGCTGATGGGCGGGATGTAAATTGCCAACAGACACTCGGGAGAAGTGTATGGTGTTTCCTGAAACATCTAAAAAACAAAGCAACAGAGCCTAGGGCACTGCCACTTATGGTCCTATAGCTTAGGGAAATTAAAATCAAAAAGACACAGCCACCCCAAAGTTTGGAACGGCTCTGTTTACAAGAATCTCGTTTACAGTACAAGTTCAACATCGCAGAAAGTGAAAAATGGATAAAGAAGTTGTGGTACTTACTTACAAAGCAATATCACTCAGCAATGAAATCTATGTCATCAGGCCCGTAGCAGCATAATGAGTGGATTCAGGTACAATGATTCTAACTGAAATAAGTCACACAGAAAAAGAAACATCATAAGATATCACTGATACACGGAATGTAAACTTGGCTACACAGGAACTGAATTCCAAAACAGAACAGGGTCTCAAATTTAGAAAACCAACTTATGCTTGCTTAAGGGGAAAGGTGAGTTGTGGAGCTGCATAAAACCAGAGATTGAAATGAGCACAGATAAAGTTCCTTAAGCCAAATATGGAATAGACAAGAGCTATTCCTTGCTCAAGGAAATGGACTCAACAACCCATATTAAACGCCTAAGAATGTACCTGACTAGTAAGTATCTTAAAACCTAAGGATTGCTATGTCTCCAAAAGAGAATCAAGCATGTGTACAGGGGCATAAACGCAACAGTGATAGGATTGGAGAGGTTTGGTGAGCAAATGAAGAACCTTTGAAGTCATATTGCATGGTACCCATTACACGGGTCTCAACTCTCCAGGTTTAAGGTATTCTTCCTTCAGCTAAAACATGCATGTGGAACCCAAGTATGATCAACCATGTGAAGGGGAGACGTGTTCAAATATGTCTCAGTTTTCCTCCCCTGGTACTCGGGTGCAACATTCCAGACGCTTTACTAACACTCTCCCCACTTGGAGAGTCAGCGCCTTTAACCTCCTGTTTGGCCCAGTTTGCAATTTCTGCGGAAGATGAACAGGAATAGCGAGAACCAATGAGAGGCTAGCTGGAGGTGTCTGGACGGGCAAATTTAACTCTCATTTCCCACCAGGAAGAGGAAATAACCAAAGGCTCAGCGTGCCGTACTGGAACCAGATTAGGGCCTGAAGACATCCTGCGGTGTTGCGGCCAGGTCACAAGAAAGCGAGTTGAAGAAAGGAGCTCAGGGGCACTGTAATTCACAAACCTGCAGAGTTATAAATGAGAGCTATCGTCCAAAAATAGACTGAAGTAAGGCTGCCAAGAGGACTTGAAAGCGGGACAGAATTGCAGGAAACCGATTTCAGGAGGTAGACTGGAATTGCATTGAAAGCATAGGAAAAGAGGCAGAACGTCCACAATGATGCACTTGGCCAAAAAGGGCGTATGCGTTTTTTCCTGAATATATTCAGGAAAAAACGCATACGCCCTTTTTGGCCAACCAATCAAGCTTGCAAAGGAAATCTGCACTACAATGAAGTCTCACTTCCCCCCGGTCAAAAGGGCCATCTGAAAAAAGTGTAAAATCCAGAAAGACAAGACAGGCCATGGAGAACTGGGAGCCTTGTTATGCTGATGGGCGGGATGTAAATTGCCAACAACCACTCGGGAGAAGTGTATGGTGTTTCCTGAAACATGTAAAAAACAAAGCAACAGAACCTAGGGCACTTCCACTTATGGTCCTATAGCTTAGGGAAATTAAAATCAAAAAGACACAGCCACCCCAAAGTTTGGAACGGATCTGTTTACAAGAACCTCGTTTACAGTACAAGTTCAACATCGCAGAAAGTGAAAAATGGATAAAGAAGTTGTGGTATTTACTTACAAAGCAATATCACTCAGCAATGAAATCTGTGTCATCAGGCCCTTAGCAGCACAATGAGTGGATTCAGGTACGATGATTCTAACTGAAATAAGTCACACAGAAAAAGAAACATCATAAGATATCACTAATACACGGAATGTAAACTTGGCTACACAGGAACTGAATTCCAAAACAGAACAGGGTCTCAAATTTAGAAAACCAACTTATGCTTGCTTAAGGGTAAAGGTGAGTTGGGGTGCTGCATAAAACCAGAGATTGAAATGAGCACAGATAAAGTTCCTTAAGTCAAATATGGAATAGACAAGAGCTACTCCTTGCTCAACGAAATGGACTCAACACCGCATATTAAACGCCTAAGAATGTACCTGACTAGTAAGTATCGGAAAACCTATGGATTGCTATGTCTCCAAAAGAGAATCAAGCATGTGTACAGGGGCATAAACGCAGCAGTGATAGGATTGGAGAGGTTCGGTGAGCAAATGAAGACCCTTTGAAGTCATATTGCATGGTACGCATTACACGGGTCTCAATTCTCCAGGTTTAAGGTATTCTTCCTTCAGCTAAAACATGCATGTGGAACCTAGAGTATGATCAACCATGTGATCGGGAGACGTGTTCAAATATGTCTCAGTTTTCCTCCACTGGTACTCGGGTGCAACATTCCAGACGCTTTACTAATACTCTCCCGACTTGGAGAGTCAGTCCCTTTAACCTCCTGTTTGGCCCAGTTTGCAAATTCTGCGGAAGATGAACAGGAATAGCGAGAACCAATGAGAGACTAGCTGGAGGTGTCTGGACGGGCAAATTTAACTCTCATTTCCCACCAGGAAGAGGAATTAACCAAAGGCTCAGCGTGCCGTGCCAGAACCAGATTAGGGCCTGAAGCCATCCGGCGGTGTTGCGGCCAGGTGACAAGAAAGCTAGTTGAAGAAAGGAGATCAGGGGCACTGTAATTCACAAACCTGCAGACTTATAACTGACAGCTATCGTCCAAAAATAGACTGAAGTAAGGCTGCCAAGAGGACTTGAAAGCGGGGCAGAATTGCAGGAAACCGATTTCAGGAGGTAGACTGGAATTGCATTGAAAGCATAGGAAAAGAGGCAGAACGTCCACAATGATGCACTTGGCCAAAAAGGGCGTATGCGTTTTTTCCTGAATATATTCAGGAAAAAACGCATACGCCCTTTTTGGCCAACCAAGCAAGCTTGCAAAGGAAATCTACACTACAATGAAGTCTCACTTCCCCCTGGCCAAAAGGGCCATCTGAAAAAAGTGTAAAATCCAGAAAGGCAACAGGCCATTGAGAACTGGGAGCCTTGTTATGCTGATGGGCGGGATGTAAATTGCCAACAGACACCTGGGAGAAGTGTATGGTGTTTCCTGAAACATCTAAAAAACAAAGCAACAGAGCCTAGGGCACTTCCACTTATGGTCCTATAGCTTAGGGAAATTAAAATCAAAAAGACACAGCCACCCCAAAGTTTGGAACGGCTCTGTTTACAAGAACCTCGTTTACAGTATATGTTCAACATCACAGAAAGTGAAAAATGGATAAAGAAGTTGTGGTATTTACTTACAAAGCAATATCACTCAGCAATGAAATCTATGTCATCAGGCCCTTAGCATCACAATGAGTGGATTCAGGTATGATGATTCTAACTGAAATAAGTCACACAGAAAAAGAAACATCATAAGATATCACTAATACACGGAATGTAAACTTGGCTACACAGGAACTGAATTACAGAACAGAACAGGGTCTCAAATTTAGAAAACCAACTTATGCTTGCTTAAGGGTAAAGGTGAGTTGGGGTGCTGCATAAAACCAGAGATTGAAATGAGCACAGATAAAGTTCCTTAAGTCAAATATGGAATAGACAAGAGCTACTCCTTGCTCAACGAAATGGACTCAACACCGCATATTAAACGCCTAAGAATGTACCTGACTAGTAAGTATCTTAAAACCTATGGATTGCTATGTCTCCAAAAGAGAATCAAGCATGTGTACAGGGGCATAAACGCAGCAGTGATAGGATTGGAGAGGTTCGGTGAGCAAATGAAGACCCTTTGAAGTCATATTGAATGGTACCCATTACACGGGTCTCAACTCTCCAGGTTTAAGGTATCTTCCTTCAGCTAAAACATGCATGTGGAACCCAAGTATGATCAACCATGTGAACGGGAGACGTGTTCAAATATGTCTCAGTTTTCCTCCACTGGTACTCGGGTGCAACATTCCAGACGCTTTACTAACACTCTCCCCACTTGGAGAGTCAGCGCCTTTAACCTCCTGTTTGGCCCAGTTTGCAATTTCTGCGGAAGATGAACAGGAATAGCGAGAACCAATGAGAGACTAGCTGGAGGTGTCTGGACGGGCAAATTTAACTCTCATTTCCCACCAGGAAGAGGAAATAACCAAAGGCTCAGCGTGCCGTGCCGGAACCAGATTAGGGCCTGAAGCCATCCTGCGGTGTTGCGGCCAGGTCACAAGAAAGCGAGTTGAAGAAAGGAGCTCAGGGGCACTGTAATTCACAAACCTGCAGAGTTATAAATGACAGCTATCGTCCAAAAATAGACTGAAGTAAGGCTGCCAAGAGGACTTGAAAGCGGGGCAGAATTGCAGGAAACCGATTTCAGGAGGTAGACTGGAATTGCATTGAAAGCATAGGAAAAGAGGCAGAACGTCCACAATGATGCACTTGGCCAAAAAGGGCGTATGCGTTTTTTCCTGAATATATTCAGGAAAAAACGCATACGCCCTTTTTGGCCAACCAAGCAAGCTTGCAAAGGAAATCTGCACTACAATGAAGTCTCACTTCCCCTCGGTCAAAAGGGCCATCTGAAAAAAGTGTAAAATCCAGAAAGGCAGGACAGGCCATGGACAACTGGGAGCCTTGTTATGCTGATGGGCGGGATGTAAATTGCCAACAGACACTCGGGAGAAGTGTATGGTGTTTCCTGAAACATCTAAAAAACAAAGCAACAGAGCCTAGGGCACTGCCACTTATGGTCCTATAGCTTAGGGAAATTAAAATCAAAAAGACACAGCCACCCCAAAGTTTGGAACGGCTCTGTTTACAAGAATCTCGTTTACAGTACAAGTTCAACATCGCAGAAAGTGAAAAATGGATAAAGAAGTTGTGGTACTTACTTACAAAGCAATATCACTCAGCAATGAAATCTATGTCATCAGGCCCGTAGCAGCATAATGAGTGGATTCAGGTACAATGATTCTAACTGAAATAAGTCACACAGAAAAAGAAACATCATAAGATATCACTGATACACGGAATGTAAACTTGGCTACACAGGAACTGAATTCCAAAACAGAACAGGGTCTCAAATTTAGAAAACCAACTTATGCTTGCTTAAGGGGAAAGGTGAGTTGTGGAGCTGCATAAAACCAGAGATTGAAATGAGCACAGATAAAGTTCCTTAAGCCAAATATGGAATAGACAAGAGCTATTCCTTGCTCAAGGAAATGGACTCAACAACCCATATTAAACGCCTAAGAATGTACCTGACTAGTAAGTATCTTAAAACCTAAGGATTGCTATGTCTCCAAAAGAGAATCAAGCATGTGTACAGGGGCATAAACGCAACAGTGATAGGATTGGAGAGGTTTGGTGAGCAAATGAAGAACCTTTGAAGTCATATTGCATGGTACCCATTACACGGGTCTCAACTCTCCAGGTTTAAGGTATTCTTCCTTCAGCTAAAACATGCATGTGGAACCCAAGTATGATCAACCATGTGAAGGGGAGACGTGTTCAAATATGTCTCAGTTTTCCTCCCCTGGTACTCGGGTGCAACATTCCAGACGCTTTACTAACACTCTCCCCACTTGGAGAGTCAGCGCCTTTAACCTCCTGTTTGGCCCAGTTTGCAATTTCTGCGGAAGATGAACAGGAATAGCGAGAACCAATGAGAGGCTAGCTGGAGGTGTCTGGACGGGCAAATTTAACTCTCATTTCCCACCAGGAAGAGGAAATAACCAAAGGCTCAGCGTGCCGTACTGGAACCAGATTAGGGCCTGAAGACATCCTGCGGTGTTGCGGCCAGGTCACAAGAAAGCGAGTTGAAGAAAGGAGCTCAGGGGCACTGTAATTCACAAACCTGCAGAGTTATAAATGAGAGCTATCGTCCAAAAATAGACTGAAGTAAGGCTGCCAAGAGGACTTGAAAGCGGGACAGAATTGCAGGAAACCGATTTCAGGAGGTAGACTGGAATTGCATTGAAAGCATAGGAAAAGAGGCAGAACGTCCACAATGATGCACTTGGCCAAAAAGGGCGTATGCGTTTTTTCCTGAATATATTCAGGAAAAAACGCATACGCCCTTTTTGGCCAACCAATCAAGCTTGCAAAGGAAATCTGCACTACAATGAAGTCTCACTTCCCCCCGGTCAAAAGGGCCATCTGAAAAAAGTGTAAAATCCAGAAAGACAAGACAGGCCATGGAGAACTGGGAGCCTTGTTATGCTGATGGGCGGGATGTAAATTGCCAACAACCACTCGGGAGAAGTGTATGGTGTTTCCTGAAACATGTAAAAAACAAAGCAACAGAACCTAGGGCACTTCCACTTATGGTCCTATAGCTTAGGGAAATTAAAATCAAAAAGACACAGCCACCCCAAAGTTTGGAACGGATCTGTTTACAAGAACCTCGTTTACAGTACAAGTTCAACATCGCAGAAAGTGAAAAATGGATAAAGAAGTTGTGGTATTTACTTACAAAGCAATATCACTCAGCAATGAAATCTGTGTCATCAGGCCCTTAGCAGCACAATGAGTGGATTCAGGTACGATGATTCTAACTGAAATAAGTCACACAGAAAAAGAAACATCATAAGATATCACTAATACACGGAATGTAAACTTGGCTACACAGGAACTGAATTCCAAAACAGAACAGGGTCTCAAATTTAGAAAACCAACTTATGCTTGCTTAAGGGTAAAGGTGAGTTGGGGTGCTGCATAAAACCAGAGATTGAAATGAGCACAGATAAAGTTCCTTAAGTCAAATATGGAATAGACAAGAGCTACTCCTTGCTCAACGAAATGGACTCAACACCGCATATTAAACGCCTAAGAATGTACCTGACTAGTAAGTATCGGAAAACCTATGGATTGCTATGTCTCCAAAAGAGAATCAAGCATGTGTACAGGGGCATAAACGCAGCAGTGATAGGATTGGAGAGGTTCGGTGAGCAAATGAAGACCCTTTGAAGTCATATTGCATGGTACGCATTACACGGGTCTCAATTCTCCAGGTTTAAGGTATTCTTCCTTCAGCTAAAACATGCATGTGGAACCTAGAGTATGATCAACCATGTGATCGGGAGACGTGTTCAAATATGTCTCAGTTTTCCTCCACTGGTACTCGGGTGCAACATTCCAGACGCTTTACTAATACTCTCCCGACTTGGAGAGTCAGTCCCTTTAACCTCCTGTTTGGCCCAGTTTGCAAATTCTGCGGAAGATGAACAGGAATAGCGAGAACCAATGAGAGACTAGCTGGAGGTGTCTGGACGGGCAAATTTAACTCTCATTTCCCACCAGGAAGAGGAATTAACCAAAGGCTCAGCGTGCCGTGCCAGAACCAGATTAGGGCCTGAAGCCATCCGGCGGTGTTGCGGCCAGGTGACAAGAAAGCTAGTTGAAGAAAGGAGATCAGGGGCACTGTAATTCACAAACCTGCAGACTTATAACTGACAGCTATCGTCCAAAAATAGACTGAAGTAAGGCTGCCAAGAGGACTTGAAAGCGGGGCAGAATTGCAGGAAACCGATTTCAGGAGGTAGACTGGAATTGCATTGAAAGCATAGGAAAAGAGGCAGAACGTCCACAATGATGCACTTGGCCAAAAAGGGCGTATGCGTTTTTTCCTGAATATATTCAGGAAAAAACGCATACGCCCTTTTTGGCCAACCAAGCAAGCTTGCAAAGGAAATCTACACTACAATGAAGTCTCACTTCCCCCTGGCCAAAAGGGCCATCTGAAAAAAGTGTAAAATCCAGAAAGGCAACAGGCCATTGAGAACTGGGAGCCTTGTTATGCTGATGGGCGGGATGTAAATTGCCAACAGACACCTGGGAGAAGTGTATGGTGTTTCCTGAAACATCTAAAAAACAAAGCAACAGAGCCTAGGGCACTTCCACTTATGGTCCTATAGCTTAGGGAAATTAAAATCAAAAAGACACAGCCACCCCAAAGTTTGGAACGGCTCTGTTTACAAGAACCTCGTTTACAGTATATGTTCAACATCACAGAAAGTGAAAAATGGATAAAGAAGTTGTGGTATTTACTTACAAAGCAATATCACTCAGCAATGAAATCTATGTCATCAGGCCCTTAGCATCACAATGAGTGGATTCAGGTATGATGATTCTAACTGAAATAAGTCACACAGAAAAAGAAACATCATAAGATATCACTAATACACGGAATGTAAACTTGGCTACACAGGAACTGAATTACAGAACAGAACAGGGTCTCAAATTTAGAAAACCAACTTATGCTTGCTTAAGGGTAAAGGTGAGTTGGGGTGCTGCATAAAACCAGAGATTGAAATGAGCACAGATAAAGTTCCTTAAGTCAAATATGGAATAGACAAGAGCTACTCCTTGCTCAACGAAATGGACTCAACACCGCATATTAAACGCCTAAGAATGTACCTGACTAGTAAGTATCTTAAAACCTATGGATTGCTATGTCTCCAAAAGAGAATCAAGCATGTGTACAGGGGCATAAACGCAGCAGTGATAGGATTGGAGAGGTTCGGTGAGCAAATGAAGACCCTTTGAAGTCATATTGAATGGTACCCATTACACGGGTCTCAACTCTCCAGGTTTAAGGTATCTTCCTTCAGCTAAAACATGCATGTGGAACCCAAGTATGATCAACCATGTGAACGGGAGACGTGTTCAAATATGTCTCAGTTTTCCTCCACTGGTACTCGGGTGCAACATTCCAGACGCTTTACTAACACTCTCCCCACTTGGAGAGTCAGCGCCTTTAACCTCCTGTTTGGCCCAGTTTGCAATTTCTGCGGAAGATGAACAGGAATAGCGAGAACCAATGAGAGACTAGCTGGAGGTGTCTGGACGGGCAAATTTAACTCTCATTTCCCACCAGGAAGAGGAAATAACCAAAGGCTCAGCGTGCCGTGCCGGAACCAGATTAGGGCCTGAAGCCATCCTGCGGTGTTGCGGCCAGGTCACAAGAAAGCGAGTTGAAGAAAGGAGCTCAGGGGCACTGTAATTCACAAACCTGCAGAGTTATAAATGACAGCTATCGTCCAAAAATAGACTGAAGTAAGGCTGCCAAGAGGACTTGAAAGCGGGGCAGAATTGCAGGAAACCGATTTCAGGAGGTAGACTGGAATTGCATTGAAAGCATAGGAAAAGAGGCAGAACGTCCACAATGATGCACTTGGCCAAAAAGGGCGTATGCGTTTTTTCCTGAATATATTCAGGAAAAAACGCATACGCCCTTTTTGGCCAACCAAGCAAGCTTGCAAAGGAAATCTGCACTACAATGAAGTCTCACTTCCCCTCGGTCAAAAGGGCCATCTGAAAAAAGTGTAAAATCCAGAAAGGCAGGACAGGCCATGGACAACTGGGAGCCTTGTTATGCTGATGGGCGGGATGTAAATTGCCAACAGACACTCGGGAGAAGTGTATGGTGTTTCCTGAAACATCTAAAAAACAAAGCAACAGAGCCTAGGGCACTGCCACTTATGGTCCTATAGCTTAGGGAAATTAAAATCAAAAAGACACAGCCACCCCAAAGTTTGGAACGGCTCTGTTTACAAGAATCTCGTTTACAGTACAAGTTCAACATCGCAGAAAGTGAAAAATGGATAAAGAAGTTGTGGTACTTACTTACAAAGCAATATCACTCAGCAATGAAATCTATGTCATCAGGCCCGTAGCAGCATAATGAGTGGATTCAGGTACAATGATTCTAACTGAAATAAGTCACACAGAAAAAGAAACATCATAAGATATCACTGATACACGGAATGTAAACTTGGCTACACAGGAACTGAATTCCAAAACAGAACAGGGTCTCAAATTTAGAAAACCAACTTATGCTTGCTTAAGGGGAAAGGTGAGTTGTGGAGCTGCATAAAACCAGAGATTGAAATGAGCACAGATAAAGTTCCTTAAGCCAAATATGGAATAGACAAGAGCTATTCCTTGCTCAAGGAAATGGACTCAACAACCCATATTAAACGCCTAAGAATGTACCTGACTAGTAAGTATCTTAAAACCTAAGGATTGCTATGTCTCCAAAAGAGAATCAAGCATGTGTACAGGGGCATAAACGCAACAGTGATAGGATTGGAGAGGTTTGGTGAGCAAATGAAGAACCTTTGAAGTCATATTGCATGGTACCCATTACACGGGTCTCAACTCTCCAGGTTTAAGGTATTCTTCCTTCAGCTAAAACATGCATGTGGAACCCAAGTATGATCAACCATGTGAAGGGGAGACGTGTTCAAATATGTCTCAGTTTTCCTCCCCTGGTACTCGGGTGCAACATTCCAGACGCTTTACTAACACTCTCCCCACTTGGAGAGTCAGCGCCTTTAACCTCCTGTTTGGCCCAGTTTGCAATTTCTGCGGAAGATGAACAGGAATAGCGAGAACCAATGAGAGGCTAGCTGGAGGTGTCTGGACGGGCAAATTTAACTCTCATTTCCCACCAGGAAGAGGAAATAACCAAAGGCTCAGCGTGCCGTACTGGAACCAGATTAGGGCCTGAAGACATCCTGCGGTGTTGCGGCCAGGTCACAAGAAAGCGAGTTGAAGAAAGGAGCTCAGGGGCACTGTAATTCACAAACCTGCAGAGTTATAAATGAGAGCTATCGTCCAAAAATAGACTGAAGTAAGGCTGCCAAGAGGACTTGAAAGCGGGACAGAATTGCAGGAAACCGATTTCAGGAGGTAGACTGGAATTGCATTGAAAGCATAGGAAAAGAGGCAGAACGTCCACAATGATGCACTTGGCCAAAAAGGGCGTATGCGTTTTTTCCTGAATATATTCAGGAAAAAACGCATACGCCCTTTTTGGCCAACCAATCAAGCTTGCAAAGGAAATCTGCACTACAATGAAGTCTCACTTCCCCCCGGTCAAAAGGGCCATCTGAAAAAAGTGTAAAATCCAGAAAGACAAGACAGGCCATGGAGAACTGGGAGCCTTGTTATGCTGATGGGCGGGATGTAAATTGCCAACAACCACTCGGGAGAAGTGTATGGTGTTTCCTGAAACATGTAAAAAACAAAGCAACAGAACCTAGGGCACTTCCACTTATGGTCCTATAGCTTAGGGAAATTAAAATCAAAAAGACACAGCCACCCCAAAGTTTGGAACGGATCTGTTTACAAGAACCTCGTTTACAGTACAAGTTCAACATCGCAGAAAGTGAAAAATGGATAAAGAAGTTGTGGTATTTACTTACAAAGCAATATCACTCAGCAATGAAATCTGTGTCATCAGGCCCTTAGCAGCACAATGAGTGGATTCAGGTACGATGATTCTAACTGAAATAAGTCACACAGAAAAAGAAACATCATAAGATATCACTAATACACGGAATGTAAACTTGGCTACACAGGAACTGAATTCCAAAACAGAACAGGGTCTCAAATTTAGAAAACCAACTTATGCTTGCTTAAGGGTAAAGGTGAGTTGGGGTGCTGCATAAAACCAGAGATTGAAATGAGCACAGATAAAGTTCCTTAAGTCAAATATGGAATAGACAAGAGCTACTCCTTGCTCAACGAAATGGACTCAACACCGCATATTAAACGCCTAAGAATGTACCTGACTAGTAAGTATCGGAAAACCTATGGATTGCTATGTCTCC
Source organism: Stenella coeruleoalba (assembly GCF_951394435.1). Classification (NCBI taxonomy): domain Eukaryota; kingdom Metazoa; phylum Chordata; class Mammalia; order Artiodactyla; family Delphinidae; genus Stenella; species Stenella coeruleoalba. Next base: position 278,597 of record NW_027646034.1, on the reverse strand, counting down.
AAAAGAGAATCAAGCATGTGTACAGGGGCATAAACGCAGCAGTGATAGGATTGGAGAGGTTCGGTGAGCAAATGAAGACCCTTTGAAGTCATATTGCATGGTACGCATTACACGGGTCTCAATTCTCCAGGTTTAAGGTATTCTTCCTTCAGCTAAAACATGCATGTGGAACCTAGAGTATGATCAACCATGTGATCGGGAGACGTGTTCAAATATGTCTCAGTTTTCCTCCACTGGTACTCGGGTGCAACATTCCAGACGCTTTACTAATACTCTCCCGACTTGGAGAGTCAGTCCCTTTAACCTCCTGTTTGGCCCAGTTTGCAAATTCTGCGGAAGATGAACAGGAATAGCGAGAACCAATGAGAGACTAGCTGGAGGTGTCTGGACGGGCAAATTTAACTCTCATTTCCCACCAGGAAGAGGAATTAACCAAAGGCTCAGCGTGCCGTGCCAGAACCAGATTAGGGCCTGAAGCCATCCTGCGGTGTTGCGGCCAGGTGACAAGAAAGCTAGTTGAAGAAAGGAGATCAGGGGCACTGTAATTCACAAACCTGCAGACTTATAACTGACAGCTATCGTCCAAAAATAGACTGAAGTAAGGCTGCCAAGAGGACTTGAAAGCGGGGCAGAATTGCAGGAAACCGATTTCAGGAGGTAGACTGGAATTGCATTGAAAGCATAGGAAAAGAGGCAGAACGTCCACAATGATGCACTTGGCCAAAAAGGGCGTATGCGTTTTTTCCTGAATATATTCAGGAAAAAACGCATACGCCCTTTTTGGCCAACCAAGCAAGCTTGCAAAGGAAATCTGCACTACAATGAAGTCTCACTTCCCCCCGGCCAAAAGGGCCATCTGAAAAAAGTGTAAAATCCAGAAAGGCAACAGGCCATTGAGAACTGGGAGCCTTGTTATGCTGATGGGCGGGATGTAAATTGCCAACAGACACCTGGGAGAAGTGTATGGTGTTTCCTGAAACATCTAAAAAACAAAGCAACAGAGCCTAGGGCACTTCCACTTATGGTCCTATAGCTTAGGGAAATTAAAATCAAAAAGACACAGCCACCCCAAAGTTTGGAACGGCTCTGTTTACAAGAACCTCGTTTACAGTATATGTTCAACATCACAGAAAGTGAAAAATGGATAAAGAAGTTGTGGTATTTACTTACAAAGCAATATCACTCAGCAATGAAATCTATGTCATCAGGCCCTTAGCATCACAATGAGTGGATTCAGGTATGATGATTCTAACTGAAATAAGTCACACAGAAAAAGAAACATCATAAGATATCAGTAATACACGGAATGTAAACTTGGCTACACAGGAACTGAATTACAGAACAGAACAGGGTCTCAAATTTAGAAAACCAACTTATGCTTGCTTAAGGGTAAAGGTGAGTTGGGGTGCTGCATAAAACCAGAGATTGAAATGAGCACAGATAAAGTTCCTTAAGTCAAATATGGAATAGACAAGAGCTACTCCTTGCTCAACGAAATGGACTCAACACCGCATATTAAACGCCTAAGAATGTACCTGACTAGTAAGTATCTTAAAACCTATGGATTGCTATGTCTCCAAAAGAGAATCAAGCATGTGTACAGGGGCATAAACGCAGCAGTGATAGGATTGGAGAGGTTCGGTGAGCAAATGAAGACCCTTTGAAGTCATATTGAATGGTACCCATTACACGGGTCTCAACTCTCCAGGTTTAAGGTATCTTCCTTCAGCTAAAACATGCATGTGGAACCCAAGTATGATCAACCATGTGAACGGGAGACGTGTTCAAATATGTCTCAGTTTTCCTCCACTGGTACTCGGGTGCAACATTCCAGACGCTTTACTAACACTCTCCCCACTTGGAGAGTCAGCGCCTTTAACCTCCTGTTTGGCCCAGTTTGCAATTTCTGCGGAAGATGAACAGGAATAGCGAGAACCAATGAGAGACTAGCTGGAGGTGTCTGGACGGGCAAATTTAACTCTCATTTCCCACCAGGAAGAGGAAATAACCAAAGGCTCAGCGTGCCGTGCCGGAACCAGATTAGGGCCTGAAGCCATCCTGCGGTGTTGCGGCCAGGTCACAAGAAAGCGAGTTGAAGAAAGGAGCTCAGGGGCACTGTAATTCACAAACCTGCAGAGTTATAAATGACAGCTATCGTCCAAAAATAGACTGAAGTAAGGCTGCCAAGAGGACTTGAAAGCGGGGCAGAATTGCAGGAAACCGATTTCAGGAGGTAGACTGGAATTGCATTGAAAGCATAGGAAAAGAGGCAGAACGTCCACAATGATGCACTTGGCCAAAAAGGGCGTATGCGTTTTTTCCTGAATATATTCAGGAAAAAACGCATACGCCCTTTTTGGCCAACCAAGCAAGCTTGCAAAGGAAATCTGCACTACAATGAAGTCTCACTTCCCCTCGGTCAAAAGGGCCATCTGAAAAAAGTGTAAAATCCAGAAAGGCAGGACAGGCCATGGACAACTGGGAGCCTTGTTATGCTGATGGGCGGGATGTAAATTGCCAACAGACACTCGGGAGAAGTGTATGGTGTTTCCTGAAACATCTAAAAAACAAAGCAACAGAGCCTAGGGCACTGCCACTTATGGTCCTATAGCTTAGGGAAATTAAAATCAAAAAGACACAGCCACCCCAAAGTTTGGAATGGCTCTGTTTACAAGAACCTCGTTTACAGTACAAGTTCAACATCGCAGAAAGTGAAAAATGGATAAAGAAGTTGTGGTATTTACTTACAAAGCAATATCACTCAGCAATGAAATCTATGTCATCAGGCCCTTAGCATCACAATGAGTGGATTCAGGTATGATGATTGTAACTGAAATAAGTCACACAGAAAAAGAAACATCATAAGATATCAGTAATACACGGAATGTAAACTTGGCTACACAGGAACTGAATTACAGAACAGAACAGGGTCTCAAATTTAGAAAACCAACTTATGCTTGCTTAAGGGTAAAGGTGAGTTGTTGTGCTGCATAAAACCAGAGATTGAAATGAGCACAGATAAAGTTCCTTAAGTCAAATATGGAATAGACAAGAGCTACTCCTTGCTCAACGAAATGGACTCAACACCGCATATTAAACGCCTAAGAATGTACCTGACTAGTAAGTATCGTAAAACCTATGGATTGCTATGTCTCCAAAAGAGAATCAAGCATGTGTACAGGGGCATAAACGCAGCAGTGATAGATTTGGAGAGGTTCAGTGAGCAAATGAATACCCTTTGAAGACATATTGCATGGTACCCATTCCACGGGTCTCAACTCTCCAGGTTTAAGGTATTCTTCCTTCAGCTAAAACATGCATGTGGAACCTGGAGTATGATCAACAGTGTGAACGGGAGACGTGTTCAAATATGTCTCAGTTTTCCTCCCCTGGTACTCGGGTGCAATATTCCAGACGCTTTACTAACACTCTCCCCACTTGGAGAGTCAGCGCCTTTAACCTCCTGTTTGGCCCAGTTTGCAATTTCTGCGGAAGATGAACAGGAATAGGGAGAACCAATGAGAGACTAGCTGGAGGTGTCTGGACGGGCAAATTTAACTCTCATTTCCCACCATGAAGAGGAATTAACCAAAGGCTCAGCATGCCGTGCCGGAACCAGATTAGGGCCTGAAGCCATCCTGCGGTGTTGCGGCCAGCTCACAAGAAAGCGAGTTGAAGAAAGGAGCTCAGGGGCACTGTAATTCACAAACCTGCAGAGTTATAAATGACAGCTATCGTCCAAAAATATACTGAAGTAAGGCTGCCAAGAGGACTTGAAAGCGGGGCAGAATTGCAGGAAACCGATTTCAGGAGGTAGACTGGAATTGCATTGAAAGCATAGGAAAACAGGCAGAACGTCCACAATGATGCACTTGGCCAAAAAGGGCGTATGCGTTTTTTCCTGAATATATTCAGGAAAAAACGCATACGCCCTTTTTGGCCAACCAAGCAAGCTTGCAAAGGAAATCTGCACTACAATGAAGTCTCACTTCCCCCCGGTCAAAAGGGCCATCTGAAAAAAGTGTAAAATCCAGAAAGGCAGGACAGGCCATGGAGAACTGGGAGCCTTGTTATGCTGATGGGCGGGATGTAAATTGCCAACAGACACTCGGGAGAAGTGTATGGTGTTTCCTGAAACATCTAAAAAACAAAGCAACAGAGCCTAGGGCACTTCCACTTATGGTCCTATAGCTTAGGGAAATTAAAATCAAAAAGACACAGCCACCCCAAAGTTTGGGACGCCTCTGTTTACAAGAACCTCGTTTACAGTACAAGTTCAACATCGCAGAAAGTGAAAAATGGATAAAGAAGTTGTGGTATTTACTTACAAAGCAATATCACTCAGCAGTGAAATCTATGTCATCAGGCCCTTAGCAGCACAATGAGTGGATTCAGGTATGATGATTCTAACTGAAATAAGTCACACAGAAAAAGAAACATCATAAGATATCAGTAATACACGGAATGTAAACCTGGCTACACAGGAACTGAATTACAGAACAGAACAGGGTCTCAAATTTAGAAAACCAACTTATGCTTGCTTAAGGGGAAAGGTGAATTGGGGTGCTGCATAAAACCAGAGATTGAAATGAGCACAGATAAAGTTCCTTAAGCCAAATATGGAATAGACAAGAGCTACTCCTTGCTCAACGAAATGGACTCAACACCGCATATTAAACGCCTAAGAATGTACCTGACTAGTAAGTATCTTAAAACCTATGGATTGCTATGTCTCCGAAAGAGAATCAAGCATGTGTACAGAGGCATAAACGGAGCAGTGATAGGATTGGAGAGGTTTGGTGAGCAAATGAAAAACCTTTGAAGTCATATTGCATGGTACGCATTACACGGGTCTCAACTCTCCAGGTTTAAGGTATTCTTCCTTCAGCTAAAACATGCATGTGGAACCCAAGTATGATCAACCATGTGAACGGGAGACGTGTTCAAATATGTCTCAGTTTTCCTCCCCTGGGACTCGGGTGCAACATTCCAGACGCTTTACTAACACTCTCCCCACTTGGAGAGTCAGCGCCTTTAACCTCCTGTTTGGCCCAGTTTGCAATTTCTGCGGAAGATGAACAGGAATAGCGAGAACCAATGAGAGGCTAGCTGGAGGTGTCTGGACGGGCAAATTTAACTCTCATTTCCCACCAGGAAGAGGAAATAACCAAAGGCTCAGCATGCCGTACTGGAACCAGATTAGGGCCTGAAGACATCCTGCGGTGTTGCGGCCAGGTCACAAGAAAGCGAGTTGAAGAAAGGAGCTCAGGGGCACTGTAATTCACAAACCTGCAGAGTTATAACTGACAGCTATCGTCCAAAAATAGACTGAAGTAAGGCTGCCAAGAGGACTTGAAAGCGGGGCAGAATTGCAGGAAACCGATTTCAGGAGGTAGACTGGAATTGCATTGAAAGCATAGGAAAAGAGGCAGAACGTCCACAATGATGCACTTGGCCAAAAAGGGCGTATGCGTTTTTTCCTGAATATATTCAGGAAAAAACGCATACGCCCTTTTTGGCCAACCAAGCAAGCTTGCAAAGGAAATCTGCACTACAATGAAGTCTCACTTCCCCCCGGCCAAAAGGGCCATCTGAAAAAAGTGTAAAATCCAGAAAGGCAACAGGCCATTGAGAACTGGGAGCCTTGTTATGCTGATGGGCGGGATGTAAATTGCCAACAGACACCTGGGAGAAGTGTATGGTGTTTCCTGAAACATCTAAAAAACAAAGCAACAGAGCCTAGGGCACTTCCACTTATGGTCCTATAGCTTAGGGAAATTAAAATCAAAAAGACACAGCCACCCCAAAGTTTGGAATGGCTCTGTTTACAAGAACCTCGTTTACAGTATATGTTCAACATCACAGAAAGTGAAAAATGGATAAAGAAGTTGTGGTATTTACTTACAAAGCAATATCACTCAGCAATGAAATCTATGTCATCAGGCCCTTAGCATCACAATGAGTGGATTCAGGTATGATGATTCTAACTGAAATAAGTCACACAGAAAAAGAAACATCATAAGATATCAGTAATACACGGAATGTAAACTTGGCTACACAGGAACTGAATTACAGAACAGAACAGGGTCTCAAATTTAGAAAACCAACTTATGCTTGCTTAAGGGTAAAGGTGAGTTGGGGTGCTGCATAAAACCAGAGATTGAAATGAGCACAGATAAAGTTCCTTAAGTCAAATATGGAATAGACAAGAGCTACTCCTTGCTCAACGAAATGGACTCAACACCGCATATTAAACGCCTAAGAATGTACCTGACTAGTAAGTATCTTAAAACCTATGGATTGCTATGTCTCCAAAAGAGAATCAAGCATGTGTACAGGGGCATAAACGCAGCAGTGATAGGATTGGAGAGGTTCGGTGAGCAAATGAAGACCCTTTGAAGTCATATTGAATGGTACCCATTACACGGGTCTCAACTCTCCAGGTTTAAGGTATCTTCCTTCAGCTAAAACATGCATGTGGAACCCAAGTATGATCAACCATGTGAACGGGAGACGTGTTCAAATATGTCTCAGTTTTCCTCCACTGGTACTCGGGTGCACCATTCCAGACGCTTTACTAACACTCTCCCCACTTGGAGAGTCAGCGCCTTTAACCTCCTGTTTGGCCCAGTTTGCAATTTCTGCGGAAGATGAACAGGAATAGCGAGAACCAATGAGAGACTAGCTGGAGGTGTCTGGACGGGCAAATTTAACTCTCATTTCCCACCAGGAAGAGGAAATAACCAAAGGCTCAGCGTGCCGTGCCGGAACCAGATTAGGGCCTGAAGCCATCCTGCGGTGTTGCGGCCAGGTCACAAGAAAGCGAGTTGAAGAAAGGAGCTCAGGGGCACTGTAATTCACAAACCTGCAGAGTTATAAATGACAGCTATCGTCCAAAAATAGACTGAAGTAAGGCTGCCAAGAGGACTTGAAAGCGGGGCAGAATTGCAGGAAACCGATTTCAGGAGGTAGACTGGAATTGCATTGAAAGCATAGGAAAAGAGGCAGAACGTCCACAATGATGCACTTGGCCAAAAAGGGCGTATGCGTTTTTTCCTGAATATATTCAGGAAAAAACGCATACGCCCTTTTTGGCCAACCAAGCAAGCTTGCAAAGGAAATCTGCACTACAATGAAGTCTCACTTCCCCTCGGTCAAAAGGGCCATCTGAAAAAAGTGTAAAATCCAGAAAGGCAGGACAGGCCATGGACAACTGGGAGCCTTGTTATGCTGATGGGCGGGATGTAAATTGCCAACAGACACTCGGGAGAAGTGTATGGTGTTTCCTGAAACATCTAAAAAACAAAGCAACAGAGCCTAGGGCACTGCCACTTATGGTTCTATAGCTTAGGGAAATTAAAATCAAAAAGACACAGCCACCCCAAAGTTTGGAATGGCTCTGTTTACAAGAACCTCGTTTACAGTACAAGTTCAACATCGCAGAAAGTGAAAAATGGATAAAGAAGTTGTGGTATTTACTTACAAAGCAATATCACTCAGCAATGAAATCTATGTCATCAGGCCCTTAGCATCACAATGAGTGGATTCAGGTATGATGATTGTAACTGAAATAAGTCACACAGAAAAAGAAACATCATAAGATATCAGTAATACACGGAATGTAAACTTGGCTACACAGGAACTGAATTACAGAACAGAACAGGGTCTCAAATTTAGAAAACCAACTTATGCTTGCTTAAGGGTAAAGGTGAGTTGTTGTGCTGCATAAAACCAGAGATTGAAATGAGCACAGATAAAGTTCCTTAAGTCAAATATGGAATAGACAAGAGCTACTCCTTGCTCAACGAAATGGACTCAACACCGCATATTAAACGCCTAAGAATGTACCTGACTAGTAAGTATCGTAAAACCTATGGATTGCTATGTCTCCAAAAGAGAATCAAGCATGTGTACAGGGGCATAAACGCAGCAGTGATAGATTTGGAGAGGTTCAGTGAGCAAATGAATACCCTTTGAAGACATATTGCATGGTACCCATTCCACGGGTCTCAACTCTCCAGGTTTAAGGTATTCTTCCTTCAGCTAAAACATGCATGTGGAACCTGGAGTATGATCAACAGTGTGAACGGGAGACGTGTTCAAATATGTCTCAGTTTTCCTCCCCTGGTACTCGGGTGCAATATTCCAGACGCTTTACTAACACTCTCCCCACTTGGAGAGTCAGCGCCTTTAACCTCCTGTTTGGCCCAGTTTGCAATTTCTGCGGAAGATGAACAGGAATAGGGAGAACCAATGAGAGACTAGCTGGAGGTGTCTGGACGGGCAAATTTAACTCTCATTTCCCACCATGAAGAGGAATTAACCAAAGGCTCAGCATGCCGTGCCGGAACCAGATTAGGGCCTGAAGCCATCCTGCGGTGTTGCGGCCAGCTCACAAGAAAGCGAGTTGAAGAAAGGAGCTCAGGGGCACTGTAATTCACAAACCTGCAGAGTTATAAATGACAGCTATCGTCCAAAAATATACTGAAGTAAGGCTGCCAAGAGGACTTGAAAGCGGGGCAGAATTGCAGGAAACCGATTTCAGGAGGTAGACTGGAATTGCATTGAAAGCATAGGAAAACAGGCAGAACGTCCACAATGATGCACTTGGCCAAAAAGGGCGTATGCGTTTTTTCCTGAATATATTCAGGAAAAAACGCATACGCCCTTTTTGGCCAACCAAGCAAGCTTGCAAAGGAAATCTGCACTACAATGAAGTCTCACTTCCCCCCGGTCAAAAGGGCCATCTGAAAAAAGTGTAAAATCCAGAAAGGCAGGACAGGCCATGGAGAACTGGGAGCCTTGTTATGCTGATGGGCGGGATGTAAATTGCCAACAGACACTCGGGAGAAGTGTATGGTGTTTCCTGAAACATCTAAAAAACAAAGCAACAGAGCCTAGGGCACTTCCACTTATGGTCCTATAGCTTAGGGAAATTAAAATCAAAAAGACACAGCCACCCCAAAGTTTGGGACGCCTCTGTTTACAAGAACCTCGTTTACAGTACAAGTTCAACATCGCAGAAAGTGAAAAATGGATAAAGAAGTTGTGGTATTTACTTACAAAGCAATATCACTCAGCAGTGAAATCTATGTCATCAGGCCCTTAGCAGCACAATGAGTGGATTCAGGTATGATGATTCTAACTGAAATAAGTCACACAGAAAAAGAAACATCATAAGATATCAGTAATACACGGAATGTAAACCTGGCTACACAGGAACTGAATTACAGAACAGAACAGGGTCTCAAATTTAGAAAACCAACTTATGCTTGCTTAAGGGGAAAGGTGAATTGGGGTGCTGCATAAAACCAGAGATTGAAATGAGCACAGATAAAGTTCCTTAAGCCAAATATGGAATAGACAAGAGCTACTCCTTGCTCAACGAAATGGACTCAACACCGCATATTAAACGCCTAAGAATGTACCTGACTAGTAAGTATCTTAAAACCTATGGATTGCTATGTCTCCGAAAGAGAATCAAGCATGTGTACAGAGGCATAAACGGAGCAGTGATAGGATTGGAGAGGTTTGGTGAGCAAATGAAAAACCTTTGAAGTCATATTGCATGGTACGCATTACACGGGTCTCAACTCTCCAGGTTTAAGGTATTCTTCCTTCAGCTAAAACATGCATGTGGAACCCAAGTATGATCAACCATGTGAACGGGAGACGTGTTCAAATATGTCTCAGTTTTCCTCCCCTGGGACTCGGGTGCAACATTCCAGACGCTTTACTAACACTCTCCCCACTTGGAGAGTCAGCGCCTTTAACCTCCTGTTTGGCCCAGTTTGCAATTTCTGCGGAAGATGAACAGGAATAGCGAGAACCAATGAGAGGCTAGCTGGAGGTGTCTGGACGGGCAAATTTAACTCTCATTTCCCACCAGGAAGAGGAAATAACCAAAGGCTCAGCATGCCGTACTGGAACCAGATTAGGGCCTGAAGACATCCTGCGGTGTTGCGGCCAGGTCACAAGAAAGCGAGTTGAAGAAAGGAGCTCAGGGGCACTGTAATTCACAAACCTGCAGAGTTATAACTGACAGCTATCGTCCAAAAATAGACTGAAGTAAGGCTGCCAAGAGGACTTGAAAGCGGGGCAGAATTGCAGGAAACCGATTTTAGGAGGTAGACTGGAATTGCATTGAAAGCATAGGAAAAGAGGCAGAACGTCCACAATGATGCACTTGGCCAAAAAGGACGTATGCGTTTTTTCCTGAATATATTCAGGAAAAAACGCATACGCCCTTTTTGGCCAACCAAGCAAGCTTGCAAAGGAAATCTGCACTACAATGAAGTCTCACTTCCCCCCGGCCAAAAGGGCCATCTGAAAAAAGTGTAAAATCCAGAAAGGCAACAGGCCATTGAGAACTGGGAGCCTTGTTATGCTGATGGGCGGGATGTAAATTGCCAACAGACACCTGGGAGAAGTGTATGGTGTTTCCTGAAACACCTAAAAAACAAAGCAACAGAGCCTAGGGCACTTCCACTTATGGTCCTATAGCTTAGGGAAATTAAAATCAAAAAGACACAGCCACACCAAAGTTTGGAACGGCTCTGTTTACAAGAACCTCGTTTACAGTACAAGTTCAACATCGCAGAAAGTGAAAAATGGATAAAGAAGTTGTGGTATTTACTTACAAAGCAATATCACTCAGCAATGAAATCTGTGTCATCAGGCCCGTAGCAGCACAATGAGTGGATTCAGGTATGATGATTCTAACTGAAGTAAGTCACACAGAAAAAGAAACATCATAAGATATCACTAATACACGGAATGTAAACTTGGCTACACAGGAACTGAATTCCAAAACAGAACAGGGTCTCAAATTTAGAAAACCAACTTATGCTTGCTTAAGGGTAAAGGTGAGTTGGGGTGCTGCATAAAACAAGAGATTGAAATGAGCACAGATAAAGTTCCTTAAGTCAAATATGGAATAGACAAGAGCTACTCCTTGCTCAACGAAATGGACTCAACACTGCATATTAAATGCCTAAGAATGTACCTGACTAGTAAGTATCTTAAAAACCTATGGATTGCTATGTCTCCGAAAGAGAATCAAGCATGTGTACAGGGGCATAAACGCAGCAGTGATAGGATTGGAGAGGTTCGGTGAGCAAATGAAGACCCTTTGAAGTCACATTGCATGGTACCCATTACACGGGTCTTAACTCTCCAGGTTTAAGGTATTCTTCCTTCAACTAAAACATGCATGTGGAACCCAAGTATGATCAACCATGTGAACGGGAGACGTGTTCAAATATGTCTCAGTTTTCCTCCCCTGGTACTCGGGTGCAACATTCCAGACGCTTTACTAACACTCTCCCCACTTGGAGAGTCAGCGCCTTTAACCTCCTGTTTGGCCCAGTATGCAATTTCTGCGGAAGATGAACAGGAATAGTGAGAACCAATGAGAGACTAGCTGAAGGTGTCTGGACGGGCAAATTTAACTCTCATTTCCCACCAGGAAAAGGAAATAACCAAAGGCTCAGCTTGCCGTGCCGGAACCAGATTAGGGCCTGAAGCCATCCTGTGGTGTTGCTGCCAGGTCACAAGAAAGCAAGTTGAAGAAAGGAGCTCAGGGGCACTGTAATGCACAAACCTGCAGAGTTATAAATGACAGCTATCGTCCAAAAATAGACTGAAGTAAGGCTGCCAAGAGGACTTGAAATCAGGGCAGAATTGCAGGAAACCGATTTCAGGAGGTAGACTGGAATTGCATTGAAAGCATAGGAAAAGAGGCAGAACGTCCACAATGATGCACTTGGCCAAAAAGGGCGTATGCGTTTTTTCCTGAATATATTCAGGAAAAAACGCATACGCCCTTTTTGGCCAACCAAGCAAGCTTGCAAAGGAAATCTGCACTACAATGAAGTCTCACTTCCCCCCGGTCAAAAGGGCCATCTGAAAAAAGTGTAAAATCCAGAAAGGCAGGACAGTCCATGGAGAACTGGGAGTCTTGTTATGCTGATGGGCGGGATGTAAAAACGCATACGCCCTTTTTGGCCAACCAAGCAAGCTTGCAAAGGAAATCTGCACTACAATGAAGTCTCACTTCCCCCAGGTCAAAAGGGCCATCTGAAAAAAGTGTAAAATCCAGAAAGGCAGGACAGGCCATGGACAGCTGGGAGCCTTGTTATGCTGATGGGCGGGATGTAAATTGCCAACAACCACTCGGGAGAAGTGTATGGTGTTTCCTGAAACATCTAAAAAACAAAGCAACAGAACCTAGGGCACTTCCACTTATGGTCCTATAGCTTAGGGAAATTAAAATCAAAAAGACACAGCCACCCCAAAGTTTGGAACGGCTCTGTTTACAAGAACCTCGTTTACAGTACAAGTTCAACATCGCAGAAAGTGAAAAATGGATAAAGAAGTTGTGGTATTTACTTACAAAGCAATATCACTCAGCAATGAAATCTGTGTCATCAGGCCCTTAGCAGCACAATGAGTGGATTCAGGTATGATGATTCTAACTGAAATAAGTCACACAGAAAAAGAAACATCATAAGATATCACTAATACACGGAATGTAAACTTGGCTACACAGGAACTGAATTACAGAACAGAACAGGGTCTCAAATTTAGAAAACCAACTTATGCTTGCTTAAGGGGAAAGGTGAGTTGGGGTGCTGCATAAAACCAGAGATTGAAATGAGCACAGATAAAGTTCCTTAGGCCAAATATGGAATAGAGAAGAGCTACTCCTTGCTCAACGAAATGGACTCAACACCGCATATTAAACACCTAAGAATGTACCTGACTAGTAAGTATCTTAAAACCTATGGATTACTATGTCTCCGAAAGAGAATCAAGCATGTGTACAGGGGCATAAACGCAGCAGTGATAGGATTCGAGAGGTTCGGTGAGCAAATGAAGACCCTTTGAAGTCATATTGCATGGTACCCATTCCACGGGTTTCAACTACCCATGTTTTAGGTATTCTTCCTTCAGCTAAAACATGCATGTGGAACCCAGAGTATGATCAACCATGTGATCGGGAGACGTGTTCAAATATGTCTCAGTTTACCTCCCCTGGTACTCGGGTGCAACATTCCAGACGCTTTACTAACACTCTCCCCACTTGGAGAGTCAGCGCCTTTAACCTCCTGTTTGGCACAGTTTGCAATTTCTGCGGAAGATGAACAGGAATAGTGAGAACCAATGAGAGGCTAGCTGGAGGTGTCTGGACGGGCAAATTTAACTCTCATTTCCCACCATGAGGAGGAAATAACCAAAGGCTCAGCGTGCCGTGCCAGAACCAGATTAGGGCCTGAAGCCATCCTGCGGTGTTGCGGCCAGGTCACAAGAAAGCGAGTTGAAGAAAGGAGCTCAGGGGCACTGTAATTCACAAACCTGCAGAGTTATAAATGACAGCTATCGTCCAAAAATAGACTGAAGTAAGGCTGCCAAGAGGACTTGAAAGCGGGGCAGAATTGCAGGAAACCGATTTCAGGAGGTAGACTGGAATTGCATTGAAAGCATAGGAAAAGAGGCAGAACGTCCACAATGATGCACTTGGCCAAAAAGGGCGTATGCGTTTTTTCCTGAATATATTCAGGAAAAAACGCATACGCACTTTTTGGCCAACCAAGCAAGCTTGCAAAGGAAATCTGCACTACAATGAAGTCTCACTTCCCCCCGGTCAAAAGGGCCATCTGAAAAAAGTGTAAAATCCAGAAAGGCAGGACAGGCCATGGAGAACTGGGAGCCTTGTTATGCTGATGGGCGGGATGTAAATTGCCAACAGACACTCAGAAGAAGTGTATGGTGTTTCCTGAAACATCTAAAAAACAAAGCAACAGAGCCTAGGGCACTTCCACTTATGGTCCTATAGCTTAGGGAAATTAAAATAAAAAAGACACAGCCACCCCAAAGTTTGGGACGTCTCTGTTTACAAGAACCTCGTTTACAGTATAAGTTCAACATCGCAGAAAGTGAAAAATGGATAAAGAAGTTGTGGTATTTACTTACAAAGCAATATCACTCAGCAATGAAATCTATGTCATCAGGCCCTTAGCATCACAATGAGTGGATTCAGGTATGATGATTCTAACTGAAATATGTCACACAGAAAAAGAAACATCATAAGATATCAGTAATACACGGAATGTAAACTTGGCTACACAGGAACTGAATTACAGAACAGAACAGGTTCTCAAATTTAGAAAACCAACTTATGCTTGCTTAAGGGGAAAGGTGAGTTGGGGTGCTGCATAAAACCAGAGATTGAAATGAGCACAGATAAAGTTCCTTAAGTCAAATATGGAATAGACAAGAGCTACTCCTTGCTCAACGAAATGGACTCAACACCGCATATTAAACGCCTAAGAATGTACCTGACTAGTAAGTATCTTAAAATCTATGGATTGCTATGTCTCCGAAAGAGAATCAAGCATGTGTACAGGGGCATAAACGCAGCAGTGATAGGATTGGAGAGGTTCGGTGAGCAAATGAAGACCCTATGAAGTCATATTGCATGGTACCCATTACACGGGTCTCAACTCTCCAGGTTTAAGGTATTCTTCCTTCAGCTAAAACATGCATGTGGAACCCAAGTATGATCAACCATGTGAACGGGAGACGTGTTCAAATATGTCTCAGTTTTCCTCCCCTGGTACTCGGGTTCAACATTCCAGACGCTTTACTAACACTCTCCCCACTTGGAGAGTCAGCGCCTTTAACCTCCTGTTTGGCCCAGTTTGCAATTTCTGTGGAAGATGAACAGGAATAGCGAGAACCAATGAGAGGCTAGCTGAAGGTGTCTGGACGGGCAAATTTAACTCTCATTTCCCACCAGGAAGAGGAAATAACCAAAGGCTCAGCGTGCCGTGCCGGAACCAGATTAGGGCCTGAGGCCATCCTGCGGTGTTGCGGCCAGGTCACAAGAAAGCGAGTTGAAGAAAGGAGCTCAGGGGCACTGTAATTCACAAACCTGCAGAGTTATAAATGACAGCTATCGTCCAAAAATAGACTGAAGTAAGGCTGCCAAGAGGACTTGAAAGCGGGGCAGAATTGCAGGAAACCGATTTCAGGAGGTAGACTGGAATTGCATTGAAAGCATAGGAAAAGAGGCAGAACGTCCACAATGATGCACTTGGCCAAAAAGGGCGTATGCGTTTTTTCCTGAATATATTCAGGAAAAAACGCATACGCCCTTTTTGGCCAACCAAGCAAGCTTGCAAAGGAAATCTGCACTACAATGAAGTCTCACTTCCCCCCGGTCAAAAGGGCCATCTGAAAAAAGTGTAAAATCCAGAAAGGCAGGACAGGCCATGGAGAACTGGGAGCCTTGTTATGCTGATGGGCGGGATGTAAATTGCCAACAACCACTCGGGAGAAGTGTATGGTGTTTCCTGAAACATCTAAAAAACAAAGCAACAGAACCTAGGGCACTTCCACTTATGGTCCTATAGCTTAGGGAAATTAAAATCAAAAAGACACAGCCACCCCAAAGTTTGGAACGGCTCTGTTTACAAGAACCTCGTTTACAGTACAAGTTCAACATCGCAGAAAGTGAAAAATGGATAAAGAAGTTGTGGTATTTACTTACAAAGCAATATCACTCAGCAATGAAATCTGTGTCATCAGGCCCTTAGCAGCACAATGAGTGGATTCAGGTATGATGATTCTAACTGAAATAAGTCACACAGAAAAAGAAACATCATAAGATATCAGTAATACACGGAATGGAAACTTGGCTACACAGGAACTGAATTACAGAACAGAACAGGGTCTCAAATTTAGAAAACCAACTTATGCTTGCTTAAGGGTAAAGGTGAGTTGGGGTGCTGCATAAAACCAGAGATTGAAATGAGCACAGATAAAGTTCCTTAAGTCAAATATGGAATAGACAAGAGCTACTCCTTGCTCAACGAAATGGACTCAACACCCCATATTAAACGCCTAAGAATGTACCTGACTAGTAAGTATCTTAAAACCTATGGATTGCTATGTCTCCGAAAGAGAATCAAGCGTGTGTACAGGGGCATAAACGCAGCAGTGATAGGATTGGAGAGGTTCGGTGAGCAAATGAAGACCCTTTGAAGTCATATTGCATGGTACCCATTCCACGGGTCTAAACTCTCCAGGTTTAAGGGATTCTTCCTTCAGCTAAAACATGCATGTGGAACCTAGAGTATGATCAACCGTGTGATCGGGAGACGTGTTCAAATATGTCTCAGTTTTCATACCCTGGTACTAGGGTGCAACATTCCAGACGCTTTACTAACACTCTCCCCACTTGGAGAGTCAGTCCCTTTAACCTCCTGTTTGGCCCAGTTTGCAATTTCTGCGGAAGATGAACAGGAATAGTGAGAACCAATGAGAGGCTAGCTGGAGGTGTCTGGACGGGCAAATTTAACTCTCATTTCCCACCAGGAAGAGGAATTAACCAAAGGCTCAGCATGCCGGGCCGGAACCAGATTAGGGCCTGAAGCCATCCTGCGGTGTTGCGGCCAGGTCACAAGAAAGCGAGTTGAAGAAAGGAGCTCAGGGGCACTGTAATTCACAAACCTGCAGAGTTATAAATGACAGCTATCGTCCAAAAATAGACTGAAGTAAGGCTGCCAAGAGGACTTGAAAGCGGGGCAGAATTGCAGGAAACCGATTTCAGGAGGTAGACTGGAATTGCATTGAAAGCATAGGAAAAGAGGCAGAACGTCCACAATGATGCACTTGGCCAAAAAGGGCGTATGCGTTTTTTCCTGAATATATTCAGGAAAAAACGCATACGCCCTTTTTGGCCAACCAAGCAAGCTTGCAAAGGAAATCTGCACTACAATGAAGTCTCACTTCCCCCCGGTCAAAAGGGCCATCTGGAAAAAGTGTAAAATCCAGAAAGGCAGGACAGGCCATGGAGAACTGGGAGCCTTGTTATGCTGATGGGCGGGATGTAAATTGCCAACAGACACTTGGGAGAAGTGTATGGTGTTTCCTGAAACATCTAAAAAACAAAGCAACAGAGCCTAGGGCACTTCCACTTATGGTCCTATAGCTTAGGGAAATTAAAATCAAAAAGACACAGCCACCCCAAAGTTTGGGACGCCTCTGTTTACAAGAACCTCGTTTACAGTACAAGTTCAACATCGCAGAAAGTGAAAAATGGATAAAGAATTTGTGGTATTTACTTACAAAGCAATATCACTCAGCAATGAAATCTATGTCATCAGGCGCTTAGCATCACAATGAGTGGATTCAGGTATGATGATTCTAACTGAAATAAGTCACACAGAAAAAAAACATCATAATATATCAGTAATACACGGAATGTAAACTTGGCTACACAGGAACTGAATTACAGAACAGAACAGGGTCTCAAATTTAGAAAACCAACTTATGCTTGCTTAAGGGTAAAGGTGAGTTGGAGTGCTGCATAAAACCAGAGATTGAAATGAGCACAGATAAAGTTCCTTAAGTCAAATATGGAATAGACAATAGCTACTCCTTGCTCAACGAAATGGACTCAACACCGCATATTAAACGCCTAAGAATGTACCTGACTAGTAAGTATCGGAAAACCTATGGATTGCTATGTCTCCAAAAGAGAATCAAGCATGTGTACAGGGGCATAAACGCAGCAGTGATAGGATTGGAGAGGTTCGGTGAGCAAATGAAGACCCTTTGAAGTCATATTGCATGGTACCCATTACACGGGTCTCAACTCTCCAGGTTTAAGGTATTCTTCCTTCAGCTAAAACATGCATGTGGAACCCAAGTATGATCAACCATGTGAACGGGAGACGTGTTCAAATATGTCTCAGTTTTCCTCCCCTGGTACTCGGGTGCAACATTCCAGACGCTTTACTAACACTCTCCCCACTTGGAGAGTCAGCGCCTTTAACCTCCTGTTCGGCCCAGTTTGCAATTTCTGCGGAAGATGAACAGGAATAGCGAGAACCAATGAGAGGCTAGCTGGAGGTGTCTGGACGGGCAGATTATTCCTGAATATATTCAGGAAAAAACGCATACGCACTTTTTGGCCAACCAAGCAAGCTTGCAAAGGAAATCTGCACTACAATGAAGTCTCACTTCCCCCTGGTCAAAAGGGCCATCTGAAAAAAGTGTAAAATCCAGAAAGGTAGGACAGGCCATGGAGAACTGGGAGCCTTGTTATGCTGATGGGCGGGATGTAAATTGCCAACAGACACTCGGGAGAAGTGTATGGTGTTTCCTGAAACATCTAAAAAACAAAGCAACAGAGCCTAGGGCACTGCCGCTTATGGTCCTATAGCTTAGGGAAATTAAAATCAAAAAGACACAGCCACCCCAAAGTTTGGGACGCCTCTGTTTACAAGAATCTCGTTTACAGTACAAGTTCAACATCGCAGAAAGTGAAAAATGGATAAAGAAGTTGTGGTATTTACTTACAAAGCAATATCACTCAGCAATGAAATCTATGTCATCAGGCCCTTAGCATCACAATGAGTGGATTCAGGTATGATGATTCTAACTGAAATAAGTCACACAGAAAAAGAAACATCATAAGATATCAGTAATACACGGAATGGAAACTTGGCTACACAGGAACTGAATTACAGAACAGAACAGGGTCTCAAATTTAGAAAACCAACTTATGCTTGCTTAAGGGTAAAGGTGAGTTGGGGTGCTGCATAAAACCAGAGATTGAAATGAGCACAGATAAAGTTCCTTAATTCAAATATGGAATAGACAAGAGCTACTCCTTGCTCAACGAAATGGACTCAACACCGCATATTAAACGCCTAAGAATGTACCTGACTAGTAAGTATTGTAAAACCTATGGATTGCTATGTCTCCAAAAGAGAATCAAGCATGTGTACAGGGGCATAAACGCAGCAGTGATAGGATTGGAGAGGTTCGGTGAGCAAATGAAGACCCTTTGAAGTCATATTGCATGGTACCCATTCCACGGGTTTCAACTACCCACGTTTAAGGTATTCTTCCTTCAGCTAAAACATGCATGTGGAACCTAGAGTATGATCAACCATGTGATCGGGAGACGTGTTCAAATATGTCTCAGTTTTCCTCCCCTGGAACTCGGGTGCAACATTCCAGACGCTTTACTAACACTATCCCCACTTGGAGAGTCAGCGCCTTTAACCTCCTGTTTGGCCCAGTTTGCAATTTCTGCGGAAGATGAACAGGAATAGCGAGAACCAATGAGAGGCTAGCTGGAGGTGTCTGGACGGGCAAATTTAACTCTCATTTCCCACCAGGAAGAGGAAATAACCAAAGGCTCAGCGTGCCGTACCGGAACCAGATTAGGGCCTGAAGCCATCCTGCGGTGTGGCGGCCAGCTCAAAAGAAAGCGAGTTGAAGAAAGGAGCTCAGGGGCACTGTAATTCACAAACCTGCAGAGTTATAAATGACAGCTATCGTCCAAAAATAGACTGAAGTAAGGCTGCCAAGAGGACTTGAAAGCGGGGCAGAATTGCAGGAAACCGATTTCAGGAGGTAGACTGGAATTGCATTGAAAGCATAGGAAAAGAGGCAGAACGTCCACAATGATGAACTTGGCCAAAAAGGGCGTATGCGTTTTTTCCTGAATATATTCAGGAAAAAACGCATACGCCCTTTTTGGCCAACCAAGCAAGCTTGCAAAGGAAATCTGCACTACAATGAAGTCTCACTTCCCCCCGGTCAAAAGGGCCATCTGAAATCCAGAAAGGCAGGACAGGCCATGGAGAACTGGGAGCCTTGTTATTCTGATGGGCGGGATGTAAATTGCCAACAACCACTCGGGAGAAGTGTATGGTGTTTCCTGAAACATCTAAAAAACAAAGCAACAGAACCTAGGGCACTTCCACTTATGGTCCTATAGCTTAGGGAAATTAAAATCAAAAAGACACAGCCACCCCAAAGTTTGGAACGGCTCTGTTTACAAGAACCTCGTTTACAGTACAAGTTCAACATCGCAGAAAGTGAAAAATGGATAAAGAAGTTGTGGTATTTACTTACAAAGCAATATCACTCAGCAATGAAATCTGTGTCATCAGGCCCTTAGCAGCACAATTAGTGGATTCAGGTATGATGATTCTAACTGAAGTAAGTCACACAGAAAAAGAAACATCATAAGATATCAGTAATACACGGAATGGAAACTTGGCTACACAGGAACTGAATTACAGAACAGAACAGGGTCTCAAATTTAGAAAACCAACTTATGCTTGCTTAAGGGGAAAGGTGAGTTGGGGTGCTGAATAAAACCAGAGATTGAAATGAGCACAGATAAAGTTCCTTAAGTCAAATATGGAATAGACAAGAGCTACTCCTTGCTCAAAGAAATGGACTCAACACCGCATATTAAACGCCTAAGAATGTACCTGACTAGTAAGTATCTTAAAACCTATGGATTGCTATGTCTCCGAAAGAGAATCAAGCATGTGTACAGGGGCATAAACGCAGCAGTGATAGGATTGGAGAGGTTCGGTGAGCAAATGAAGACCCTTTGAAGTCATATTGCATGGTACCCATTCCACGGGTTTCAACTACCCAGGTTTAAGGTATTCTTCCTTCAGCTAAAACATGCATGTGGAACCTAGAGTATGATCAACCATGTGATCGGGAGACGTGTTCAAATATGTCTCAGTTTTCGTACCCTGGTACTCGGGTGCAACATTCCAGACGCTTTACTAACACTCTCCCGACTTGGAGAGTCAGTCCCTTTAACCTCCTGTTTGGCCCAGTTTGCAATTTCTGCGGAAGATGAACAGGAATAGCGAGAACCAATGAGAGACTAGCTGGAGGTGTCTGGACGGGCAAATTTAACTCTCATTTCCCACCAGGAAGAGGAATTAACCAAAGGCTCAGCGTGCCGGGCCGGAACCAGATTAGGGCCTGAAGCCATCCTGCGGTGTTGCGGCCAGGTCACAAGAAAGCGAGTTGAAGAAAGGAGCTCAGGGGCACTGTAATTCACAAACCTGCAGAGTTATAAATGACAGCTATCGTCCAAAAATAGACTGAAGTAAGGCTGCCAAGAGGACTTGAAAGCGGGGCAGAATTGCAGGAAACCGATTTCAGGAGGTAGACTGGAATTGCATTGAAAGCATAGGAAAAGAGGCAGAACGTCCACAATGATGCACTTGGCCAAAAAGGGCGTATGCATTTTTTCCTGAATATATTCAGGAAAAAACGCATACGCCCTTTTTGGCCAACCAAGCAAGCTTGCAAAGGAAATCTGCACTACAATGAAGTCTCACTTCCCCCCGGTCAAAAGGGCCATCTGAAAAAAGTGTAAAATCCAGAAAGGCAACAGGCCATTGAGAACTGGGAGCCTTGTTATGCTGATGGACGGGATGTAAATTGCCAACAGACACTTGGGAGAAGTGTATGGTGTTTCCTGAAACATCTAAAAAACAAAGCAACAGAGCCTAGGGCACTTCCACTTATGGTCCTATAGCTTAGGGAAATTAAAATCAAAAAGACACAGCCACCCCAAAGTTTGGAACGGCTCTGTTTACAAGAACCTCGTTTACAGTACAAGTTCAACATCCCAGAAAGTGAAAAATGGATAAAGAACTTGTGGTACTTACGTACAATGCAGTGTCACTCAGCAATGAAATCTATGTCATCAGGCCCGTAGCAGCATAATGAGTAGATTCAGGTACGATGATTCTAACTGAAATAAGTCACACAGAAAAAGAAACATCATAAGATATCACTAATACACGGAATGTAAACTTGGCTACACAGGAACTGAATTCCAAAACAGAACAGGTTCTCAAATTTAGAAAACCAACTTATGCTTGCTTAAGGGGAAAGGTGAGTTGGGTTGCTGCATAAAACCAGAGATTGAAATGAGAACAGATAAAGTTCCTTAAGCCAAATATGGAATAGACAAGAGCTACTCCTTGCTCAACGAAATGGACTCAACACCGCATATTAAACGCCTAAGAATGTACCTGACTAGTAAGTATCTTAAAACCTATGGATTGCTATGTCTCCGAAAGAGAATCAAGCATGTGTACAGGGGCATAAACGCAGCAGTGATAGGATTGGAGAGGTTCGGTGAGCAAATGAAGACCCTTTGAAGTCATATTGCATGGTACCCATTACACGGGTCTCAACTCTCCAGGTTTAAGGTATTCTTCCTTCAGCTAAAACATGCATGTGGAACCCAAGTATGATCAACCATGTGAACGGGAGACGTGTTTAAATATGTCTCAGTTTTCCTCCCCTGGTACTCTGGTGCAACATTCCAGACGCTTTACTAACACTCTCCCCACTTGGAGAGTCAGCGCCTTTAACCTCCTGTTTGGCCCAGTTTGCAATTTTTGCGGAAGATGAACAGGAATAGCGAGAACCAATGAGAGACTAGCTGGAGGTGTCTGGACGGGCAAATTTAACTCTCATTTCCCACCAGGAAAAGGAAATAACCAAAGGCTCAGCGTGCCGTGCCGGAACCAGATTAGGGCCTGAAGCCATCCTGCGGTGTTGCGGCCAGTTCACAAGAAAGCAAGTTGAAGAAAGGAGCTCAGGGGCACTGTAATTCACAAACCTGCAGAGTTATAAATGACAGCTATCATCCAAAATAGACTGAAGTAAGGCTGCCAAGAGGACTTGAAAGCGGGGCAGAATTGCAGGAAACCGATTTCAGGAGGTAGACTGGAATAGCATTGAAAGCATAGGAAAAGAGGCAGAACGTCCACAATGATGCACTTGGCCAAAAAGGGCGTATGCGTTTTTTCCTGAATATATTCAGGAAAAAACGCATACGCCCTTTTTGGCCAACCAAGCAAGCTTGCAAAGGAAATCTGCACTACAATGAAGTCTCACTTCCCCCCGGTCAAAAGGGCCATCTGAAAAAAGTGTAAAATCCAGAAAGGCAGGACAGGCCATGGAGAACTGGGAGCCTTGTTATGCTGATGGGCGGGATGTAAATTGCCAACAACCACTTGGGAGAAGTGTATGGTGTTTCCTGAAACATCTAAAAAACAAAGCAACAGAACCTAGGGCACTTCCACTTATGGTTCTATAGCTTAGGGAAATTAAAATCAAAAAGACACAGCCACCCCAAAGTTTGGAACGGCTCTGTTTACAAGAACCTCGTTTACAGTACATGTTCAACATCGCAGAAAGTGAAATATGGATAAAGAAGTTGTGGTATTTACTTACAAAGCAATATCACTCAGCAATGAAATCTGTGTCATCAGGCCCTTAGCAGCACAATGAGTGGATTCAGGTATGATGTTTCTAACTGAAGTAAGTCACACAGAAAAAGAAACATCATAAGATATCACTAATACACGGAATGTAAACATGGCTACACAGGAACTGAATTACAGAACAGAACAGGGTCTCAAATTTAGAAAAACAACTTATGCTTGCTTAAGGGGAAAGGTGAGTTGGGGTGCTGCATAAAACCAGAGATTGAAATGAGCACACATAAAGTTCCTTAAGTCAAATATGGAATAGACAAGAGCTACTCCTTGCTCAACGAAATGGACTCAACACCGCATATTAAACGCCTAAGAATGTACCTGACTAGTAAGTATCTTAAAACCTATGGATTGCTATGTCTCCGAAAGAGAATCAAGCATGTGTACAGGGGCATAAACGCAGCAGTGATAGGATTGGAGAGGTTCGGTGAGCAAATGAAGACCCTTTGAAGTCATATTGCATGGTACCCATTACACGGGTCTGAACTCTCCAGGTTTAAGGTATTCTTCCTTCAGCTAAAACATGCATGTGGAACCCAAGTATGATCAACCATGTGAACGGGAGACGTGTTCAAATATGTCTCAGTTTTCCTCCCCTAGTACTCGGGTGCAACATTCCAGACGCTTTACTAACACTCTCCCCACTTGGAGAGTCAGTCCCTTGAACCTCCTGTTTGGCTCAGTTTGCAATTTCTGCGGAAGATGAACAGGAATAGCGAGAACCAATGAGAGACTACCTGGAGGTGTCTGGACGGGCAAATTTAACTCTCATTTCCCACCAGGAAGAGGCATTAACCAAAGGCTCAGCGTGCCGTGCCGGAACCAGATTAGGGCCTGAAGCCATCCTGCGGTGTTGCGGCCAGGTCACAAGAAAGCGAGTTGAAGAAAGGAGCTCAGGGGCACTGTAATTCACAAACCTGCAGACTTATAAATGACAGCTATCGTCCAAAAATAGACTGAAGTAAGGCTGCCAAGAGGACTTGAAAGCGGGGCAGAATTGCAGGAAACCGATTTCAGGAGGTAGACTGGAATTGCATTGAAAGCATAGGAAAAGAGGCAGAACGTCCACAATGATGCACTTGGCCAAAAAGGGCGTATGCGTTTTTTCCTGAATATATTCAGGAAAAAACGCATACGCCCTTTTTGGCCAACCAAGCAAGCTTGCAAAGGAAATCTGCACTAAAATGAAGTCTCACTTCCCCCCGGTCAAAAGGGCCATCTGAAAAAAGTGTAAAATCCAGAAAGGCAACAGGCCATTGAGAACTGGGAGCCTTGTTATGCTGATGGGCGGGATGTAAATTGCCAACAGACACTTGGGAGAAGTGTATGGTGTTTCCTGAAACATCTAAAAAACAAAGCAACAGAGCCTAGGGCACTTCCACTTATGGTCCTATAGCTTAGGGAAATTAAAATCAAAAAGACACAGCCACCCCAAAGTTTGGAACGGCTCTGTTTACAAGAACCTCGTTTACAGTACAAGTTCAACATCGCAGAAAGTGAAAAATGGATAAAGAACATGTGGTACTTACGTACAATGCAGTATCACTCAGCAATGAAATCTGTGTCATCAGGCCCTTAGCAGCACAATGAGTGGATTCAGGTAGGATGATTGTAACTGAAGTAAGTCACACAAAAAAAGAAACATCATAAGATATCAGTAATACACGGAATGTAAACCTGGCTACACAGGAACTGAATTACAGAACAGAAGAGGGTCTCAAATTTAGAAAACCAACTTATGCTTGCTTAAGGGTAAAGGTGAGGTGGGGTGCTGCATAAAACAAGAGATTGAAATGAGCACAGATAAAGTTCCTTAAGTCAAATATGGAATAGACAAGAGCTACTCCTTGCTCAACGAAATGGACTCAACACCGCATATTAAACGCCTAAGAATGTACCTGACTAGTAAGTATCGTAAAACCTATGGATTGCTATGTCTCCAAAAGAGAATCAAGCATGTGTTCAGGGGCATAAACGCAGCAGTGATAGGATTGGAGAGGTTCGGTGAGCAAATGAAGACCCTTTGAAGTCATATTGCATGGTACCCATTCCACGGGTTTCAACTACCCAGTTTTAAGGTATTCTTCCTTCAGCTAAAACATGCATGTGGAACCTAGAGCATGATCAACCATGTGATCGGGAGACGTGTTTAAATATGTCTCAGTTTTCCTCCCCTGGTACTCGGGTGCAACATTCCAGACGCTTTACTAACACTCTCCCCACTTGGAGAGTCAGTCCCTTTAACCTCCTGTTTGGCCCAGTTTGCAATTTCTGCGGAAGATGAACAGGAATAGCGAGAACCAATGAGAGGCTAGCTGGAGGTGTCTGGACGGGCAAATTTAACTCTCATTTCCCACCAGGAAGAGGAATTAACCAAAGGCTCAGCATGCCGGGCCGGAACCAGATTAGGGCCTGAAGCCATCCTGCGGTGTTGCGGCCAGGTCACAAGAAAGCGAGTTGAAGAAAGGAGCTCAGGGGCACTGTAATTCACAAACCTGCAGAGTTATAAATGACAGCTATCGTCCAAAAATAGACTGAAGTAAGGCTGCCAAGAGGACTTGAAAGCCGGGCAGAATTGCAGGACACCGATTTCAAGAGGTAGACTGGAATTGCATTGAAAGCATAGGAAAAGAGGCAGAACGTCCACAATGATGCACTTGGCCAAAAAGGGCGTATGCGTTTTTTCTTGAATATATTCAGGAAACAACGCATACGCACTCTTTGGCCAACCAAGCAAGCTTGCAAAGGAAATCTGCACTACAATGAAGTCTCACTTCCCCCCGGTCAAAAGGGCCATCTGAAAAAAGTGTAAAATCCAGAAAGGCAGGACAGGCCATGGAGAACTTGGAGCCTTGTTATGCTGATGGGCGGGATGTAAATTGCCAACAGACACTTGGGAGGAGTGTATGGTGTTTCCTGAAACATCTAAAAAACAAAGCAACAGAGCCTAGGGCACTGCCAATTATGGTCCTATAGCTTAGGGAAATTAAAATCAAAAAGACACAGCCACCCCAAAGTTTGGAACGGCTCTGTTTACAAGAACCTCGTTTACAGTACAAGTTCAACATCGCAGAAAGTGAAAAATGGATAAAGAAGTTGTGGTATTTACTTACAAAGCAATATCACTCAGCAATGAAATCTGTGTCATCAGGCCCTTAGCAGCACAATGAGTGGATTCAGGTATGATGATTCTAACTGAAATAAGTCACACAGAAAAAGAAACATCATAAGATATCAGTAATACACGGAATGTAAACTTGGCTACACAGGAACTGAATTACAGAACAGAACAGGGTCTCAAATTTAGAAAACCAACTTATTCTTGCTTAAGGGTAAAGGTGAGTTGGGGTGCTGCATAAAACCAGAGATTGAAATGAGCACAGATAAAGTTCCTTAAGCCAAATATGGAATAGACAAGAGCTACTCCTTGCTCAACGAAATGGACTCAACACCCCATATTAAACGCCTAAGAATGTACCTGACTAGTAAGTATCTTAAAACCTATGGATTGCTATGTCTCCGAAAGAGAATCAAGCATGTGTACAGGGGCATAAACGCAGCAGTGATAGGATTGGAGAGGTTCGGTGAGCAAATGAAGACCCTTTGAAGTCATATTGCATGGTACCCATTCCACGGGTTTCAACTACCCAGGTTTAAGGTATTCTTCCTTCAGCTAAAACATGCATGTGGAACCCAAGTATGATCAACCATGTGATCGGGAGACGTGTTCAAATATGTCTCAGTTTTCCTCCCCTGGTACTCGGGTGCAACATTCCAGACGCTTTACTAACACTCTCCCCACTTGGAGAGTCAGTCCCTTTAACCTCCTGTTTGGCCCAGTTTGCAATTTCTGCGGAAGATGAACAGGAATAGCGAGAACCAATGAGAGGCTAGCTGGAGGTGTCTGGACGGGCAAATTTAACTCTCATTTCCCACCAGGAAGAGGAATTAACCAAAGGCTCAGCATGCTGGGCCGGAACCAGATTAGGGCCTGAAGCCATCCTGCGGTGTTGCGGCCAGGTCACAAGAAAGCGAGTTGAAGAAAGGAGCTCAGGGGCACTGTAATTCACAAACCTGCAGAGTTATAAATGACAGCTATCGTCCAAAAATAGACTGAAGTAAGGCTGCCAAGAGGACTTGAAAGCGGGGCAGAATTGCAGGAAACCGATTTCAGGAGGTAGACTGGAATTGCATTGAAAGCATAGGAAAAGAGGCAGAACGTCCACAATGATGCACTTGGCCAAAAAGGGCGTATGCGTTTTCTCCTGAATATATTCAGGAAAAAACGCATACGCCCTTTTTGGCCAACCAAGCAAGCTTGCAAAGGAAATCTGCACTACAATGAAGTCTCACTTCCCCCCGGTCAAAAGGGCCATCTGAAAAAAGTGTAAAATCCAGAAAGGCAACAGGCCATAGAGAACCGGGAGCCTTGTTATGCTGATGGGCGGGATGTAAATTGCCAACAGACACTTGGGAGAAGTGTATGGTGTTTCCTGAAACATCTAAAAAACAAAGCAACAGAGCCTAGGGCACTTCCACTTATGGTCCTATAGCTTAGGGAAATTAAAATAAAAAAGACACAGCCACCCCAAAGTTTGGAACAGCTCTGTTTACAAGATCCTCGTTTACAGTACAAGTTCAACATCGCAGAAAGTGAAAAATGGATAAAGAAGTTGTGGTATTTGCTTACAAAGCAATATCACTCAGCAATGAAATCTGTGTCATCAGGCCCGTAGCAGCACAATGAGTGGATTCAGGTATGATGATTCTAACTGAAATAAGTCACACAGAAAAAGAAACATCATAAGATATCAGTAATACACGGAATGGAAACTTGGCTACACAGGAACTGAATTACAGAACAGAACAGGGTCTCAAATTTAGAAAACCAACTTATGCTTGCTTAAGGGTAAAGGTGAGTTGGGGTGCTGCATAAAACCAGAGATTGAAATGAGCACAGATAAAGTTCCTTAAGCCAAATATGGAATAGACAAGAGCTACTCCTTGCTCAACGAAATGGACTCAACACCCCATATTAAACGCCTAAGAATGTACCTGACTAGTAAGTATCTTAAAACCTATGGATTGCTATGTCTCCGAAAGAGAATCAAGCATGTGTACAGGGGCATAAACGCAGCAGTGATAGGATTGGAGAGGTGCGGTGAGCAAATGAAGACCCTTTGAAGTCATATTGCATGGTACCCATTCCACGGGTTTCAACTACCCAGGTTTAAGGTATTCTTCCTTCAGCTAAAACATGCATGTGGAACCTAGAGTATGATCAACCATGTGATCGGGAGACGTGTTCAAATATGTCTCAGTTTTCCTCCCCTGGTACTCGGGTGCAACATTCCAGACGCTTTACTAACACTCTCCCCACTTGGAGAGTCAGTCCCTTTAACCTCCTGTTTGACCCAGTTTGCAATTTCTGTGGAAGATGAACAGGAATAGCGAGAACCAATGAGAGGCTAGCTGGAGGTGTCTGGACGGGCAAATTTAACTCTCATTTCCCACCAGGAAGAGGAATTAACCAAAGGCTCAGCATGCCGGGCCGGAACCAGATTAGGGCCTGAAGCCATCCTGCGGTGTTGCGGCCAGGTCACAAGAAAGCGAGTTGAAGAAAGGAGCTCAGGGGCACTGTAATTCACAAACCTGCAGAGTTATAAATGACAGCTATCGTCCAAAAATAGACTGAAGTAAGGCTGCCAAGAGGACTTGAAAGCGGGGCAGAATTGCAGGAAACCGATTTCAGGAGGTAGACTGGAATTGCATTGAAAGCATAGGAAAAGAGGCAGAACGTCCACAATGATGCACTTGGCCAAAAAGGGCGTATGCGTTTTCTCCTGAATATATTCAGGAAAAAACGCATACGCCCTTTTTGGCCAACCAAGCAAGCTTGCAAAGGAAATCTGCACTACAATGAAGTCTCACTTCCCCCCGGCCAAAAGGGCCATCTGAAAAAAGTGTAAAATCCAGAAAGGCAACAGGCCATTGAGAACTGGGAGCCTTGTTATGCTGATGGGCGGGATGTAAATTGCCAACAGACACTTGGGAGAAGTGTATGGTGTTTCCTGAAACATCTAAAAAACAAAGCAACAGAGCCTAGGGCACTTCCACTTATGGTCCTATAGCTTAGGGAATTTAAAATCAAAAAGACACAGCCACCCCAAAGTTTGGAACGGCTCTGTTTACAAGAACCTCGTTTACAGTACAAGTTCAACATCGCAGAAAGTGAAAAATGGATAAAGATGTTGTGGTATTTACTTACAAAGCAATATCACTCAGAAATGAAATCTGTGTCATCAGGCCCTTAGCAGCACAATGAGTGGATTCAGGTATGATGATTCTAACTGAAATAAGTCACACATAAAAAGAAACATCATAAGATATCAGTAATACACGGAATGTAAACTTGGCTACACAGGAACTGAATTAAAGAACAGAACAGGGTCTCAAATTTAGAAAACCAACTTATTCTTGCTTAAGGGTAAAGGTGAGTTGGGGTGCTGCATAAAAACAGAGATTGAAATGAGCACAGATAAAGTTCCTTAAGCCAAATATGGAATAGACAAGAGCTACTCCTTGCTCAACGAAATTGACTCAACACCGCATATTAAACGCCTAAGAATGTACCTGATTAGTAAGTATCTTAAAACCTATGGATTGCTATGTCTCCAAAAGAGAATCAAGCATGTGTACAGGGGCATAAACGCAGCAGTGATAGGATTGGAGAGGTGCGGTGAGCAAATGAAGACCCTTTGAAGTCATATTGCATGGTACCCATTCCACGGGTTTCAACTACCCAGGTTTAAGGTATTCTTCCTTCAGCTAAAACATGCATGTGGAACCTAGAGTATAATCAACCATGTGATCAGGAGACGTGTTCAAATATGTCTCAGTTTTCCTCCCCTGGTACTCGGGTGCAACATTCCAGACGCTTTCCTAACACTCTCCCCACTTGGAGAGTCAGTCCCTTTAACCTCCTGTTTGGCCTAGTTTGCAATTTCTGCGGAAGATGAACAGGAATAGCGAAAACCAATGAGAGGCTAGCTGGAGGTGTCTGGACAGGCAAATTTAACCCTCATTTCCCACCAGGAAGAGGAATTAACCAAAGGCTCAGCATGCCGGGCCGGAACCAGATTAGGGCCTGAAGCCATCCTGCGGTGTTGCGGCCAGGTCACAAGAAAGCGAGTTGAAGAAAGGAGCTCAGGGGCACTGTAATTCACAAACCTGCAGAGTTATAAATGACAGCTATCGTCCAAAAATAGACTGAAGTAAGGCTGCCAAGAGGACTTGATAGCGGGGCAGAATTGCAGGAAACCGATTTCAGGAGGTAGACTGGAATTGCATTGAAAGCATAGGAAAAGAGGCAGAACGTCCACAATGATGCACTTGGCCAAAAAGGGCGTATGCGTTTTTTCCTGAATATATTCAGGAAAAAACGCATACGCCCTTTTTGGCCAACCAAGCAAGCTTGCAAAGGAAATCTGCACTACAATGAAGTCTCACTTCCCCCCGGTCAAAAGGGCCATCTGAAAAAAGTGTAAAATCCAGAAAGGCAGGACAGGCCATGGAGAACTGGGAGCCTTGTTATGCTGATGGGCGGGATGTAAATTGCCAACAGACACTCGGGAGAAGTGTATGGTGTTTCATGAAACATCTAAAAAACAAAGCAACAGAGCCTAGGGCACTGCCACTTATGGTCCTATAGCTTAGGGAAATTAAAATCAAAAAGACACAGCCACCCCAAAGTTTGGGACGCCTCTGTTTACAAGAACCTCGTTTACAGTACAAGTTCAACATCGCAGAAAGTGAAAAATGGATAAAGAAGTTGTGGTATTTACTTACAAAGCAATATCACTCAGCAATGAAATCTATGTCATCAGGCCCTTAGCATCACAATGAGTGGATTCAGGTATGATGATTGTAACTGAAATAAGTCACACAGAAAAAGAAACATCATAAGATATCAGTAATACACGGAATGTAAACTTGGCTACACAGGAACTGAATTACAGAACAGAACAGGGTCTCAAATTTAGAAAACCAACTTATGCTTGCTTAAGGGTAAAGGTGAGTTGGGGTGCTGCATAAAACCAGAGATTGAAATGAGCACAGATAAAGTTCCTTAAGTCAAATATGGAATAGACAAGAGCTACTCCTTGCTCAACGAAATGGACTCAACACCGCATATTAAACGCCTAAGAATGTACCTGACTAGTAAGTATCGTAAAACCTATGGATTGCTATGTCTCCAAAAGAGAATCAAGCATGTGTACAGGGGCATAAACGCAGCAGTGATAGGATTGGAGAGGTTCGGTGAGCAAATGAAGACCCTTTGAAGTCATATTGCATGGTACCCATTACACGGGTCTCAACTCTCCAGGTTTAAGGTATTCTTCCTTCAGCTAAAACATGCATGTGGAACCCAAGTATGATCAACCATGTGAACGGGAGACGTGTTCAAATATGTCTCAGTTTTCCTCCCCTGGTACTCGGGTGCAACATTCCAGACGCTTTACTAACACTCTCCCCACTTGGAGAGTCAGCGCCTTTAACCTCCTGTTTGGCCCAGTTTGCAATTTCTGCGGAAGATGAACAGGAATAGCGAGAACCAATGAGAGGCTAGCTGGAGGTGTCTGGACGAGCAAATTTAACTCTCATTTCCCACCAGGAAGAGGAAATAACCAAAGGCTCAGCGTGCCGGGCCGGAACCAGATTTGGGCCTGAAGCCATCCTGCGGTGTTGCGGCCAGGTCACAAGAAAGCGAGTTGAAGAAAGGATCTCAGGGACACTGTAATTCACAAACCTGCAGAGTTATAAATGACAGCTATCGTCCAAAAATAGACTGAAGTAAGGCTGCCAAGAGGACTTGAAAGCGGGGCAGAATTGCAGGAAACCGATTTCAGGAGGTAGACTGGAATTGCATTGAAAGCATAGGAAAAGAGGCAGAAGGTCCACAATGATGCACTTGGCCAAAAAGGGCGTATGCGTTTTTTCCTGAATATATTCAGGAAAAAACGCATACGCCCTTTTTGGCCAACCAAGCAAGCTTGCAAAGGAAATCTGCACTACAATGAAGTCTCACTTCCCCCCGGTCAAAAGGGCCATCTGAAAAAAGTGTAAAATCCAGAAAGGCAGGACAGGCCATGGAGAACTGGGAGCCTTGTTATGCTGATGGGCGGGATGTAAATTGCCAACAACCACTCGGGAGAAGTGTATGGTGTTTCCTGAAACATCTAAAAAACAAAGCAACAGAACCTAGGGCACTTCCACTTATGGTCCTATAGCTTAGGGAAATTAAAATCAAAAAGACACAGCCACCCCAAAGTTTGGAACGGCTCTGTTTACAAGAACCTCGTTTACAGTACAAGTTCAACATCGCAGAAAGTGAAAAATGGATAAAGAAGTTGTGGTATTTACTTACAAAGCAATATCACTCAGCAATGAAATCTGTGTCATCACGCCCTTAGCAGCACAATGAGTGGATTCAGGTATGATGATTCTAACTGAAATAAGTCACACAGAAAAAGAAACATCATAAGATATCAGTAATACATGGAATGTAAACTTGACTACACAGGAAATGAATTACAGAACAGAAGAGGGTCTCAAATTTAGAAAACCAACTTATGCTTGCTTAAGGGTAAAGGTGAGTTGGGGTGCTGCATAAAACCAGAGATTGAAATGAGCACAGATAAAGTTCCTTAAGTCAAATATGGAATAGACAAGAGCTACTCCTTGCTCAACGAAATGGACTCAACACCGCATATTAAACGCCTAAGAATGTACCTGACTAGTAAGTATCTTAAAACCTATGGATTGCTATGTCTCCGAAAGAGAATCAAGCATGTGTACAGGGGCATAAACGCAGCAGTGATAGGTTTGGAGAGGTTCGGTGAGCAAATGAAGACCCTTTGAAGTCATATTGCATGGTACCCATTACACGGGTCTTAACTCTCCAGGTTTAAGGTATTCTTCCTTCAGCTAAAACATGCATGTGGAACCCAAGTATGATCAACCATGTGAACGGGAGACGTGTTCAAATATGTCTCAGTTTTCCTCCCCTGGTACTCGGGTGCAACATTCCAGACGCTTTACTAACACTCTCCCCACTTGGAGAGTCAGCGCCTTCAACCTCCTGTTTGGCCCAGTTTGCAATTTCTGCGGAAGATGAACAGGAATAGCGAGAACCAATGAGAGGCTAGTTGGAGGTGTCTGGACGGGCAAATTTAACTCTCATTTCCCACCAGGAAGAGGAATTAACCAAAGGCTCAGCATGCCGGGCCGGAAACAGATTAGGGCCTGAAGCCACCCTGCGGTGTTGCGGCCAGGTCACAAGAAAGCGAGTTGAAGAAAGGAGCTCAGGGGCACTGTAATTCACAAACCTGCAGAGTTATAAATGACAGCTATCGTCCAAAAATAGACTGAAGTAAGGCTGCCAAGAGGACTTGAAAGCGGGGCAGAATTGCAGGAAACCGATTTCAGGAGGTAGACTGGAATTGCATTGAAAGCATAGGAAAAGAGGCAGAACGTCCACAATGATGAACTTGGCCAAAAAGGGCGTATGCGTTTTTTCCTGAATATATTCAGGAAAAAACGCATACGCCCTTTTTGGCCAACCAAGCAAGCTTGCAAAGGAAATCTGCACTAAAATGAAGTCTCACTTCCCCCCGGCCAAAAGGGCCATCTGAAAAAAGTGTAAAATCCAGAAAGGCAACAGGCCATTGAGAACTGGCAGCCTTGTTATGCTGATGGGCGGGATGTAAATTGCCAACAGACACTTGGGAGAGGTGTATGGTGTTTCCTGAAACATCTAAAAAACAAAGCAACAGAGCCTAGGGCACTTCCACTTATGGTCCTATAGCTTAGGGAAATTAAAATCAAAAAGACACAGCCACCCCAAAGTTTGGAATGGCTCTGTTTACAAGAACCTCGTTTACAGTACAAGTTCAACATCGCAGAAAGTGAAAAATGGATAAAGAAGTTGTGGTATTTACTTACAAAGCAATATCACTCAGCAATGAAATCTGTGTCATCAGGCCCTTAGCAGCACAATGAGTGGATTCAGGTATGATGATTCTAACTGAAATAAGTCACACAGAAAAAGAAACATCATAAGATATCAGTAATACACGGAATGTAAACTTGGCTACACAGGAACTGAATTACAGAACAGAACAGGGTCTCAAATTTAGAAAACCAACTTATTCTTGCTTAAGGGTAAAGGTGAGTTGGGGTGCTGCATAAAACCAGAGATTGAAATGAGCACAGATAAAGTTCCTTAAGCCAAATATGGAATAGACAAGAGCTACTCCTTGCTCAACGAAATGGACTCAACACCCCATATTAAACGCCTAAGAATGTACCTGACTAGTAAGTATCTTAAAACCTATGGATTGCTATGTCTCCGAAAGAGAATCAAGCATGTGTACAGGGGCATAAACGCAGCAGTGATAGGATTGGAGAGGTTCGGTGAGCAAATGAAGACCCTTTGAAGTCATATTGCATGGTACCCATTCCACGGGTTTCAACTACCCAGGTTTAAGGTATTCTTCCTTCAGCTAAAACATGCATGTGGAACCTAGAGTATGATCAACCATGTGATCGGGAGACGTGTTCAAATATGTCTCAGTTTTCCTCCCCTGGTACTCGGGTTCAACATTCCAGACGCTTTACTAACACTCTCCCGACTTGGAGAGTCAGTCCCTTTAACCTCCTGTTTGGCCCAGTTTGCAATTTCTGCGGAAGATGAACAGGAATAGCCAGAACCAATGAGAGGCTAGCTGGAGGTGTCTGGACGGGCAAATTTAACTCTCATTTCCCACCAGGAAGAGGAATTAACCAAAGGCTCAGCATGCCGGTCCGGAACCAGATTAGGGCCTGAAGCCATCCTGCGGTGTTGCGGCCAGGTCACAAGAAAGCGAGTTGAAGAAAGGAGCTCAGGGGCACTGTAATTCACAAACCTGCAGAGTTATAAATGACAGCTATCGTCCAAAAATAGACTGAAGTAAGGCTGCCAAGAGGACTTGAAAGCGGGGCAGAATTGCAGGAAACCGATTTCAGGAGGTAGACTGGAATTGCATTGAAAGCATAGGAAAAGAGGCAGAACGTCCACAATGATGCACTTGGCCAAAAAGGGCGTATGCGTTTTTTCCTGAATATATTCAGGAAAAAACGCATACGCCCTTTTTGGCCAACCAAGCAAGCTTGCAAAGGAAATCTGCACTACAATGAAGTCTCACTTCCCCCCGGTCAAAAGGGCCATCTGAAAAAAGTGTAAAATCCAGAAAGGCAGGACAGGCCATGGAGAACTGGGAGCCTTGTTATGCTGATGGGCGGGATGTAAATTGCCAACAACCACTCGGGAGAAGTGTATGGTGTTTCCTGAAACATCTAAAAAACAAAGCAACAGAACCTAGGGCACTTCCACTTATGGTCCTATAGCTTAGGGAAATTAAAATCAAAAAGACACAGCCACCCCAAAGTTTGGAACGGCTCTGTTTACAAGAACCTCGTTTACAGTACAAGTTCAACATCGCAGAAAGTGAAAAATGGATAAAGAAGTTGTGGTATTTACTTACAAAGCAATATCACTCAGCAATGAAATCTGTGTCATCAGGCCCTTAGCAGCACAATGAGTGGATTCAGGTATGATGATTCTAACTGAAATAAGTCACACAGAAAAAGAAACATCATAAGATATCAGTAATACACGGAATGTAAACTTGGCTACACAGGAACTGAATTACAGAACAGAACAGGGTCTCAAATTTAGAAAACCAACTTATGCTTGCTTAAGGGTAAAGGTGAGTTGGGGTGCTGCATAAAACCAGAGATTGAAATGAGCACAGATAAAGTTCCTTAAGCCAAATATGGAATAGACAAGAGCTACTCCTTGCTCAACGAAATGGACTCAACACCGCATATTAAACGCCTAAGAATGTACCTGACTAGTAAGTATCGTAAAACCTATGGATTGCTATGTCTCCAAAAGAGAATCAAGCATGTGTACAGGGGCATAAACGCAGCAGTGATAGGATTGGAGAGGTTCGGTGAGCAAATGAAGACCCTTTGAAGTCATATTGCATGGTACCCATTCCACGGGTTTCAACTACCCAGGTTTAAGGTATTCTTCCTTCAGCTAAAACATGCATGTGGAACCTAGAGTATGATCAACCATGTGATCGGGAGACGTGTTCAAATATGTCTCAGTTTTCCTCCCCTGGTACTCGGGTGCAACATTCCAGACGCTTTACTAACACTCTCCCCACTTGGAGAGTCAGTCCCTTTAACCTCCTGTTTGGCCCAGTTTGCAATTTCTGCGGAAGATGAACAGGAATAGCGAAAACCAATGAGAGGCTAGCTGGAGGTGTCTGGATGGGCAAATTTAACTCTCATTTCCCACCAGGAAGAAGAATTAACCAAAGGTTCAGCATGCCGGGCCGGAACATGATTAGGGCCTGAAGCCATCCTGCGGTGTTGCGGCCAGGTCACAAGAAAGCGAGTTGAAGAAAGGAGCTCAGGGGCACTGTAATTCACAAACCTGCAGAGTTATAAATGACAGCTATCGTCCAAAAATAGACTGAAGTAAGGCTGCCAAGAGGACTTGAAAGCGGGGCAGAATTGCAGGAAACCGATTTCAGGAGGTAGACTGGAATTGCATTGAAAGCATAGGAAAAGAGGCAGAACGTCCACAATGATGCACTTGGCCAAAAAGGGCATATGCGTTTTTTCCTGAATATATTCAGGAAAAAACGCATACGCCCTTTTTGGCCAACCAAGCAAGCTTGCAAAGGAAATCTGCACTACAATGAAGTCTCACTTCCCCCCGGTCAAAAGGGCCATCTGAAAAAAGTGTAAAATCCAGAAAGGCAGGACAGGCCATGGAGAACTGGGAGCCTTGTTATGCTGATGGGCGTGATGTAAATTGCCAACAGACACTCGGGAGAAGTGTATGGTGTTTCCTGAAACATCTAAAAAACAAAGCAACAGAGCCTAGGGCACTGCCACTTATAGTCCTATAGCTTAGGGAAATTAAAATCAAAAAGACACAGCCACCCCAAAGTTTGGGACGCCTCTGTTTACAAGAACCTCGTTTACAGTACAAGTTCAACATCGCAGAAAGTGAAAAATGGATAAAGAAGTTGTGGTATTTACTTACAAAGCAATATCACTCAGCAATGAAATCTATGTCATCAGGCCCTTAGCATCACAATGAGTGGATTCAGGTATGATGATTCTAACTGAAATAAGTCACACAGAAAAAGAAACATCATAAGATATCAGTAATACACGGAATGTAAACTTGGCTACACAGGAACTGAATTACAGAACAGAACAGGGTCTCAAATTTAGAAAACCAACTTATGCTTGCTTAAGGGTAAAGGTGAGTTGGGGTGCTGCATAAAACCAGAGATTGAAATGAGCACAGATAAAGTTCCTTAAGTCAAATATGGAATAGACAAGAGCTACTCCTTGCTCAACGAAATGGACTCAACACCGCATATTAAACGCCTAAGAATGTACCTGACTAGTAAGTATCGTAAAACCTATGGATTGCTATGTCTCCAAAAGAGAATCAAGCATGTGTACAGGGGCATAAACGCAGCAGTGATAGGATTGGAGAGGTTCGGTGAGCAAATGAAGACCCTTTGAAGTCATATTGCATGGTACCCATTACACGAGTCTCAACTCTCCAGGTTTAAGGTATTCTTCCTTCAGCTAAAACATGCATGTGGAACCTAAGTATGATCAACCATGTGAACGGGAGACGTGTTCAAATATGTCTCAGTTTTCCTCCCCTGGTACTCGGGTGCAACATTCCAGACGCTTTACTAACACTCTCCCCACTTGGAGAGTCAGCGCCTTCAACCTCCTGTTTGGCCCAGTTTGCAATTTCTGCGGAAGATGAACAGGAATAGCGAGAACCAATGAGAGGCTAGCTGGAGGTGTCTGGACGGGCAAATTTAACTCTCATTTCCCACCAGGAAGAGGAAATAACCAAAGGCTCAGTGTGCCGTACCGGAACCAGATTAGGGCCTGAAGCCATCCTGCGGTGTTGCGGCCAGCTCAAAAGAAAGCGAGTTGAAGAAAGGAGCTCAGGGGCACTGTAATTCACAAACCTGCAGAGTTATAAATGACAGCTATCGTCCAAAAATAGACTGAATTAAGGCTGCCAAGAGGACTTGAAAGCGGGGCAGAATTGCAGGAAACCGATTTCAGGAGGTAGACTGGAATTGCATTGAAAGCATAGGAAAAGAGGCAGAACGTCCACAATGATGCACTTGGCCAAAAAGGGCGTATGCGTTTTTTCCTGAATATATTCAGGAAAAAACGCATACGCCCTTTTTGGCCAACCAAGCAAGCTTGCAAAGGAAATCTGCACTACAATGAAGTCTCACTTCCCCCCGGTCAAAAGGGCCATCTGAAAAAAGTGTAAAATCCAGAAAGGCAGGACAGGCCATGGAGAACTGGCAGCCTTGTTATGCTGATGGGCGGGATGTAAATTGCCAACAACCACTCGGGAGAAGTGTATGGTGTTTCCTGAAACATCTAAAAAACAAAGCAACAGAACCTAGGGCACTTCCACTTATGGTCCTATAGCTTAGGGAAATTAAAATCAAAAAGACACAGCCACCCCAAAGTTTGGAACGGCTCTGTTTACAAGAACCTCGTTTACAGTACAAGTTCAACATTGCAGAAAGTGAAAAATGGATAAAGAAGTTGTGGTATTCACTTACAAAGCAATATCACTCAGCAATGAAATCTGTGTCATCAGGCCCTTAGCAGCACAATGAGTGGATTCAGGTATGATGATTCTAACTGAAATAAGTCACACAGAAAAAGAAACATCATAAGATATCAGTAATACACGGAATGTAAACTTGGCTACACAGGAACTGAATTACAG
Organism: Stenella coeruleoalba; assembly: GCF_951394435.1. Classification (NCBI taxonomy): domain Eukaryota; kingdom Metazoa; phylum Chordata; class Mammalia; order Artiodactyla; family Delphinidae; genus Stenella; species Stenella coeruleoalba. The sequence continues at coordinate 239,546 of NW_027646034.1, read as the reverse complement.
AACAGAACAGGGTCTCAAATTTAGAAAACCAACTTATGCTTGCTTAAGGGTAAAGGTGAGTTGGGGTGCTGCATAAAACCAGAGATTGAAATGAGCACAGATAAAGTTCCTTAAGCCAAATATGGAATAGACAAGAGCTACTCCTTGCTCAACGAAATGGACTCAACACCGCATATTAAACGCCGAAGAATGTACCTGACCAGTAAGTATCGTAAAACCTATGGATTGCTATGTCTCCGAAAGAGAATCAAGCATGTGTACAGGGGCATAAACGCAGCAGTGATAGGATTGGAGAGGTTCGGTGAGCAAATGAAGACCCTTTGAAGTCATATTGCATGGTACCCATTACACGGGTCTCAACTCTCCAGGTTTAAGGTATTCTTCCTTCAGCTAAAACATGCATGTGGAACCTAAGTATGATCAACCATGTGAACGGGAGACGTGTTCAAATATGTCTCAGTTTTCCTCCCCTGGTACTCGGGTGCAACATTCCAGACGCTTTACTAACACTCTCCCCACTTGGAGAGTCAGTCCCTTTAACCTCCTGTTTGGCCCAGTTTGCAATTTCTGCGGAAGATGAACAGGAATAGCGAGAACCAATGAGAGGCTAGCTGGAGGTGTCTGGACGGGCAAATTTAACTCTCATTTCCCACCAGGAAGAGGAAATAACCAAAGGCTCAGCGTGCCGGGCCGGAACCAGATTAGGGCCTGAAGCCATCCTGCGGTGTTGCGGCCAGGTCACAAGAAAGCGAGTTGAAGAAAGGAGCTCAGGGGCACTGTAATTCACAAACTTGCAGAGTTATAAATGACAGCTATCGTCCAAAAATAGACTGAAGTAAGGCTGCCAAGAGGACTTGAAAGCGGGGCAGAATTGCAGGAAACCGATTTCAGGAGGTAGACTGGAATTGCATTGAAAGCATAGGAAAAGAGGCAGAACGTCCACAATGATGCACTTGGCCAAAAAGGGCGTATGCGTTTTTTCCTGAATATATTCAGGAAAAAACGCATACGCCCTTTTTGGCCAACCAAGCAAGCTTGCAAAGGAAATCTGCACTACAATGAAGTCTCACTTCCCCCCGGCCAAAAGGGCCATCTGAAAAAAGTGTAAAATCCAGAAAGGCAACAGGCCATTGAGAACTGGCAGCCTTGTTATGCTGATGGGCAGGATGTAAATTGCCAACAGACACTTGGGAGAGGTGTATGGTGTTTCCTGAAACATCTAAAAAACAAAGCAACAGAGCCTAGGGCACTTCCACTTATGGTCCTATAGCTTAGGGAAATTAAAATCAAAAAGACACAGCCACCCCAAAGTTTGGAACGGCTCTGTTTACAAGAACCTCGTTTACAGTACAAGTTCAACATCGCAGAAAGTGAAAAATGGATAAAGAAGTTGTGGTATTTACTTACAAAGCAATATCACTCAGCAATGAAATCTGTGTCATCAGGCCCTTAGCAGCACAATGAGTGGATTCAGGTATGATGATTCTAACTGAAATAAGTCACACAGAAAAAGAAACATCATAAGATATCACTAATACACGGAATGTAAACTTGCCTACACAGGAACTGAATTACAGAACAGAACAGGGTCTCAAATTTAGAAAACCAACTTATTCTTGCTTAAGGGTAAAGGTGAGTTGGGGTGCTGCATAAAACCAGAGATTGAAATGAGCACAGATAAAGTTCCTTAAGCCAAATATGGAATAGACAAGAGCTACTCCTTGCTCAACGAAATGGACTCAACACCCCATATTAAACGCCTAAGAATGTACCTGACTAGTAAGTATCTTAAAACCTATGGATTGCTATGTCTCCGAAAGAGAATCAAGCATGTGTACAGGGGCATAAACGCAGCAGTGATAGGATTGGAGAGGTTCGGTGAGCAAATGAAGACCCTTTGAAGTCATATTGCATGGTACCCATTCCACGGGTTTCAACTACCCAGGTTTAAGGTATTCTTCCTTCAGCTAAAACATGCATGTGGAACCTAGAGTATGATCAACCATGTGATCGGGAGACGTGTTCAAATATGTCTCAGTTTTCCTCCCCTGGTACTCGGGTGCAACATTCCAGACGCTTTACTAACACTCTCCCCACTTGGAGAGTCAGCGCCTTTAACCTCCTGTTTGGCCCAGTTTGCAATTTCTGCGGAAGATGAACAGGAATAGCGAGAACCAATGAGAGGCTAGCTGGAGGTGTCTGGACGGGCAAATTTAACTCTCATTTCCCACCAGGAAGAGGAAATAACCAAAGGCTCAGTGTGCCGTACCGGAACCAGATTAGGGCCTGAAGCCATCCTGCGGTGTTGCGGCCAGCTCAAAAGAAAGCGAGTTGAAGAAAGGAGCTCAGGGGCACTGTAATTCACAAACCTGCAGAGTTATAAATGACAGCTATCGTCCAAAAATATACTGAAGTAAGGCTGCCAAGAGGACTTGAAAGCGGGGCAGAATTGCAGGAAACCGATTTCAGGAGGTAGACTGGAATTGCATTGAAAGCATAGGAAAAGAGGCAGAACGTCCACAATGATGCACTTGGCCAAAAAGGGCGTATGCGTTTTTTCCTGAATATATTCAGGAAAAAACGCATACGCCCTTTTTGGCCAACCAAGCAAGCTTGCAAAGGAAATCTGCACTACAATGAAGTCTCACTTCCCCCCGGTCAAAAGGGCCATCTGAAAAAAGTGTAAAATCCAGAAAGGCAACAGGCCATGGAGAACTGGGAGCCTTGTTATGCTGATGGGCGGGATGTAAATTGCCAACAGACACTCCGGAGAAGTGTATGGTGTTTCCTGAAACATCTAAAAAACAAAGCAACAGAGCCTAGGGCACTGCCACTTATGGTCCTATAGCTTAGGGAAATTAAAATCAAAAAGACACAGCCACCCCAAAGTTTGGGACGCCTCTGTTTACAAGAACCTCGTTTACAGTACAAGTTCAACATCGCAGAAAGTGAAAAATGGATAAAGAAGTTGTGGTATTTACTTACAAAGCAATATCACTCAGCAATGAAATCTATGTCATCAGGCCCTTAGCATCACAATGAGTGGATTCAGGTATGATGATTCTAACTGAAATAAGTCACACAGAAAAAGAAACATCATAAGATATCAGTAATACACGGAATGTAAACTTGGCTACACAGGAACTGAATTACAGAACAGAACAGGGTCTCAAATTTAGAAAACCAACTTATGCTTGCTTAAGGGTAAAGGTGAGTTGGGGTGCTGCATAAAACCAGAGATTGAAATGAGCACAGATAAAGTTCCTTAAGTCAAATATGGAATAGACAAGAGCTACTCCTTGCTCAATGAAATGGACTCAACACCGCATATTAAACGCCTAAGAATGTACCTGACTAGTAAGTATCGTAAAACCTATGGATTGCTATGTCTCCGAAAGAGAATCAAGCATGTGTACAGGGGCATAAACGCAGCAGTGATAGGATTGGAGAGGTTCGGTGAGCAAATGAAGACCCTTTGATATCATATTGCATGGTACCCATTACACGAGTCTCAACTCTCCAGGTTTAACGTATTCTTCCTTCAGCTAAAACATGCATGTGGAACCTAAGTATGATCAACCATGTGAACGGGAGACGTGTTCAAATATGTCTCAGTTTTCCTCCCCTGGTACTCGGGTGCAACATTCCAGACGCTTTACTAACACTCTCCCCACTTGGAGAGTCAGCGCCTTTAACCTCCTGTTTGGCCCAGTTTGCAATTTCTGCGGAAGATGAACAGGAATAGCGAGAACCAATGAGAGGCTAGCTGGAGGTGTCTGGACGGGCAAATTTAACTCTCATTTCCCACCAGGAAGAGGAATTAACCAAAGGCTCAGCATGCCGGGCCTGAACCAGATTAGGGCCTGAAGCCATCCTGCGGTGTTGCGGCCAGGTCACAAGAAAGCGAGTTGAAGAAAGGAGCTCAGGGGCACTGTAATTCACAAACCTGCAGAGTTATAAATGACAGCTATCGTCCAAAAATAGACTGAAGTAAGGCTGCCAAGAGGACTTGAAAGCGGGGCAGAATTGCAGGAAACCGATTTCAGGAGGTAGACTGGAATTGCATTGAAAGCATAGGAAAAGAGGCAGAACGTCCACAATGATGCACTTGGCCAAAAAGGGCGTATGCGTTTTTTCCTGAATATATTCAGGAAAAAACGCATACGCCCTTTTTGGCCAACCAAGCAAGCTTGCAAAGGAAATCTGCACTACAATGAAGTCTCACTTCCCCCCGGTCAAAAGGGCCATCTGAAAAAAGTGTAAAATCCAGAAAGGCAACAGGCCATGGAGAACTGGGAGCCTTGTTATGCTGATGGGCGGGATGTAAATTGCCAACAGACACTCCGGAGAAGTGTATGGTGTTTCCTGAAACATCTAAAAAACAAAGCAACAGAGCCTAGGGCACTGCCACTTATGGTCCTATAGCTTAGGGAAATTAAAATCAAAAAGACACAGCCACCCCAAAGTTTGGGACGCCTCTGTTTACAAGAACCTCGTTTACAGTACAAGTTCAACATCGCAGAAAGTGAAAAATGGATAAAGAAGTTGTGGTATTTACTTACAAAGCAATATCACTCAGCAATGAAATCTATGTCATCAGGCCCTTAGCATCACAATGAGTGGATTCAGGTATGATGATTCTAACTGAAATAAGTCACACAGAAAAAGAAACATCATAAGATATCAGTAATACACGGAATGTAAACTTGGCTACACAGGAACTGAATTACAGAACAGAACAGGGTCTCAAATTTAGAAAACCAACTTATGCTTGCTTAAGGGTAAAGGTGAGTTGGGGTGCTGCATAAAACCAGAGATTGAAATGAGCACAGATAAAGTTCCTTAAGTCAAATATGGAATAGACAAGAGCTACTCCTTGCTCAATGAAATGGACTCAACACCGCATATTAAACGCCTAAGAATGTACCTGACTAGTAAGTATCGTAAAACCTATGGATTGCTATGTCTCCGAAAGAGAATCAAGCATGTGTACAGGGGCATAAACGCAGCAGTGATAGGATTGGAGAGGTTCGGTGAGCAAATGAAGACCCTTTGATATCATATTGCATGGTACCCATTACACGAGTCTCAACTCTCCAGGTTTAACGTATTCTTCCTTCAGCTAAAACATGCATGTGGAACCTAAGTATGATCAACCATGTGAACGGGAGACGTGTTCAAATATGTCTCAGTTTTCCTCCCCTGGTACTCGGGTGCAACATTCCAGACGCTTTACTAACACTCTCCCCACTTGGAGAGTCAGCGCCTTTAACCTCCTGTTTGGCCCAGTTTGCAATTTCTGCGGAAGATGAACAGGAATAGCGAGAACCAATGAGAGGCTAGCTGGAGGTGTCTGGACGGGCAAATTTAACTCTCATTTCCCACCAGGAAGAGGAAATAACCAAAGGCTCAGTGTGCCGTACCGGAACCAGATTAGGGCCTGAAGCCATCCTGCGGTGTTGCGGCCAGCTCAAAAGAAAGCGAGTTGAAGAAAGGAGCTCAGGGGCACTGTAATTCACAAACCTGCAGAGTTATAAATGACAGCTATCGTCCAAAAATATACTGAAGTAAGGCTGCCAAGAGGACTTGAAAGCGGGGCAGAATTGCAGGAAACCGATTTCAGGAGGTAGACTGGAATTGCATTGAAAGCATAGGAAAAGAGGCAGAACGTCCACAATGATGCACTTGGCCAAAAAGGGCGTATGCGTTTTTTCCTGAATATATTCAGGAAAAAACGCATACGCCCTTTTTGGCCAACCAAGCAAGCTTGCAAAGGAAATCTGCACTACAATGAAGTCTCACTTCCCCCCGGTCAAAACGGCCATCTGAAAAAAGTGTAAAATCCAGAAAGGCAGGACAGGCCATGGAGAACTGGCAGCCTTGTTATGCTGATGGGCGGGATGTAAATTGCCAACAACCACTCGGGAGAAGTGTATGGTGTTTCCTGAAACATCTAAAAAACAAAGCAACAGAACCTAGGGCACTTCCACTTATGGTCCTATAGCTTAGGGAAATTAAAATCAAAAAGACACAGCCACCCCAAAGTTTGGAACGGCTCTGTTTACAAGAACCTCGTTTACAGTACAAGTTCAACATCGCAGAAAGTGAAAAATGGATAAAGAAGTTGTGGTATTTACTTACAAAGCAATATCACTCAGCAATGAAATCTGTGTCATCAGGCCCTTAGCAGCACAATGAGTGGATTCAGGTATGATGATTCTAACTGAAATAAGTCACACAGAAAAAGAAACATCATAAGATATCAGTAATACACGGAATGTAAACTTGGCTACACAGGAACTGAATTACAGAACAGAACAGGGTCTCAAATTTAGAAAACCAATTTATTCTTGCTTAAGGGTAAAGGTGAGTTGGGGTGCTGCATAAAACCAGAGATTGAAATGAGTACAGATAAAGTTCCTTAAGCCAAATATGGAATAGACAAGAGCTACTCCTTGCTCAACGAAATGGACTCAACACCCCATATTAAACGCCTAAGAATGTACCTGACTAGTAAGTATCTTAAAACCTATGGATTGCTATGTCTCCGAAAGAGAATCAAGCATGTGTACAGGGGCATAAATGCAGCAGTGATAGGATTGGAGAGGTGCGGTGAGCAAATGAAGACCCTTTGAAGTCATATTGCATGGTACCCATTCCACGGGTTTCAACTACCCAGGTTTAAGGTATTCTTCCTTCAGCTAAAACATGCATGTGGAACCTAGAGTATGATCAACCATGTGATCGGGAGACGTGTTCAAATATGTCTCAGTTTTCCTCCCCTGGTACTCGGGTGCAACATTCCAGACACTTTACTAACACTCTCCCCACTTGGAGAGTCAGTCCCTTTAACCTCCTGTTTGGCCCAGTTTGCAATATCTGCGGAAGATGAACAGGAATAGCGAGAACCAATGAGAGGCTAGCTGGAGGTGACTGGACGGGCAAATTTAACTCTCATTTCCCACCAGGAAGAGGAATTAACCAAAGGCTCAGCATGCCGGGCCGGAATGAGATTAGGGCCTGAAGCCATCCTGCGGTGTTGCGGCCAGGTCACAAGAAAGTGAGTTGAAGAAAGGAGCTCAGGGGCACTGTAATTCACAAACCTGCAGAGTTATAAATGACAGCTATCGTCCAAAAATAGACTGAAGTAAGGCTGCCAAGAGGACTTGAAAGCGGGGCAGAATTGCAGGAAACCGATTTCAGGAGGTAGACTGGAATTGCATTGAAAGCATAGGAAAAGAGGCAGAACGTCCACAATGATGCACTTGGCCAAAAAGGGCGTATGCGTTTTTTCCTGAATATATTCAGGAAAAAACGCATACGCCCTTTTTGGCCAACCAAGCAAGCTTGCAAAGGAAATCTGCACTACAATGAAGTCTCACTTCCCCCCGGCCAAAAGGGCCATCTGAAAAAAGTGTAAAATCCAGAAAGGCAACAGGCCATTGAGAACTGGCAGCCTTGTTATGCTGATGGGCGGGATGTAAATTGCCAACAGACACTTGGGAGAGGTGTATGGTGTTTCCTGAAACATCTAAAAAACAAAGCAACAGAGCCTAGGGCACTTCCACTTATGGTCCTATAGCTTAGGGAAATTAAAATCAAAAAGACACAGCCACCCCAAAGTTTGGAACGGCTCTGTTTACAAGAACCTCGTTTACAGTACAAGTTCAACATCGCAGAAAGTGAAAAATGGATAAAGAAGTTGTGGTATTTACTTACAAAGCAATATCACTCAGCAATGAAATCTGTGTCATCAGGCCCTTAGCAGCACAATGAGTGGATTCAGGTATGATGATTCTAACTGAAATAAGTCACACAGAAAAAGAAACATCATAAGATATCACTAATACACGGAATGTAAACTTGCCTACACAGGAACTGAATTACAGAACAGAACAGGGTCTCAAATTTAGAAAACCAACTTATTCTTGCTTAAGGGTAAAGGTGAGTTGGGGTGCTGCATAAAACCAGAGATTGAAATGAGCACAGATAAAGTTCCTTAAGCCAAATATGGAATAGACAAGAGCTACTCCTTGCTCAACGAAATGGACTCAACACCCCATATTAAACGCCTAAGAATGTACCTGACTAGTAAGTATCTTAAAACCTATGGATTGCTATGTCTCCGAAAGAGAATCAAGCATGTGTACAGGGGCATAAACGCAGCAGTGATAGGATTGGAGAGGTTCGGTGAGCAAATGAAGACCCTTTGAAGTCATATTGCATGGTACCCATTCCACGGGTTTCAACTACCCAGGTTTAAGGTATTCTTCCTTCAGCTAAAACATGCATGTGGAACCTAGAGTATGATCAACCATGTGATCGGGAGACGTGTTCAAATATGTCTCAGTTTTCCTCCCCTGGTACTCGGGTGCAACATTCCAGACGCTTTACTAACACTCTCCCCACTTGGAGAGTCAGTCCCTTTAACCTCCTGTTTGGCCCAGTTTGCAATTTCTGCGGAAGATGAACAGGAATAGCGAGAACCAATGAGAGGCTAGCTGGAGGTGTCTGGACGGGCAAATTTAACTCTCATTTCCCACCAGGAAGAGGAATTAACCAAAGGCTCAGCATGCCGGGCCGGAACCAGATTAGGGCCTGAAGCCATCCTGCGGTGTTGCGGCCAGGTCACAAGAAAGCGAGTTGAAGAAAGGAGCTCAGGGGCACTGTAATTCACAAACCTGCAGAGTTATAAATGACAGCTATCGTCCAAAAATAGACTGAAGTAAGGCTGCCAAGAGGACTTGAAAGCGGGGCAGAATTGCAGGAAACCGATTTCAGGAGGTAGACTGGAATTGCATTGAAAGCATAGGAAAAGAGGCAGAACGTCCACAATGATGCACTTGGCCAAAAAGGGCGTATGCGTTTTTTCCTGAATATATTCAGGAAAAAACGCATACGCCCTTTTTGGCCAACCAAGCAAGCTTGCAAAGGAAATCTGCACTACAATGAAGTCTCACTTCCCCCCGGTCAAAAGGGCCATCTGAAAAAAGTGTAAAATCCAGAAAGGCAACAGGCCATGGAGAACTGGGAGCCTTGTTATGCTGATGGGCGGGATGTAAATTGCCAACAGACACTCCGGAGAAGTGTATGGTGTTTCCTGAAACATCTAAAAAACAAAGCAACAGAGCCTAGGGCACTGCCACTTATGGTCCTATAGCTTAGGGAAATTAAAATCAAAAAGACACAGCCACCCCAAAGTTTGGGACGCCTCTGTTTACAAGAACCTCGTTTACAGTACAAGTTCAACATCGCAGAAAGTGAAAAATGGATAAAGAAGTTGTGGTATTTACTTACAAAGCAATATCACTCAGCAATGAAATCTATGTCATCAGGCCCTTAGCATCACAATGAGTGGATTCAGGTATGATGATTCTAACTGAAATAAGTCACACAGAAAAAGAAACATCATAAGATATCAGTAATACACGGAATGTAAACTTGGCTACACAGGAACTGAATTACAGAACAGAACAGGGTCTCAAATTTAGAAAACCAACTTATGCTTGCTTAAGGGTAAAGGTGAGTTGGGGTGCTGCATAAAACCAGAGATTGAAATGAGCACAGATAAAGTTCCTTAAGCCAAATATGGAATAGACAAGAGCTACTCCTTGCTCAACGAAATGGACTCAACACCGCATATTAAACGCCTAAGAATGTACCTGACTAGTAAGTATCGTAAAACCTATGGATTGCTATGTCTCCGAAAGAGAATCAAGCATGTGTACAGGGGCATAAACGCAGAAGTGATAGGATTGGAGAGGTTCGGTGAGCAAATGAAGACCCTTTGAAGTCATATTGCATGGTACCCATTACACGAGTCTCAACTCTCCAGGTTTAACGTATTCTTCCTTCAGCTAAAACATGCATGTGGAACCTAGAGTATGATCAACCATGTGAACGGGAGACGTGTTCAAATATGTCTCAGTTTTCCTCCCCTGGTACTCGGGTGCAACATTCCAGACGCTTTACTAACACTCTCCCCACTTGGAGAGTCAGCGCCTTTAACCTCCTGTTTGGCCCAGTTTGCAATTTCTGCGGAAGATGAACAGGAATAGCGAGAACCAATGAGAGGCTAGCTGGAGGTGTCTGGACGGGCAAATTTAACTCTCATTTCCCACCAGGAAGAGGAAATAACCAAAGGCTCAGTGTGCCGTACCGGAACCAGATTAGGGCCTGAAGCCATCCTGCGGTGTTGCGGCCAGCTCAAAAGAAAGCGAGTTGAAGAAAGGAGCTCAGGGGCACTGTAATTCACAAACCTGCAGAGTTATAAATGACAGCTATCGTCCAAAAATAGACTGAAGTAAGGCTGCCAAGAGGACTTGAAAGCGGGGCAGAATTGCAGGAAACCGATTTCAGGAGGTAGACTGGAATTGCATTGAAAGCATAGGAAAAGAGGCAGAACGTCCACAATGATGCACTTGGCCAAAAAGGGCGTATGCGTTTTTTCCTGAATATATTCAGGAAAAAACGCATACGCCCTTTTTGGCCAACCAAGCAAGCTTGCAAAGGAAATCTGCACTACAATGAAGTCTCACTTCCCCCCGGTCAAAACGGCCATCTGAAAAAAGTGTAAAATCCAGAAAGGCAGGACAGGCCATGGAGAACTGGCAGCCTTGTTATGCTGATGGGCGGGATGTAAATTGCCAACAACCACTCGGGAGAAGTGTATGGTGTTTCCTGAAACATCTAAAAAACAAAGCAACAGAACCTAGGGCACTTCCACTTATGGTCCTATAGCTTAGGGAAATTAAAATCAAAAAGACACAGCCACCCCAAAATTTGGAATGGCTCTGTTTACAAGAACCTCGTTTACAGTACAAGTTCAACATCGCAGAAAGTGAAAAATGGATAAAGAAGTTGTGGTATTTACTTACAAAGCAATATCACTCAGCAATGAAATCTGTGTCATCAGGCCCTTAGCAGCACAATGAGTGGATTCAGGTATGATGATTCTAACTGAAATAAGTCACACAGAAAAAGAAACATCATAAGATATCAGTAATACACGGAATGTAAACTTGGCTACACAGGAACAGAATTACAGAACAGAACAGGGTCTCAAATTTAGAAAACCAACTTATTCTTGCTTAAGGGTAAAGGTGAGTTGGGGTGCTGCATAAAACCAGAGATTGAAATGAGTACAGATAAAGTTCCTTAAGCCAAATATGGAATAGACAAGAGCTACTCCTTGCTCAACGAAATGGACTCAACACCCCATATTAAACGCCTAAGAATGTACCTGACTAGTAAGTATCTTAAAACCTATGGATTGCTATGTCTCCGAAAGAGAATCAAGCATGTGTACAGGGGCATAAATGCAGCAGTGATAGGATTGGAGAGGTGCGGTGAGCAAATGAAGACCCTTTGAAGTCATATTGCATGGTACCCATTCCACGGGTTTCAACTACCCAGGTTTAAGGTATTCTTCCTTCAGCTAAAACATGCATGTGGAACCTAGAGTATGATCAACCATGTGATCGGGAGACGTGTTCAAATATGTCTCAGTTTTCCTCCCCTGGTACTCGGGTGCAACATTCCAGACACTTTACTAACACTCTCCCCACTTGGAGAGTCAGTCCCTTTAACCTCCTGTTTGGCCCAGTTTGCAATTTCTGCGGAAGATGAACAGGAATAGCGAGAACCAATGAGAGGCTAGCTGGAGGTGACTGGACGGGCAAATTTAACTCTCATTTCCCACCAGGAAGAGGAATTAACCAAAGGCTCAGCATGCCGGGCCGGAACGAGATTAGGGCCTGAAGCCATCCTGCGGTGTTGCGGCCAGGTCACAAGAAAGTGAGTTGAAGAAAGGAGCTCAGGGGCACTGTAATTCACAAACCTGCAGAGTTATAAATGACAGCTATCGTCCAAAAATAGACTGAAGTAAGGCTGCCAAGAGGACTTGAAAGCGGGGCAGAATTGCAGGAAACCGATTTCAGGAGGTAGACTGGAATTGCATTGAAAGCATAGGAAAAGAGGCAGAACGTCCACAATGATGCACTTGGCCAAAAAGGGCGTATGCGTTTTTTCCTAAATATATTGAGGAAAAAACGCATACGCCCTTTTTGGCGAACCAAGCAAGCTTGCAAAGGAAATCTGCACTACAATGAAGTCTCACTTCCCCCCGGTCAAAAGGGCCATCTGAAAAAAGTGTAAAATCCAGAAAGGCAGGACAGGCCATGGAGAACTGGGAGCCTTGTTATGCTGATGGGCGGGATGTAAATTGCCAACAGACACTTGGGAGAAGTGTATGGTGTTTCCTGAAACATCTAAAAAACAAAGCAACAGAGCCTAGGGCACTTCCACTTATGGTCCTATAGCTTAGGGAAATTAAAATCAAAAAGACACAGCCACCCCAAAGTTTGGAACGGCTCTGTTTACAAGAACCTCCTTTACAGTACAAGTTCAACATCGCAGAAAGTGAAAAATGGATAAAGAACTTGTGGTACATAAGTACAATGCAGTATCACTCAGCAATGAAATCTATGTCATCAGGCCCGTAGCAGCATAATGAGTAGATTCAGGTACGATGATTCTAACTGAAATAAGTCACACAGAAAAAGAAACATCATAAGATATCACTAATACACGGAATGTAAACTTGGCTACACAGGAACTGAATTCCAAAACAGAACAGGTTCTCAAATTTAGAAAACCAACTTATGCTTGCTTAAGGGTAAAGGTGAGTTGGGGTGCTGCATAAAACCAGAGATTGAAATGAGCACAGATAAAGTTCCTTAAGTCAAATATGGAATAGACAAGAGCTACTCCTTGCTCAACGAAATGGACTCAACACCGCATATTAAACGCCTAAGAATGTACCTGACTAGTAAGTATCTTAAAACCTATGGATTGCTATATCTCCGAAAGAGAATCAAGCATGTGTACAGGGGCATAAACGCAGCAGTGATAGGATTGGAGAGGTTCGGTGAGCAAATGAAGACCCTTTGAAGTCATATTGCATGGTACCCATTACACGGGTCTCAACTCTCCAGGTTTAAGGTATTCTTCCTTCAGCTAAAACATGCATGTGGAACCCAGAGTATGATCAACCATATGATCGGGAGACGTGTTCAAATATGTCTCAATTTTCCTCCCCTGGTACTCGGGTGCAAATTCCAGGCGCTTTACTAACACTCTCCCCACTTGGAGAGTCAGTCCCTTTAACCTCCTGTTTGGCCCAGTTTTCAATTTCTGCGGAAGATGAACAGGAATAGCGAGAACCAATGAGAGGCTAGCTGGAGGTGTCTGGACGGGCAAATTTAACTCTCATTTCCCACCAGGAAGAGGAAATAACCAAAGGCTCAGCGTGCCGGGCCGGAACCAGATTAGGGCCTGAAGCCATCCTGCGGTGTTGCGGCCAGGTCACAAGAAAGCGAGTTGAAGAAAGGAGCTCAGGGGCACTGTAATTCACAAACCTGCAGAGTTATAAATGACAGCTATCGTCCAAAAATAGACTGAAGTAAGGCTGCCAAGAGGACTTGAAAGCGGGGCAGAATTGCAGGAAACCGATTTCAGGAGGTAGACTGGAATTGCCTTGAAAGCATAGGAAAAGAGGCAGAACGTCCACAATGATGCACTTGGCCAAAAAGGGCGTATGCGTTTTTTCCTGAATATATTCAGGAAAAAACGCATACGCCCTTTTTGGCCAACCAAGCAAGCTTGCAAAGGAAATCTGCACTACAATGAAGTCTCACTTCCCCCCGGTCAAAAGGGCCATCTGAAAAAAGTGTAAAATCCAGAAAGGCAGGACAGGCCATGGAGAACTGGGAGCCTTGTTATGCTGATGGGCGGCATGTAAATTGCCAACAACCACTCGGGAGAAGTGTATGGTGTTTCCTGAAACATCTAAAAAACAAAGCAACAGAACCTAGGGCACTTCCACTTATGGTCCTATAGCTTAGGGAAATTAAAATCAAAAAGACACAGCCACCCCAAACTTTGGGACGCCTCTGTTTACAAGAACCTCATTTACAGTACAAGTTCAACATCGCAGAAAGGGAAAATGGATAAAGAAGTTGTGGTATTTACTTACAAAGCAATATCACTCAGCAATGAAATCTGTGTCATCAGGCCCTTAGCAGCACAATGAGTGGATTCAGGTATGATGATTCTAACTGAAGTAAGTCACACAGAAAAAGAAACATCATAAGATATCAGTAATACACGGAATGTAAACTTGGCTACACAGGAACTGAATTACAGAACAGAACAGGGTCTCAAATTTAGAAAACCAACTTATGCTTGCTTAAGGGTAAAGGTGAGTTGGGGTGCTGCATAAAACCAGAGATTGAAATGAGCACAGATAAAGTTCCTTAAGTCAAATATGGAATAGACAAGAGCTACTCCTTGCTCAACGAAATGGACTCAACACCGCATATTAAACGCCTAAGAATGACCTGACTAGTAAGTATCTTAAAACCTATGGATTGCTATGTCTCCGAAAGAGAATCAAGCATGTGTACAGGGGCATAAACGCAGCAGTGATAGGATTGGAGAGGTTCGGTGAGCAAATGAAGACCCTTTGAAGTCATATTGCATGGTACCCATTCCACGGGTCTCAACAACCCAGGTTTAAGGTATTCTTCCTTCAGCTAAAACATGCATGTGGAACCCAAGTATGATCAACCATGTGATCGGGAGACGTGTTCAAATATGTCTCAGTTTTTCTCCCCTGGTACTTGGGTGCAACATTCCAGACGCTTTACTAACACTCTCCCCACTTGGAGAGTCAGCGCCTTTAACCTCCTGTTTGGCCCAGTTTGCAATTTCTGCGGAAGATGTACAGGAATAGCGAGAACCAATGAGAGACTAGCTGGAGGTGTCTGGACGGGCAAATTTAACTCTCATTTCCCACCAGGAAGAGGAAATAACCAAAGGCTCAGCGTGCCGTGCCGGAACCAGATTAGGGCCTGAAGCCATCCTGCGGTGTTGCGGCCAGGTCACAAGAAAGCGAGTTGAAGAAAGGAGCTCAGGGGCACTGTAATTCACAAACCTGCAGAGTTATAAATGACAGCTATCGTCCAAAAATAGACTGAAGTAAGGCTGCCAAGAGGACTTGAAAGCGGGGCAGAATTGCAGGAAACCGATTTCAGGAGTTAGACTGGAATTGCATTGAAAGCATAGGAAAAGAGGCAGAACGTCCACAATGATGCACTTGGCCAAAAAGGGCATATGCGTTTTTTCCTGAATATATTCAGGAAAAAACGCATACGCACTTTTTGGCCAACCAAGCAAGCTTGCAAAGGAAATCTGCACTACAATGAAGTCTCACTTCTCCCCGGTCAAAAGGGCCATCTGAAAAAAGTGTAAAATCCAGAAAGGCAGGACAGGCCATGGAGAACTGGGAGCCTTGTTATGCTGATGGGCGGGATGTAAATTGCCAACAGACACTCGGGAGAAGTGTATGGTGTTTCCTGAAACATCTAAAAAACAAAGCAACAGAACCTAGGGCAATTCCACTTATGGTCCTATAGCTTAGGGAAATTAAAATCAAAAAGACACAGCCACCCCAAAGTTTGGGACGCCTCTGTTTACAAGAACCTCGTTTACAGTACAAGTTCAACATCGCAGAAAGTGAAAAATGGAGAAAGAAGTTGTGGTATTTACTTACAAAGCAATATCACTCAGCAATGAAATCTGTGTCATCAGGCCCTTAGCAGCACAATGAGTGGATTCAGGTATGATGATTTTAACTGAAATAAGTCACACAGAAAAAGAAACATCATAAGATATCAGTAATACACGGAATGTAAACTTGGCTACACAGGAACTGAATTACAGAACAGAACAGGGTCTCAAATTTAGAAAACCAACTTATTCTTGCTTAAGGGTAAAGGTGAGTTGGGGTGCTGCATAAAACCAGAGATTGAAATGAGCACAGATAAAGTTCCTTAAGCCAAATATGGAATAGACAAGAGCTACTCCTTGCTCAACGAAATGGACTCAACACCCCATATTAAACGCCTAAGAATGTACCTGACTAGTAAGTATCGTAAAACCTATGGATTGCTATGTCTCCGAAAGAGAATCAAGCATGTGTACAGGGGCATAAACGCAGCAGTGATAGGATTGGAGGGGTTCGGTGAGCAAATGAAGACCCTTTGAAGTCATATTGCATGGTACCCATTCCACGGGTTTCAACTACCCAGGTTTAAGGTATTCTTCCTTCAGCTAAAACATGCATATGGAACCTAGAGTATGATCAACCATGTGATCGGGAGACGTGTTCAAATATGTCTCAGTTTTCCTCCCCTGGTACTCGGGTGCAACATTCCAGACGCTTTACTAACACTCTCCCCACTTGGAGAGTCAGCGCCTTTAACCTCCTGTTTGGCCCAGTTTGCAATTTCTGCGGAAGATGAACAGGAATAGCGAGAACCAATGAGAGGCTAGCTGGAGGTGTCTGGACGGGCAAATTTAACTCTCATTTCCCACCAGGAAGAGGAAATAACCAAAGGCTCAGCGTGCCGTGCCGGAACCAGATTAGGGCCTGAAGCCATCCTGCGGTGTTGCGGCCAGCTCAAAAGAAAGCGAGTTGAAGAAAGGAGCTCAGGGGCACTGTAATTCACAAACCTGCAGAGTTATAAATGACAGCTATCATCCAAAAATAGACTGAAGTAAGGCTGCCAAGAGGACTTGAAAGCAGGGCAGAATTGCAGGAAACCGATTTCTGGAGGTAGACTGGAATTGCATTGAAAGCATAGGAAAAGAAGCAGAACGTCCACAATGATGCACTTGGCCAAAAAGGGCGTATGCGTTTTTTCCTGAATATATTCAGGAAAAAACGCATACGCCCTTTTTGGCCAACCAAGCAAGCTTGCAAAGGAAATCTGCACTACAATGAAGTCTCACTTCCCCCCGGTCAAAAGGGCCATCTGAAAGAAGTGTAAAATCCAGAAAGGCAGGACAGGCCATGGAGAACTGGGAGCCTTGTTATGCTGATGGGCGGGATGTAAATTGCCAAGAACCACTCGGGAGAAGTGTATGGTGTTTCCTGAAACATGTAAAAAACAAAGCAACAGAACCTAGGGCTCTTCCACTTATGGTCCTATAGCTTAGGGAAATTAAAATCAAAAAGACACAGCCACCCCAAAGTTTGGAACGGCTCTGTTTACAAGAACCTCGTTTACAGTACAAGTTCAACATCGCAGAAAGTGAAAAATGGATAAAGAAGTTGTGGTATTTACTTACAAAGCAATATCACTCAGCAATGAAATCTATGTCATCAGGCCCTTAGCAGCACAATGAGTGGATTCAGGTACGATGATTCTAACTGAAATAAGTCACACAGAAAAAGAAACATCATAAGATATCACTAATACACGGAATGTAATCTTGGCTACACAGGAACTGAATTCCAAAACAGAACAGGGTCTAAAATTTAGAAAACCAACTTATGCTTGCTTAAGGGTAAAGGTGAGTTGGGGTGCTGCATAAAACCAGAGATTGAAAAGAGCACAGATAAAGTTCCTTAAGTCAAATATGGAATAGACAAGAGCTACTCCTTGCTCAACGAAATGGACTCAACACCGCATATTAAACGCCTAAGAATGTACCTGACTAGTAAGTATCTTAAAACCTATGGATTGCTATGTCTCCAAAAGAGAATCAAGCATGTGTACAGGGGCATAAACGCAGCAGTGATAGGATTGGAGAGGTTCGGTGAGCAAATGAAGACCCTTTGAAGTCATATTGCATGGTACCCATTACACGGGTCTTAACTCTCCGGGTTTAAGGTATTCTTCCTTCAGCTAAAACATGCATGTGGAACCCAAGTATGATCAACCATGTGAACGGGAGACGTGTTCAAATATGTCTCAGTTTTCCTCCCCTGGTACTCAGGTGCAACATTCCAGACGCTTTACTAACACTCTCCCCACTTGGAGAGTCAGCGCCTTTAACCTCCTGTTTGGCCCAGTTTGCAATTTCTGCGGAAGATGAACAGGAATAGCGAGAACCAATGAGAGGCTAGCTGGAGGTGTCTGGACGGGCAAATTTAACTCTCATTTCCCACCAGGAAGAGGAAATAACCAAAGGCTCAGCGTGCCGTACCGGAACCAGATTAGGTCCTGGAGCCATCCTGCGGTGTTGCGGCCAGGTCACAAGAAAGCGAGTTGAAGAAAGGAGCTCAGGGGCACTGTAATTCACAAACCTGCAGAGTTGTAAATGACAGCTATCGTCCAAAAATAGACTGAAGTAAGGCTGCCAAGAGGACTTGAAAGCGGGGCAGAATTGCAGGAAACCGATTTCAGGAGGTAGACTGGAATTGCATTGAAAGCATAGGAAAAGAGGCAGAACGTCCACAATGATGCACTTGGCCAAAAAGGGCGTATGCGTTTTTTCCTGAATATATTCAGGAAAAAACGCATACGCCCTTTTTGGCCAACCAAGCAAGCTTGCAAAGGAAATCTGCACTACAATGAAGTCTCACTTCCCCCCGGTCAAAAGGGCCATCTGAAAAAAGTGTAAAATCCAGAAAGGCAGGACAGGCCATGGAGAACTGAGAGCCTTGTTATGCTGATGGGCGGGATGTAAATTGCCAACAACCACTCGGGAGAAGTGTATGGTGTTTCCTGAAACATCTAAAAAACAAAGCAACAGAGCCTAGGGCACTTCCACTTAGTGTCCTATAGCTTAGGGAAATTAAAATCAAAAAGACACAGCCACCCCAAAGTTTGGAACGGCTCTGTTTACAAGAACCTCGTTTACAGTACAAGTTCAACATCGCAGAAAGTGAAAAATGGATAAAGAACTTGTGGTACTTACGTACAATGCAGTATCACTCAGCAATGAAATCTATGTCATCAGGCCCGTAGCAGCATAATGAGTAGATTCAGGTACGATGATTCTAACTGAAATAAGTCACACAGAAAAAGAAACATCATAAGATATCAGTAATACACGGAATGTAAACTTGGCTACACAGGAACTGAATTCCAAAACAGAACAGGGTCTCAAATTTAGAAAACCAACTTATGCTTGCTTAAGGGGAAAGGTGAGTTGGGTTGCTGCATAAAATCAGAGATTGAAATGAGCACAGATAAAGTTCCTTAAGCCAAATATGGAATAGACAAGGGCTACTCCTTGCTCAACGAAATGGACTCAACACCGCATATTAAACGCCTAAGAATGTACCTGACTAGTAAGTATCTTAAAACCTATGGATTGCTATGTCTCCGAAAGAGAATCAAGCATGTGTACAGGGGCATAAACGCAGCAGTGATAGGATTGGAGAGGTTCGGTGAGCAAATGAAGACCCTTTGAAGTCATATTGCATGGTACCCATTCCACGGGTTTCAACTACCCAGGTTTTAGGTATTCTTCCTTCAGCTAAAACATGCATGTGGAACCCAAGTATGATCAACCATGTGAACGGGAGACGTGTTCAAATATGTCTCAGTTTTCCTCCCCTGGTACTCGGGTGCAACATTCCAGACGCTTTACTAACACTCTCCCCACTTGGAGAGTCAGCGCCTTTAACCTCCTGTTTGGCCCAGTTTGCAATTTCTGCGGAAGATGAACAGGAATAGCGAGAACCAATGAGAGGCTAGCTGGAGGTGTCTGGACGGGCAAATTTAACTCTCATTTCCCACCAGGAAGAGGAAATAACCAAAGGCTCAGCGTGCCGTACCGGAACCAGATTAGGGCCTGAAGCCATCCTGCGGTGTTGCGGCCAGCTCAAAAGAAAGCGAGTTGAACAAAGGAGCTCAGGGGCACTGTAATTCACAAACCTGCAGAGTTATAAATGACAGCTATCGTCCAAAAATAGACTGAAGTAAGGCTGCCAAGAGGACTTGAAAGCGGGGCAGAATTGCAGGAAACCGATTTCAGGAGGTAGACTGGAATTGCATTGAAAGCATAGGAAAAGAGGCAGAACGTCCACAATGATGCACTTGGCCAAAAAGGGCGTATGCGTTTTTTCCTGAATATATTCAGGAAAAAACGCATACGCCCTTTTTGGCCAACCCAGCAAGCTTGCAAAGGAAATCTGCACTACAATGAAGTCTCACTTCCCCCCGGTCAAAAGGGCCATCTGAAAAAAGTGTAAAATCCAGAAAGGCAGGACAGGCCATGGAGAACTGGGAGCCTTGTTATGCTGATGGGCGGGATGTAAATTGCCAACAACCACTCGGGAGAAGTGTATGGTGTTTCCTGAAACATCTAAAAAACAAAGCAACAGAACCTAGGGCACTTCCACTTATGGTCCTATAGCTTAGGGAAATTAAAATCAAAAAGACACAGCCACCCCAAAGTTTGGAACGGCTCTGTTTACAAGAACCTCGTTTACAGTACAAGTTCAACATCGCAGAAAGTGAAAAATGGATAAAGAAGTTGTGGTATTTACTTACAAAGCAATATCACTCAGCAATGAAATCTGTGTCATCAGGCCCGTAGCATCACAATGAGTGGATTCAGGTGTGATGATTCTAACTGAAGTAAGTCACACAGAAAAAGAAACATCATAAGATATCAGTAATACACGGAATGTAAACTTGGCTACACAGGAACTGAATTACAGAACAGAACAGGGACTCAAATGTAGAAAACCAACTTATGCTTGCTTAAGGGGAAAGGTGAGTTGGGGTGTTGCATAAAACCAGAGATTGAAATGAGCACAGATAAAGTTCCTTAAGTCAAATATGGAATAGACAAGAGCTACTCCTTGCTCAACGAAATGGACTCAACACCGCATATTAAACGCCGAAGAATGTACCTGACTAGTAAGTATCTTAAAACCTATGGATTGCTATGTCTCCGAAAGAGAATCAAGCATGTGTACAGGGGCATAAACGCAGCAGTGATAGGATTGGAGAGGTTCGGTGAGCAAATGAAGACCCTTTGAAGTCATATTGCATGGTACCCATTCCACGGGTTTCAACTACCCAGGTTTAAGGTATTCTTCCTTCAGTTAAAACATGCATGTGGAACCTAGAGTATGATCAACCATGTGATCGGGAGATGTGTTCAAATATGTCTCAGTTTTCGTACCCTGGTACTCGGGTGCAACATTCCAGACGCTTTACTAACACTCTCCCGACTTGGAGAGTCAGTCCCTTTAACCTCCTGTTTGGCCCAGTTTGCAATTTCTGCAGAAGATGAACAGGAATAGCGAGAACCAATGAGAGACTAGCTGGAGGTGTCTGGACGGGCAAATTTAACTCTCATTTCCCACCAGGAAGAGGAAATAACCAAAGGCTCAGCGTGCCGTGCCGGAACCAGATTAGGGCCTGAAGCCATCCTGCGGTGTTGCGGCCAGGTCACAAGAAAGCGAGTTGAAGAAAGGAGCTCAGGGGCACTGTAATTCACAAACCTGCAGAGTTATAAATGACAGCTATCGTCCAAAAATAGACTGAAGTAAGGCTGCCAAGAGGACTTGAAAGCGGGGCAGAATTGCAGGAAACCGATTTCAGGAGGTAGACTGGAATTGCATTGAAAGCATAGGAAAAGAGGCAGAACGTCCACAATGATGCACTTGGCCAAAAAGGGCGTATGCGTTTTTTCCTGAATATATTCAGGAAAAAACGCATACGCCCTTTTTGGCCAACCCAGCAAGCTTGCAAAGGAAATCTGCACTACAATGAAGTCTCACTTCCCCCCGGTCAAAAGGGCCATCTGAAAAAAGTGTAAAATCCAGAAAGGCAGGACAGGCCATGGAGAACTGGGAGCCTTGTTATGCTGATGGGCGGGATGTAAATTGCCAACAGACACTCTGGAGAAGTGTATGGTGTTTCCTGAAACATCTAAAAAACAAAGCAACAGAACCTAGGGCACTTCCACTTATGGTCCTATAGCTTAGGGAAATTAAAATCAAAAAGACACAGCCACCCCAAAGTTTGGAACGGCTCTGTTTACAAGAACCTCGTTTACAGTACAAGTTCAACATCGCAGAAAGTGAAAAATGGATAAAGAAGTTGTGGTATTTACTTACAAAGCAATATCACTCAGCAATGAAATCTGTGTCATCAGGCCCTTAGCAGCACAATGAGTGGATTCAGGTATGATGATTCTAACTGAAGTAAGTCACACAGAAAAAGAAACATCATAAGATATCAGTAATACACGGAATGTAAACTTGGCTACACAGGAACTGAATTACAGAACAGAACAGGGTCTCAAATTTAGAAAACCAACTTATGCTTGCTTAAGGGTAAAGGTGAGTTGGGGTGCTGCATAAAACCAGAGATTGAAATGAGCACAGATAAAGTTCCTTAAGCCAAATATGGAATAGACAAGAGCTACTCCTTGCTCAACGAAATGGACTCAACACCGCATATTAAACGCCTAAGAATGTACCTGACTAGTAAGTATCTTAAAACCTATGGATTGCTATGTCTCCGAAAGAGAATCAAGCATGTGTACAGGGGCATAAACGCAGCAGTGATAGGATTGGAGAGGTTCGGTGAGCAAATGAAGACCCTTTGAAGTCATATTGCATGGTACCCATTCCACGGGTTTCAACTACCCAGGTTTAAGGTATTCTTCCTTCAGCTAAAACATGCATGTGGAACCCAAGTATGATCAACCACGTGAACGGGAGACGTGTTCAAATATGTCTCAGTTTTCCTCCCCTGGTACTCGGGTGCAACATTCCAGACGCTTTACTAACACTCTCCCCACTTGGAGAGTCAGCGCCTTTAACCTCCTGTTTGGCCCAGTTTGCAATTTCTGCGGAAGATGAACAGGAATAGCGAGAACCAATGAGAGGCTAGCTGGAGGTGTCTGGACGGGCAAATTTAACTCTCATTTCCCACCAGGAAGAGGAAATAACCAAAGGCTCAGTGTGCCGTACCGGAACCAGATTAGAGCCTGAAGCCATCCTGCGGTGTTGCGGCCAGCTCAAAAGAAAGCGAGTTGAACAAAGGAGCTCAGGGGCACTGTAATTCACAAACCTGCAGAGTTATAAATGACAGCTATCGTCCAAAAATAGACTGAAGTAAGGCTGCCAAGAGGACTTGAAAGCGGGGCAGAATTGCAGGAAACCGATTTCAGGAGGTAGACTGGAATTGCATTGAAAGCATAGGAAAAGAGGCAGAACGTCCACAATGATGCACTTGGCCAAAAAGGGCGTATGCGTTTTTTCCTGAATATATTCAGGAAAAAACGCATACGCCCTTTTTGGCCAACCAAGCAAGCTTGCAAAGGAAATCTGCACTACAATGAAGTCTCACTTCCCCCCGGTCAAAAGGGCCATCTGAAAAAAGTGTAAAATCCAGAAAGGCAAGACAGGCCATGGAGAACTGGGAGCCTTGTTATGCTGATGGGCGGGATGTAAATTGCCAACAACCACTCGGGAGAAGTGTATGGTGTTTCCTGAAACATCTAAAAAACAAAGCAACAGAAACTAGGGCACTTCCACTTATGGTCCTATAGCTTAGGGAAATTAAAATCAAAAAGACACAGCCACCCCAAAGTTTGGAACGGCTCTGTTTACAAGAACCTCGTTTACAGTACAAGTTCAACATCACAGAAAGTGAAAAATGGATAAAGAACTTGTGGTATTTACTTACAAAGCAATATCACTCAGCAATGAAATCTGTGTCATCAGGCACTTAGCAGCACAATGAGTGGATTCAGGTATGATGATTCTAACTGAAATAAGTCACACAGAAAAAGAAACATCATAAGATATCAGTAATACACGGAATGTAAACTTGGCTACACAGGAACTGAATTACAGAACAGAACAGGGTCTCAAATTTAGAAAACCAACTTATTCTTGCTTAAGGGTAAAGGTGAGTTGGGGTGCTGCATAAAACCAGAGATTGAAATGAGCACAGATAAAGTTCCTTAAGCCAAATATGGAATAGACAAGAGCTACTCCTTGCTCAACGAAATGGACTCAACACCCCATATTAAACGCCTAAGAATGTACCTGACTAGTAAGTATCGTAAAACCTATGGATTGCTATGTCTCCGAAAGAGAATCAAGCATGTGTACAGGGGCATAAACGCAGCAGTGATAGGATTGGAGGGGTTCGGTGAGCAAATGAAGACCCTTTGAAGTCATATTGCATGGTACCCATTCCACGGGTTTCAACTACCCAGGTTTAAGGTATTCTTCCTTCAGCTAAAACATGCATATGGAACCTAGAGTATGATCAACCATGTGATCGGGAGACGTGTTCAAATATGTCTCAGTTTTCCTCCCCTGGTACTCGGGTGCAACATTCCAGACGCTTTACTAACACTCTCCCCACTTGGAGAGTCAGCGCCTTTAACCTCCTGTTTGGCCCAGTTTGCAATTTCTGCGGAAGATGAACAGGAATAGCGAGAACCAATGAGAGGCTAGCTGGAGGTGTCTGGACGGGCAAATTTAACTCTCATTTCCCACCAGGAAGAGGAAATAACCAAAGGCTCAGCGTGCCGTGCCGGAACCAGATTAGGGCCTGAAGCCATCCTGCGGTGTTGCGGCCAGCTCAAAAGAAAGCGAGTTGAAGAAAGGAGCTCAGGGGCACTGTAATTCACAAACCTGCAGAGTTATAAATGACAGCTATCATCCAAAAATAGACTGAAGTAAGGCTGCCAAGAGGACTTGAAAGCAGGGCAGAATTGCAGGAAACCGATTTCTGGAGGTAGACTGGAATTGCATTGAAAGCATAGGAAAAGAAGCAGAACGTCCACAATGATGCACTTGGCCAAAAAGGGCGTATGCGTTTTTTCCTGAATATATTCAGGAAAAAACGCATACGCCCTTTTTGGCCAACCAAGCAAGCTTGCAAAGGAAATCTGCACTACAATGAAGTCTCACTTCCCCCCGGTCAAAAGGGCCATCTGAAAGAAGTGTAAAATCCAGAAAGGCAGGACAGGCCATGGAGAACTGGGAGCCTTGTTATGCTGATGGGCGGGATGTAAATTGCCAAGAACCACTCGGGAGAAGTGTATGGTGTTTCCTGAAACATGTAAAAAACAAAGCAACAGAACCTAGGGCTCTTCCACTTATGGTCCTATAGCTTAGGGAAATTAAAATCAAAAAGACACAGCCACCCCAAAGTTTGGAACGGCTCTGTTTACAAGAACCTCGTTTACAGTACAAGTTCAACATCGCAGAAAGTGAAAAATGGATAAAGAAGTTGTGGTATTTACTTACAAAGCAATATCACTCAGCAATGAAATCTATGTCATCAGGCCCTTAGCAGCACAATGAGTGGATTCAGGTACGATGATTCTAACTGAAATAAGTCACACAGAAAAAGAAACATCATAAGATATCAGTAATACACGGAATGTAATCTTGGCTACACAGGAACTGAATTCCAAAACAGAACAGGGTCTAAAATTTAGAAAACCAACTTATGCTTGCTTAAGGGTAAAGGTGAGTTGGGGTGCTGCATAAAACCAGAGATTGAAAAGAGCACAGATAAAGTTCCTTAAGTCAAATATGGAATAGACAAGAGCTACTCCTTGCTCAACGAAATGGACTCAACACCGCATATTAAACGCCTAAGAATGTACCTGACTAGTAAGTATCTTAAAACCTATGGATTGCTATGTCTCCAAAAGAGAATCAAGCATGTGTACAGGGGCATAAACGCAGCAGTGATAGGATTGGAGAGGTTCGGTGAGCAAATGAAGACCCTTTGAAGTCATATTGCATGGTACCCATTACACGGGTCTTAACTCTCCGGGTTTAAGGTATTCTTCCTTCAGCTAAAACATGCATGTGGAACCCAAGTATGATCAACCATGTGAACGGGAGACGTGTTCAAATATGTCTCAGTTTTCCTCCCCTGGTACTCAGGTGCAACATTCCAGACGCTTTACTAACACTCTCCCCACTTGGAGAGTCAGCGCCTTTAACCTCCTGTTTGGCCCAGTTTGCAATTTCTGCGGAAGATGAACAGGAATAGCGAGAACCAATGAGAGGCTAGCTGGAGGTGTCTGGACGGGCAAATTTAACTCTCATTTCCCACCAGGAAGAGGAAATAACCAAAGGCTCAGCGTGCCGTACCGGAACCAGATTAGGTCCTGAAGCCATCCTGCGGTGTTGCGGCCAGCTCAAAAGAAAGCGAGTTGAAGAAAGGAGCTCAGGGGCACTGTAATTCACAAACCTGCAGAGTTGTAAATGACAGCTATCATCCAAAAATAGACTGAAGTAAGGCTGCCAAGAGGACTTGAAAGCGGGGCAGAATTGCAGGAAACCGATTTCAGGAGGTAGACTGGAATTGCATTGAAAGCATAGGAAAAGAGGCAGAACGTCCACAATGATGCACTTGGCCAAAAAGGGCGTATGCGTTTTTTCCTGAATATATTCAGGAAAAAACGCATACGCCCTTTTTGGCCAACCAAGCAAGCTTGCAAAGGAAATCTGCACTACAATGAAGTCTCACTTCCCCCCGGTCAAAAGGGCCATCTGAAAAAAGTGTAAAATCCAGAAAGGCAGGACAGGCCATGGAGAACTGAGAGCCTTGTTATGCTGATGGGCGGGATGTAAATTGCCAACAACCACTCGGGAGAAGTGTATGGTGTTTCCTGAAACATCTAAAAAACAAAGCAACAGAGCCTAGGGCACTTCCACTTATG
The DNA here is from genome assembly GCF_951394435.1 of Stenella coeruleoalba. Lineage (NCBI taxonomy): Eukaryota > Metazoa > Chordata > Mammalia > Artiodactyla > Delphinidae > Stenella > Stenella coeruleoalba. The sequence continues at coordinate 213,023 of NW_027646034.1, read as the reverse complement.
GTCCTATAGCTTAGGGAAATTAAAATCAAAAAGACACAGCCACCCCAAAGTTTGGAACGGCTCTGTTTACAAGAACCTCGTTTACAGTACAAGTTCAACATCGCAGAAAGTGAAAAATGGATAAAGAACTTGTGGTACTTACGTACAATGCAGTATCACTCAGCAATGAAATCTATGTCATCAGGCCCGTAGCAGCATAATGAGTAGATTCAGGTACGATGATTCTAACTGAAATAAGTCACACAGAAAAAGAAACATCATAAGATATCAGTAATACACGGAATGTAAACTTGGCTACACAGGAACTGAATTCCAAAACAGAACAGGGTCTCAAATTTAGAAAACCAACTTATGCTTGCTTAAGGGGAAAGGTGAGTTGGGTTGCTGCATAAAATCAGAGATTGAAATGAGCACAGATAAAGTTCCTTAAGCCAAATATGGAATAGACAAGGGCTACTCCTTGCTCAACGAAATGGACTCAACACCGCATATTAAACGCCTAAGAATGTACCTGACTAGTAAGTATCTTAAAACCTATGGATTGCTATGTCTCCGAAAGAGAATCAAGCATGTGTACAGGGGCATAAACGCAGCAGTGATAGGATTGGAGAGGTTCGGTGAGCAAATGAAGACCCTTTGAAGTCATATTGCATGGTACCCATTCCACGGGTTTCAACTACCCAGGTTTTAGGTATTCTTCCTTCAGCTAAAACATGCATGTGGAACCCAAGTATGATCAACCATGTGAACGGGAGACGTGTTCAAATATGTCTCAGTTTTCCTCCCCTGGTACTCGGGTGCAACATTCCAGACGCTTTACTAACACTCTCCCCACTTGGAGAGTCAGCGCCTTTAACCTCCTGTTTGGCCCAGTTTGCAATTTCTGCGGAAGATGAACAGGAATAGCGAGAACCAATGAGAGGCTAGCTGGAGGTGTCTGGACGGGCAAATTTAACTCTCATTTCCCACCAGGAAGAGGAAATAACCAAAGGCTCAGCGTGCCGTACCGGAACCAGATTAGGGCCTGAAGCCATCCTGCGGTGTTGCGGCCAGCTCAAAAGAAAGCGAGTTGAAGAAAGGAGCTCAGGGGCACTGTAATTCACAAACCTGCAGAGTTATAAATGACAGCTATCGTCCAAAAATAGACTGAAGTAAGGCTGCCAAGAGGACTTGAAAGCGGGGCAGAATTGCAGGAAACCGATTTCAGGAGGTAGACTGGAATTGCATTGAAAGCATAGGAAAAGAGGCAGAACGTCCACAATGATGCACTTGGCCAAAAAGGGCGTATGCGTTTTTTCCTGAATATATTCAGGAAAAAACGCATACGCCCTTTTTGGCCAACCCAGCAAGCTTGCAAAGGAAATCTGCACTACAATGAAGTCTCACTTCCCCCCGGTCAAAAGGGCCATCTGAAAAAAGTGTAAAATCCAGAAAGGCAGGACAGGCCATGGAGAACTGGGAGCCTTGTTATGCTGATGGGCGGGATGTAAATTGCCAACAACCACTCGGGAGAAGTGTATGGTGTTTCCTGAAACATCTAAAAAACAAAGCAACAGAACCTAGGGCACTTCCACTTATGGTCCTATAGCTTAGGGAAATTAAAATCAAAAAGACACAGCCACCCCAAAGTTTGGAACGGCTCTGTTTACAAGAACCTCGTTTACAGTACAAGTTCAACATCGCAGAAAGTGAAAAATGGATAAAGAAGTTGTGGTATTTACTTACAAAGCAATATCACTCAGCAATGAAATCTGTGTCATCAGGCCCGTAGCATCACAATGAGTGGATTCAGGTGTGATGATTCTAACTGAAGTAAGTCACACAGAAAAAGAAACATCATAAGATATCAGTAATACACGGAATGTAAACTTGGCTACACAGGAACTGAATTACAGAACAGAACAGGGACTCAAATGTAGAAAACCAACTTATGCTTGCTTACGGGGAAAGGTGAGTTGGGGTGTTGCATAAAACCAGAGATTGAAATGAGCACAGATAAAGTTCCTTAAGTCAAATATGGAATAGACAAGAGCTACTCCTTGCTCAACGAAATGGACTCAACACCGCATATTAAACGCCGAAGAATGTACCTGACTAGTAAGTATCTTAAAACCTATGGATTGCTATGTCTCCGAAAGAGAATCAAGCATGTGTACAGGGGCATAAACGCAGCAGTGATAGGATTGGAGAGGTTCGGTGAGCAAATGAAGACCCTTTGAAGTCATATTGCATGGTACCCATTCCACGGGTTTCAACTACCCAGGTTTAAGGTATTCTTCCTTCAGTTAAAACATGCATGTGGAACCTAGAGTATGATCAACCATGTGATCGGGAGATGTGTTCAAATATGTCTCAGTTTTCGTACCCTGGTACTCGGGTGCAACATTCCAGACGCTTTACTAACACTCTCCCGACTTGGAGAGTCAGTCCCTTTAACCTCCTGTTTGGCCCAGTTTGCAATTTCTGCAGAAGATGAACAGGAATAGCGAGAACCAATGAGAGACTAGCTGGAGGTGTCTGGACGGGCAAATTTAACTCTCATTTCCCACCAGGAAGAGGAAATAACCAAAGGCTCAGCGTGCCGTGCCGGAACCAGATTAGGGCCTGAAGCCATCCTGCGGTGTTGCGGCCAGGTCACAAGAAAGCGAGTTGAAGAAAGGAGCTCAGGGGCACTGTAATTCACAAACCTGCAGAGTTATAAATGACAGCTATCGTCCAAAAATAGACTGAAGTAAGGCTGCCAAGAGGACTTGAAAGCGGGGCAGAATTGCAGGAAACCGATTTCAGGAGGTAGACTGGAATTGCATTGAAAGCATAGGAAAAGAGGCAGAACGTCCACAATGATGCACTTGGCCAAAAAGGGCGTATGCGTTTTTTCCTGAATATATTCAGGAAAAAACGCATACGCCCTTTTTGGCCAACCCAGCAAGCTTGCAAAGGAAATCTGCACTACAATGAAGTCTCACTTCCCCCCGGTCAAAAGGGCCATCTGAAAAAAGTGTAAAATCCAGAAAGGCAGGACAGGCCATGGAGAACTGGGAGCCTTGTTATGCTGATGGGCGGGATGTAAATTGCCAACAGACACTCTGGAGAAGTGTATGGTGTTTCCTGAAACATCTAAAAAACAAAGCAACAGAACCTAGGGCACTTCCACTTATGGTCCTATAGCTTAGGGAAATTAAAATCAAAAAGACACAGCCACCCCAAAGTTTGGAACGGCTCTGTTTACAAGAACCTCGTTTACAGTACAAGTTCAACATCGCAGAAAGTGAAAAATGGATAAAGAAGTTGTGGTATTTACTTACAAAGCAATATCACTCAGCAATGAAATCTGTGTCATCAGGCCCTTAGCAGCACAATGAGTGGATTCAGGTATGATGATTCTAACTGAAGTAAGTCACACAGAAAAAGAAACATCATAAGATATCAGTAATACACGGAATGTAAACTTGGCTACACAGGAACTGAATTACAGAACAGAACAGGGGCTCAAATTTAGAAAACCAACTTATGCTTGCTTAAGGGTAAAGGTGAGTTGGGGTGCTGCATAAAACCAGAGATTGAAATGAGCACAGATAAAGTTCCTTAAGCCAAATATGGAATAGACAAGAGCTACTCCTTGCTCAACGAAATGGACTCAACACCGCATATTAAACGCCTAAGAATGTACCTGACTAGTAAGTATCTTAAAACCTATGGATTGCTATGTCTCCGAAAGAGAATCAAGCATGTGTACAGGGGCATAAACGCAGCAGTGATAGGATTGGAGAGGTTCGGTGAGCAAATGAAGACCCTTTGAAGTCATATTGCATGGTACCCATTCCACGGGTTTCAACTACCCAGGTTTAAGGTATTCTTCCTTCAGCTAAAACATGCATGTGGAACCCAAGTATGATCAACCATGTGAACGGGAGACGTGTTCAAATATGTCTCAGTTTTCCTCCCCTGGTACTCGGGTGCAACATTCCAGACGCTTTACTAACACTCTCCCCACTTGGAGAGTCAGCGCCTTTAACCTCCTGTTTGGCCCAGTTTGCAATTTCTGCGGAAGATGAACAGGAATAGCGAGAACCAATGAGAGGCTAGCTGGAGGTGTCTGGACGGGCAAATTTAACTCTCATTTCCCACCAGGAAGAGGAATTAACCAAAGGCTCAGTGTGCCGTACCGGAACCAGATTAGAGCCTGAAGCCATCCTGCGGTGTTGCGGCCAGCTCAAAAGAAAGCGAGTTGAACAAAGGAGCTCAGGGGCACTGTAATTCACAAACCTGCAGAGTTATAAATGACAGCTATCGTCCAAAAATAGACTGAAGTAAGGCTGCCAAGAGGACTTGAAAGCGGGGCAGAATTGCAGGAAACCGATTTCAGGAGGTAGACTGGAATTGCATTGAAAGCATAGGAAAAGAGGCAGAACGTCCACAATGATGCACTTGGCCAAAAAGGGCGTATGCGTTTTTTCCTGAATATATTCAGGAAAAAACGCATACGCCCTTTTTGGCCAACCAAGCAAGCTTGCAAAGGAAATCTGCACTACAATGAAGTCTCACTTCCCCCCGGTCAAAAGGGCCATCTGAAAAAAGTGTAAAATCCAGAAAGGCAAGACAGGCCATGGAGAACTGGGAGCCTTGTTATGCTGATGGGCGGGATGTAAATTGCCAACAACCACTCGGGAGAAGTGTATGGTGTTTCCTGAAACATCTAAAAAACAAAGCAACAGAAACTAGGGCACTTCCACTTATGGTCCTATAGCTTAGGGAAATTAAAATCAAAAAGACACAGCCACCCCAAAGTTTGGAACGGCTCTGTTTACAAGAACCTCGTTTACAGTACAAGTTCAACATCACAGAAAGTGAAAAATGGATAAAGAACTTGTGGTATTTACTTACAAAGCAATATCACTCAGCAATGAAATCTGTGTCATCAGGCACTTAGCAGCACAATGAGTGGATTCAGGTATGATGATTCTAACTGAAGTAAGTCACACAGAAAAAGAAACATCATAAGATATCAGTAATACACGGAATGTAAACTTGGCTACAAAGGAACTGAATTACAGAACAGAACAGGGACTCAAATTTAGAAAACCAACTTATGCTTGCTTAAGGGGAAAGGTGAGTTGGGGTGCTGCATAAAACCAGAGATTGAAATGAGCACAGATAAAGTTCCTTAAGCCAAATATGGAATAGACAAGAGCTACCCCTTGCTCAACGAAATGGACTCAACACCCCATATTAAACGCCTAAGAATGTTCCTGACTAGTAAGTATCTTAAAACCTATGGATTGCTATGTCTCCAAAAGAGAATCAAGCATGTGTACAGGGGCATAAACGCAGCAGTGATAGGATTGGAGAGGTTCGGTGTGCAAATGAAGACACTTTGAAGTCATATTGCATGGTACCCATTCCACGGGTTTCAACTACCCAGGTTTAAGGTATTCTTCCTTCAGCTAAAACATGCATGTGGAACCTAGAGTATGATCAACCATGTGATCGGGAGACGTGTTCAAATATGTCTCAGTTTTCGTACCCTGGTACTCGGGTGCAACATTCCAGACGCTTTACTAACACTCTCCCGACTTGGAGAGTCAGTCCCTTTAACCTCCTGTTTGGCCCAGTTTGCAATTTCTGCGGAAGATGAACAGGAATAGCGAGAACCAATGAGAGGCTAGCTGGAGGTGTCTGGACGGGCAAATTTAACTCTCATTTCCCACCAGGAAGAGGAATTAACCAAAGGCTCAGCGTGCCGTGCCGGAACCAGATTAGGTCCTGAAGCCATCCTGCGGTGTTGCGGCCAGGTCACAAGAAAGCGAGTTGAAGAAAGGAGCTCAGGGGCACTGTAATTCACAAACCTGCAGAGTTATAAATGACAGCTATCGTCCAAAAATAGACTGAAGTAAGGCTGCCAAGAGGACTTGAAAGCGGGGCAGAATTGCAGGAAACCGATTTCAGGAGGTAGACTGGAATTGCATTGAAAGCATAGGAAAAGAGGCAGAACGTCCACAATGATGCACTTGGCCAAAAAGGGCGTATGCGTTTTTTCCTGAATATATTCAGGAAAAAACGCATACGCCCTTTTTGGCCAACCAAGCAAGCTTGCAAAGGAAATCTGCACTACAATGAAGTCTCACTTCCCCCCGGTCAAAAGGGCCATCTGAAAAAAGTGTAAAATCCATAAAGGCAACAGGCCATTGAGAACTGGGAGCCTTGTTATGCTGATGGGCGGGATGTAAATTGCCAACAGACACTTGGGAGAAGTGTATGGTGTTTCCTGAAACATCTAAAAAACAAAGCAACAGAGCCTAGGGCACTTCCACTTATGGTCCTATAGCTTAGGGAAATTAAAATCAAAAAGACACAGCCACCCCAAAGTTTGGAAGGGCTCTGTTTACAAGAACCTCGTTTACAGTACAAGTTCAACATCGCAGAAAGTGAAAAATGGATAAAGAAGTTGTGGTATTCACTTACAAAGCAATATCACTCAGCAATGAAATCTATGTCATCAGGCCCTTAGCATCGCAATGAGTGGATTCAGGTATGATGATTCTAACTGAAATAAGTCACACAGAAAAAGAAACATCATAAGATATCACTAATACACGGAATGTAAACTTGCCTACACAGGAACTGAATTACAGAACAGAACAGGGTCTCAAATTTAGAAAACCAACTTATGCTTGCTTAAGGGTAAAGGTGAGTTGGGGTGCTGCATAAAACCAGAGATTGAAATGAGCACAGATAAAGTTCCTTAAGCCAAATATGGAATAGACAAGAGCTACTCCTTGCTCAACGAAATGGACTCAACACCGCATATTAAACGCCTAAGAATGTACCTGACTAGTAAGTATCTTAAAACCTATGGATTGCTATGTCTCCGAAAGAGAATCAAGCATGTGTACAGGGGCATAAACACAGCAGTGATGAGATTGGAGAGGTTCGGTGAGCAAATGAAGACCCTTTGAAGTCATATTGCATGGTACCCATTCCACGGGTTTCAACTACCCAGGTTTTAGGTATTCTTCCTTCAGCTAAAACATGCATGTGGAACCCAAGTATGATCAACCATGTGAACGGGAGACGTGTTCAAATATGTCTCAGTTTTCCTCCCCTGGTACTCGGGTGCAACATTCCAGACGCTTTACTAACACTCTCCCCACTTGGAGAGTCAGCGCCTTTAACCTCTTGTTTGGCCCAGTTTGCAATTTCTGCGGAAGATGAACAGGAATAGCGAGAACCAATTAGAGGCTAGCTGGAGGTGTCTGGACGGGCAAATTTAACTCTCATTTCCCACCAGGAAGAGGAAATAACCAAAGGGTCAGCGTGCCGTACCGGAACCAGATTAGGGCCTGAAGATATCCTGCAGTGTTGCGGCCAGGTCACAAGAAAGCGAGTTGAAGAAAGGAGCTCAGGGGCACTGTAATTCACAAACCTGCAGAGTTATAAATGACAGCTATCGTCCAAAAATAGACTGAAGTAAGGCTGCCAAGAGGACTTGAAAGCGGGGCAGAATTGCAGGAAACCGATTTCAGGAGGTAGACTGGAATTGCATTGAAAGCATAGGAAAAGAGGCAGAACGTCCACAATGATGCACTTGGCCAAAAAGGGCGTATGCGTTTTTTCCTGAATATATTCAGGAAAAAGCGCATATGCCCTTTTTGGCCAACCAAGCAAGCTTGCAAAGGAAATCTGCACTACAATGAAGTCTCACTTCCCCCCGGTCAAAAGGGCCATCTGAAAAAAGTGTAAAATCCAGAAAGGCAGGACAGGCCATGGAGAACTGGGAGCCTTGTTATGCTGATGGGCGGGATGTAAATTGCCAACAACCACTCGGGAGAAGTGTATGGTGTTTCCTGAAACATCTAAAAAACAAAGCAACAGAGCCTAGGGCACTGCCACTTATGGTCCTATAGCTTAGAGAAATTAAAATCAAAAAGACACAGCCACCGCAAAGTTTGGAACGGCTCTGTTTACAAGAACCTCGTTTACAGTACAAGTTCAACATCGCAGAAAGTGAAAAATGGATAAAGAAGTTGTGGTATTTACTTACAAAGCAATATCACTCAGCAATGAAATCTGTGTCATCAGGCCCTTAGCAGCACAATGAGTGGATTCAGGTACGATGATTCTAACTGAAATAAGTCACACAGAAAAAGAAACATCATAAGATATCACTAATACACGGAATGTAAACTTGGCTACACAGGAACTGAATTCCAAAACAGAACAGGTTCTCAAATTTAGAAAACCAACTTATGCTTGCTTAAGGGTAAAGGTGAGTTGGGGTGCTGCATAAAACCAGAGATTGAAATGAGCACAGATAAAGTTCTTTAAGCCAAATATGGAATAGACAAGAGCTACTCCTTGCTCAACGAAATGGACTCAACACCGCATATTAAACGCCTAAGAATGTACCTGACTAGTAAGTATCTTAAAACCTATGGATTGCTATGTCTCCAAAAGAGAATCAAGCATGTGTACAGGGGCATAAACGCAGCAGTGATAGGATTGGAGAGGTTCGGTGAGCAAATGAAGACCCTTTGAAGTCATATTGCATGGTACCCATTACACGGGTCTCAACTCTCCAGGTTTAAGGTATTCTTCCTTCAGCTAAAACATGCATGTGGAACCCAAGTATGATCAACCATGTGAACGGGAGACGTGTTCAAATATGTCTCAGTTTTCCTCCCCTGGTACTCGGGTGCAACATTCCAGACGCTTTACTAACACTCTCCCCACTTGGAGAGTCAGCGCCTTTAACCTCCTGTTTGGCCCAGTTTGCAATTTCTGCGGAAGATGAACAGGAATAGCGAGAACCAATGAGAGGCTAGCTGGAGGTGTCTGGACGGGCAAATTTAACTCTCATTTCCCACCAGGAAGAGGAAATAACCAAAGGCTCAGCGTGCCGTACCGGAACCAGATTAGGGCCTGAAGCCATCCTGCGGTGTTGCGGCCAGCTCAAAAGAAAGCGAGTTGAACAAAGGAGCTCAGGGGCACTGTAATTCACAAACCTGCAGAGTTATAAATGACAGCTATCGTCCAAAAATAGACTGAAGTAAGGCTGCCAAGAGGACTTGAAAGCGGGGCAGAATTGCAGGAAACCGATTTCAGGAGGTAGACTGGAATTGCACTGAAAGCATAGGAAAAGAGGCAGAACGTCCACAATGATGCACTTGGCCAAAAAGGGCGTATGCGTTTTTTCCTGAATATATTCAGGAAGAAACGCATACGCCCTTTTTGGCCAACCAAGCAAGCTTGCAAAGGAAATCTGCACTACAATGAAGTCTCACTTCCCCCCGGTCAAAAGGGCCATCTGAAAAAAGTGTAAAATCCAGAAAGGCAGGACAGGCCATGGAGAACTGGGAGCCTTGTTATGCTGATGGGCGGGATGTAAATTGCCAACAGACACTCGGGAGAAGTGTATGGTGTTTCCTGAAACATCTAAAAAACAAAGCAACAGAGCCTAGGGCACTGCCACTTATGGTCCTATAGCTTAGGGAAATTAAAATCAAAAAGACACAGCCACCCCAAAGTTTGGAACGGCTCTGTTTACAAGAACCTCGTTTACAGTACAAGTTCAACATCGCAGAAAGTGAAAAATGGATAAAGAAGTTGTGGTATTTACTTACAAAGCAATATCACTCAGCAATGAAATCTGTGTCATCAGGCCCTTAGCAGCACAATGAGTGGATTCAGGTATGATGATTCTAACTGAAATAAGTCACACAGAAAAAGAAATATCATAAGATATCACTAATACACGGAATGTAAACTTGGCTACACAGGAACTGAATTCCAAAACAGAACAGGTTCTCAAATTTAGAAAACCAACTTATGCTTGCTTAAGGGTAAAGGTGAGTTGGGGTGCTGCATAAAACCAGAGATTGAAATGAGCACAGATAAAGTTCTTTAAGCCAAATATGGAATAGACAAGAGCTACTCCTTGCTCAACGAAATGGACTCAACACCGCATATTAAACGCCTAAGAATGTACCTGACTAGTAAGTATCTTAAAACCTATGGATTGCTATGTCTCCGAAAGAGAATCAAGCATGTGTACAGGGGCATAAACGCAGCAGTGATAGGATTGGAGAGGTTCGGTGAGCAAATGAGGACCCTTTAAAGTCATATTGCATGGTACCCATTACACGGGTCTCAACTCTCCAGGTTTAAGGTATTCTTCCTTCAGCTAAAACATGCATGTGGAACCCAAGTATGATCAACCATGTGAACGGGAGACGTGTTCAAATATGTCTCAGTTTTCCTCCCCTGGTACTCGGGTGCAACATTCCAGACGCTTTACTAACACTCTCCCCACTTGGAGAGTCAGCGCCTTTAACCTCCTGTTTGGCCCAGTTTGCAATTTCTGCGGAAGATGAACAGGAATAGCGAGAACCAATGAGAGGCTAGCTGGAGGTGTCTGGACGGGCAAATTTAACTCTCATTTCCCACCAGGAAGAGGAAATAACCAAAGGCTCAGCGTGCCGTACCGGAACCAGATTAGGGCCTGAAGCCATCCTGCGGTGTTGCGGCCAGCTCAAAAGAAAGCGAGTTGAACAAAGGAGCTCAGGGGCACTGTAATTCACAAACCTGCAGAGTTATAAATGACAGCTATCGTCCAAAAATAGACTGAAGTAAGGCTGCCAAGAGGACTTGAAAGCGGGGCAGAATTGCAGGAAACCGATTTCAGGAGGTAGACTGGAATTGCATTGAAAGCATAGGAAAAGAGGCAGAACGTCCACAATGATGCACTTGGCCAAAAAGGGCGTATGCGTTTTTTCCTGAATATATTCAGGAAAAAACGCATACGCCCTTTTTGGCCAACCAAGCAAGCTTGCAAAGGAAATCTGCACTACAATGAAGTCTCACTTCCCCCCGGTCAAAAGGGCCATCTGAAAAAAGTGTAAAATCCAGAAAGGCAGGACAGGCCATGGAGAACTGGGAGCCTTGTTATGCTGATGGGCGGGATGTAAATTGCCAACAACCACTCGGGAGAAGTGTATGGTGTTTCCTGAAACATCTAAAAAACAAAGCAACAGAACCTAGGGCACTTCCACTTATGGTCCTATAGCTTAGGGAAATTAAAATCAAAAAGACACAGCCACCCCAAAGTTTGGAACGGCTCTGTTTACAAGAACCTCGTTTACAGTACAAGTTCAACATCGCAGAAAGTGAAAAATGGATAAAGAAGTTGTGGTATTTACTTACAAAGCAATATCACTCAGCAATGAAATCTGTGTCATCAGGCCCGTAGCAGCACAATGAGTGGATTCAGGTATGATGATTCTAACTGAAGTAAGTCACACAGAAAAAGAAACATCATAAGATATCAGTAATACACGGAATGTAAACTTGGCTACACAGGAACTGAATTACAGAACAGAACAGGGTCTCAAATTTAGAAAACCAACTTATGCTTGCTTAAGGGTAAAGGTGAGTTGGAGTGCTGCATAAAACCAGAGATTGAAATGAGCACAGATAAATTTCCTTAAGCCAAATATGGAATAGACAAGAGCTACTCCTTGCTCAACGAAATGGACTCAACACCGCATATTAAACGCCTAAGAATGTACCTGACTAGTAAGTATCTTAAAACCTATGGATTGCTATGTCTCCGAAAGAGAATCAAGCATGTGTACAGGGGCATAAACGCAGCAGTGATAGGATTGGAGAGGTTCGGTGAGCAAATGAAGACCCTTTGAAGTCATATTGCATGGTACCCATTACACGGGTCTTAACTCTCCAGGTTTAAGGTATTCTTCCTTCAGCTAAAACATGCATGTGGAACCCAAGTATGATCAACCATATGAACGGGAGACGTGTTCAAATATGTCTCAGTTTTCCTCCCCTGGTACTCGGGTGCAACATTCCAGATGCTTTACTAACACTCTCCCCACTTGGAGAGTCAGCGCCTTTAACCTCCTGTTTGGCCCAGTTTGCAATTTCTGCGGAAGATGAACAGGAATAGCGAGAACCAATGAGAGACTAGCTGGAGGAGTCTGGACGGGTAAATTTAACTCTCATTTCCCACCAGGAAGAGGAAATAACCAAAGGCTCAGCGTGCCGTGCCGGAACCAGATTAGGGCCTGAAGCCATCCTGCGGTGTTGCGGCCAGGTCCCAAGAAAGCAAGTTGAAGAAAGGAGCTCAGGGGCACTGTAATTCACAAACCTGCAGAGTTATAAATGACAGCTATCGTCCAAAAATAGACTGAAGTAAGGCTGCCAAGAGGACTTGAAAGCGGGGCAGAATTGCAGGAAACCGATTTCAGGAGGTAGACTGGAATTGCACTGAAAGCATAGGAAAAGAGGCAGAACGTCCACAATGATGCACTTGGCCAAAAAGGGCGTATGCGTTTTTTCCTGAATATATTCAGGAAAAAACGCATACGCCCTTTTTGTCCAACCAAGCAAGCTTGCAAAGGAAATCTGCACTACAATGAAGTCTCACTTCCCCCCGGTCAAAAGGGCCATCTGAAAAAAGTGTAAAATCCAGAAAGGCAGGACAGGCCATGGAGAACTGGGAGCCTTGGTAATCTGATGGGCGGGATGTAAATTGCCAACCACCACTCGGGAGAAGTATATGGTGTTTCCTGAAACATCTAAAAAACAAAGCAACAGAACCTAGGGCACTTCCACTTATGGTCCTATAGCTTAGGGAAATTAAAATCAAAAAGACACAGCCACCCCAAAGTTTAGAACGGCTCTGTTTACAAGAACCTCGTTTACAGTACAAGTTCAACATCGCAGAAAGTGAAAAATGGATAAAGAAGTTGTGGTATTTACTTACAAAGCAATATCACTCAGCAATGAAATCTGTGTCATCAGGCCCTTAGCAGCACAATGAGTGGATTTAGGTATGATGATTCTAACTGAAATAAGTCACACAGAAAAAGAAACATCATAAGATATCACTAATACACGGAATGTAAACTTGGCTACACAGGAACTGAATTCCAAAACAGAACAGGGTCTCAAATTTAGAAAACCAACTTATGCTTGCTTAAGTGTAAAGGTGAGTTGGGGTGCTGCATAAAACCAGAGATTGAAATGAGCACAGATAAAGTTCCTTAAGTCAAATATGGAATAGACAAGAGCTACTCCTTGCTCAACGAAATGGACTCAACACCGCATATTAAACGCCTAAGAATGTACCTGACTAGTAAGTATCTTAAAACCTATGGATTGCTATGTCTCCGAAAGAGAATCAAGCATGTGTACAGGGGCATAAACGCAGCAGTGATAGGATTGGAGAGGTTCGGTGAGCAAATGAAGACCCTTTGAAGTCATATTGCATGGTACCCATTCCACGGGTTTCAACTACCCAGGTTTTAGGTATTCTTCCTTCAGCTAAAACATGCATGTGGAACCTAGAGTATGATCAACCATGTGAACGGGAGACGTGTTCAAATATGTCTCAGTTTTCCTCCCCTGGTACTCGGGTGCAACATTCCAGACGCTTTACTAACACTCTCCCCACTTGGAGAGTCAGCGCCTTTAACCTCCTGTTTGGCCCAGTTTGCAATTTCTGCGGAAGATGAACAGGAATAGCGAGAACCAATGAGAGACTAGCTGGAGGTGTCTGGACGGGCAAATTTAACTCTCATTTCCCACCAGGAAGAGGAAATAACCAAAGGCTCAGCGTGCCGTGCCGGAACCAGATTAGGGCCTGAAGCCATCCTGCGGTGTTGCGGTCAGGTCACAAGAAAGCGAGTTGAAGAAAGGAGCTCAGGGGCACTGTAATTCACAAACCTGCAGAGTTATAAATGACAGCTATCGTCCAAAAATAGACTGAAGTAAGGCTGCCAAGAGGACTTGAAAGCGGGGCAGAATTGCAGGAAACCGATTTCAGGAGGTAGACTGGAATTGCATTGAAAGCATAGGAAAAGAGGCAGAACGTCCACAATGATGCACTTGGCCAAAAAGGGCGTATGCGTTTTTTCCTGAATATATTCAGGAAAAAACGCATACGCCCTTTTTGGCCAACCAAGCAAGCTTGCAAAGGAAATCTGCACTACAATGAAGTCTCACTTCCCCCCGGTCAAAAGGGCCATCTGAAAAAAGTGTAAAATCCAGAAAGGCAGGACAGGCCATGGAGAACTGGGAGCCTTGTTATGCTGATGGGCGGGATGTAAATTGCCAACAGACACTCGGGAGAAGTGTATGGTGTTTCCTGAAACATCTAAAAAACAAAGCAACAGAGCCTAGGGCACTGCCACTTATGGTCCTATAGCATAGGGAAATTAAAATCAAAAAGACACAACCACCCCAAAGTTTGGGACGCCTCTGTTTACAAGAACCTCGTTTACAGTACAAGTTCAACATCGCAGAAAGTAAAAAATGGATAAAGAAGTTGTGGTATTTACTTACAAAGCAATATCACTCAGCAATGAAATCTGTGTCATCAGGCCCTTAGCAGCACAATGAGTGGATTCAGGTATGATGATTCTAACTGAAGTAAGTCACACAGAAAAAGAAACATCATAAGATATCAGTAATACACGGAATGTAAACTTGGCTACACAGGAACTGAATTCCAAAACAGAACAGGGTCTCAAATTTAGAAAACCAACTTATGCTTGCTTAAGGGGAAAGGTGAGTTGGGGTGCTGCATAAAACCAGAGATTGAAATGAGCACAGATAAAGTTCCTTAAGCCAAATATGGAATAGACAAGAGCTACTCCTTGCTCAACGAAATGGACTCAACACCCCATATTAAATGCCTAAGAATGTACCTGACTAGTAAGTATCTTAAAACCTATGGATTGCTATGTGTCCAAAAGAGAATCAAGCGTGTGTACAGGGGCATAAACGCAGCAGTGATAGGATTGGAGAGGTTCGGTGAGCAAATGAAGACCCTTTGAAGTCATATTGCATGGTACCCATTCCACGGGTCTCAACTCTCCAGGTTTAAGGTATTCTTCCTTCAGCTAAAACATGCATGTGGAACCCAGAGTATGACCAACCATGTGAACGGGAGACGTGTTCAAATATGTCTCAGTTTTCCTCCCCTGGTACTCGGGTCCAACATTCCAGACGCTTTACTAACACTCTCCCGACTTGGAGAGTCAGTCCCTTTAACCTCCTGTTTGGCCCAGTTTGCAATTTCTGCGGAAGATGAACAGGAATAGCGAGAACCAATGAGAGACTAGCTGGAGGTGTCTGGACGGGCAAATTTAACTCTCATTTCCCACCAGGAAGAGGAATTAACCAAAGTCTCAGCGTGCCGTGCTGGAACCAGATTAGGGCCTGAAGCCATCCTGCGGTGTTGCGGCCAGGTCACAAGAAAGTGAGTTGAAGAAAGGAGCTCAGGGGCACTGTAATTCACAAACCTGCAGAGTTATAAATGACAGCTATCGTCCAAAAATAGACTGAAGTAAGGCTGCCAAGAGGACTTGAAAGCGGGGCAGAATTGCAGGAAACCGATTTCAGGAGGTAGACTGGAATTGCATTGAAAGCATAGGAAAAGAGGCAGAACGTCCACAATGATGCACTTGGCCAAAAAGGGCGTATGCGTTTTTTCCTGAATATATTCAGGAAAAAACGCATACGCCCTTTTTGGCCAACCAAGCAAGCTTGCAAAGGAAATCTGCACTACAATGAAGTCTCACTTCCCCCCGGTCAAAAGGGCCATCTGAAAAAAGTGTAAAATCCAGAAAGGCAGGACAGGCCATGGAGAACTGGGAGCCTTGTTATGCTGATGGGCGGGATGTAAATTGCCAACAGACACTCGGGAGAAGTGTATGGTGTTTCCTGAAACATCTAAAAAACAAAGCAACAGAGCCTAGGGCACTGCCACTTATGGTCCTATAGCTTAGGGAAATTAAAATCAAAAAGACACAGCCACCCCAAAGTTTGGAACGGCTCTGTTTACAAGAACCTCGTTTACAGTACAAGTTCAACATCGCAGAAAGTGAAAAATGGATAAAGAAGTTGTGGTATTTACTTACAAAGCAATATCACTCAGCAATGAAATCTGTGTCATCAGGCCCGTAGCAGCACAATGAGTGGATTCAGGTATGATGATTCTAACTGAAATAAGTCACACAGAAAAGAAACATCATAAGACATCAGTAATACACGGAATGTAAACTTGGCTACACAGGAACTGAATTACAGAACAGAACAGGGTCTCAAATTTAGAAAACCAACTTATGCTTGCTTAAGAGGAAAGGTGAGTTGGGGTGCTGCATAAAAGCAGAGATTGAAATGAGCACAGATAAAGTTCCTTAAGCCAAATATGGAATAGACAAGGGCTACTCCTTGCTCAACGAAATGGACTCAACACCCCATATTAAACGCCTAAGAATGTACCTGACTAGTAAGTATCTTAAAACCTATGGATTGCTATGTTTCCAAAAGACAATCAAGCGTGTGTACAGGGGCATAAACGCAGCAGTGATAGGATTGGAGAGGTTCGGTGAGCAAATGAAGACCCTTTGAAGTCATATTGCATGGTACCCATTACACGGGTCTGAACTCTCAAGGTTTAAGGTATTCTTCCTTCAGCTAAAACATGCATGTGGAACCCAAGTATGATCAACCATGTGAACGGGAGACGTGTTCAAATATGTCTCAGTTTTCCTCCCCTGGTACTCGGGTGCAACATTCCAGACGCTTTACTAACACTCTCCCGACTTGGAGAGTCAGCGCCTTTAACCTCCTGTTTGGCCCAGTTTGCAATTTCTGCGGAAGATGAACAGGAATAGCGAGAACCAATGAGAGACTAGCTGGAGGTGTCTGGACGGGCAAATTTAACTCTCATTTCCCACCAGGAAGAGGAAATAACCAAAGGCTCAGCGTGCCGTACCGGAACCAGATTAGGGCCTGAAGCCATCCTGCAGTGTTGCGGCCAGCTCAAAAGAAAGCGAGTTGAAGAAAGGAGCTCAGGGGCACTGTAATTCACAAACCTGCAGAGTTATAAATGACAGCTATCGTCCAAAAATAGACTGAAGTAAGGCTGCCAAGAGGACTTGAAAGCGGGGCAGAATTGCAGGAAACCGATTTCAGGAGGTAGACTGGAATTGCATTGAAAGCATAGGAAAAGAGGCAGAACGTCCACAATGATGCACTTGGCCAAAATGTGCGTATGCGTTTTTTCCTGAATATATTCAGGAAAAAACGCATACGCCCATTTTGGCCAACCAAGCAAGCTTGCAAAGGAAATCTGCACTACAATGAAGTCTCACTTCCCCCCGGTCAAAAGGGCCATCTGAAAAAAGTGTAAAATCCAGAAAGGCAGGACAGGCCATGGAGAACTGGGAGCCTTGTTATGCTAATGGGCGGGATGTAAATTGCCAACAGACACTCGGGAGAAGTGTATGGTGTTTCCTGAAACATCTAAAAAACAAAGCAACAGAGCCTAGGGCACTGCCACTTATGGTCCTATAGCTTAGGGAAATTAAAATCAAAAAGACACAGCCACCCCAAAGTTTGGAACGGCTCTGTTTACAAGAACCTCGTTTACAGTACAAGTTCAATATCGCAGAAAGTGAAAAATGGATAAAGAAGTTGTGGTATTTACTTACAAAGCAATATCACTCAGCAATGAAATCTGTGTCATCAGGCCCGTAGCAGCACAATGAGTGGATTCAGGTATGATGATTCTAACTGAAATAAGTCACACAGAAAAGAAACATCATAAGATATCAGTAATACACGGAATGTAAACTTGGCTACACAGGAACTGAATTACAGAACAGAACAGGGTCTCAAATTTAGAAAACCAACTTATGCTTGCTTAAGGGGAAAGGTGAGTTGGGGTGCTGCATAAAAGCAGAGATTGAAATGAGCACAGATAAAGTTCCTTAAGCCAAATATGGAATAGACAAGAGCTACTCCTTGCTCAACGAAATGGACTCAACACCCCATATTAAACGCCTAAGAATGTACCTGACTAGTAAGTATCTTAAAACCTATGGATTGCTATGTTTCCAAAAGAGAATCAAGCATGTGTACAGGGGCATAAACGCAGCAGTGATAGGATTGGAGAGGTTCGGTGAGCAAATGAAGACCCTTTGAAGTCATATTGCATGGTACCCATTACACGGGTCTGAACTCTCCAGGTTTAAGGTATTCTTCCTTCAGCTAAAACATGCATGTGGAACCCAAGTATGATCAACCATGTGAACGGGAGACGTGTTCAAATATGTCTCAGTTTTCCTCCCCTGGTACTCGGGTGCAACATTCCAGACGCTTTACTAACACTCTCCCGACTTGGAGAGTCAGCGCCTTTAACCTCCTGTTTGGCCCAGTTTGCAATTTCTGCGGAAGATGAACAGGAATAGCGAGAACCAATGAGAGGCTAGCTGGAGGTGTCTGGACGGGCAAATTTAACTCTCATTTCCCACCAGGAAGAGGAAATAACCAAAGGCTCAGCGTGCCGTACCGGAACCAGATTAGGGCCTGAAGCCATCCTGCGGTGTTGCGGCCAGCTCACAAGAAAGCGAGTTGAAGAAAGAAGCTCAGGGGCACTGTAATTCACAAACCTGCAGAGTTATAAATGACAGCTATCGTCCAAAAATAGACTGAAGTAAGGCTGCCAAGAGGACTTGAAAGCGGGGCAGAATTGCAGGAAACCGATTTCAGGAGGTAGACTGGAATTGCATTGAAAGCATAGGAAAAGAGGCAGAACGTCCACAATGATGCACTTGGCCAAAAAGGGCGTATGCGTTTTTTCCTGAATATATTCAGGAAAAAACGCATACGCCCTTTTTGGCCAACCAAGCAAGCTTGCAAAGGAAATCTGCACTACAATGAAGTCTCACTTCCCCCCGGTCAAAAGGGCCATCTGAAAAATGTGTAAAATCCAGAAAGGCAGGACAGGCCATGGAGAACTGGGAGCCTTGTTATGCTGATGGGCGGGATGTAAATTGCCAACAGACACTCGGGAGAAGTGTATGGTGTTTCCTGAAACATCTAAAAAACAAAGCAACAGAGCCTAGGGCACTGCCACTTATGGTCCTATAGCTTAGGGAAATTAAAATCAAAAAGACACAGCCACCCCAAAGTTTGGAACGGCTCTGTTTACAAGAACCTCGTTTACAGTACAAGTTCAACATCGCAGAAAGTGAAAAATGGATAAAGAAGTTGTGGTATTCACTTACAAAGCAATATCACTCAGCAATGAAATCTGTGTCATCAGGCCCGTAGCAGCACAATGAGTGGATTCAGGTATGATGATTCTAACTGAAATAAGTCACACAGAAAAAGAAACATCATAAGATATCACTAATACACGGAATGTAAACTTGGCTACACAGGAACTGAATTCCAAAACAGAACAGGGTCTCAAATTTAGAAAACCAACTTATGCTTGCTTAAGTGTAAAGGTGAGTTGGGGTGCTGCATAAAACCAGAGATTGAAATGAGCACAGATAAAGTTCCTTAAGTCAAATATGGAATAGACAAGAGCTACTCCTTGCTCAATGAAATGGACTCAACACCGCATATTAAACGCCTAAGAATGTACCTGACTAGTAAGTATCTTAAAACCTATGAATTGCTATGTCTCCGAAAGAGAATCAAGCATGTGTACAGGGGCATAAACGCAGCAGTGATAGGATTGGAGAGGTTCGGTGAGCAAATGAAGACCCTTTGAAGTCATATTGCATGGTACCCATTCCACGGGTTTCAACTACCCAGGTTTTAGGTATTCTTCCTTCAGCTAAAACATGCATGTGGAACCTAGAGTATGATCAACCATGTGAACGGGAGACGTGTTCAAATATGTCTCAGTTTTCCTCCCCTGGTACTCGGGTGCAACATTCCAGACGCTTTACTAACACTCTCCCCACTTGGAGAGTCAGCGCCTTTAACCTCCTGTTTGGCCCAGTTTGCAATTTCTGCGGAAGATGAACAGGAATAGCGAGAACCAATGAGAGACTAGCTGGAGGTGTCTGGACGGGCAAATTTAACTCTCATTTCCCACCAGGAAGAGGAAATAACCAAAGGCTCAGCGTGCCGTGCCGGAACCAGATTAGGGCCTGAAGCCATCCTGCGGTGTTGCGGCCAGGTCACAAGAAAGCGAGTTGAAGAAAGGAGCTCAGGGGCACTGTAATTCACAAACCTGCAGAGTTATAAATGACAGCTATCGTCCAAAAATAGACTGAAGTAAGGCTGCCAAGAGGACTTGAAAGCGGGGCAGAATTGCAGGAAACCGATTTCAGGAGGTAGACTGGAATTGCATTGAAAGCATAGGAAAAGAGGCAGAACGTCCACAATGATGCACTTGGCCAAAAAGGGCGTATGCGTTTTTTCCTGAATATATTCAGGAAAAAACGCATACGCCCTTTTTGGCCAACCAAGCAAGCTTGCAAAGGAAATCTGCACTACAATGAAGTCTCACTTCCCCCCGGTCAAAAGGGCCATCTGAAAAAAGTGTAAAATCCAGAAAGGCAGGACAGGCCATGGAGAACTGGGAGCCTTGTTATGCTGATGGGCGGGATGTAAATTGCCAACAGACACTCGGGAGAAGTGTATGGTGTTTCCTGAAACATCTAAAAAACAAAGCAACAGAGCCTAGGGCACTGCCACTTATGGTCCTATAGCATAGGGAAATTAAAATCAAAAAGACACAACCACCCCAAAGTTTGGGACGCCTCTGTTTACAAGAACCTCGTTTACAGTACAAGTTCAACATCGCAGAAAGTAAAAAATGGATAAAGAAGTTGTGGTATTTACTTACAAAGCAATATCACTCAGCAATGAAATCTGTGTCATCAGGCCCTTAGCAGCACAATGAGTGGATTCAGGTATGATGATTCTAACTGAAGTAAGTCACACAGAAAAAGAAACATCATAAGATATCAGTAATACACGGAATGTAAACTTGGCTACACAGGAACTGAATTCCAAAACAGAACAGGGTCTCAAATTTAGAAAACCAACTTATGCTTGCTTAAGGGGAAAGGTGAGTTGGGGTGCTGCATAAAACCAGAGATTGAAATGAGCACAGATAAAGTTCCTTAAGCCAAATATGGAATAGACAAGAGCTACTCCTTGCTCAACGAAATGGACTCAACACCCCATATTAAATGCCTAAGAATGTACCTGACTAGTAAGTATCTTAAAACCTATGGATTGCTATGTGTCCAAAAGAGAATCAAGCGTGTGTACAGGGGCATAAACGCAGCAGTGATAGGATTGGAGAGGTTCGGTGAGCAAATGAAGACCCTTTGAAGTCATATTGCATGGTACCCATTCCACGGGTCTCAACTCTCCAGGTTTAAGGTATTCTTCCTTCAGCTAAAACATGCATGTGGAACCCAGAGTATGACCAACCATGTGAACGGGAGACGTGTTCAAATATGTCTCAGTTTTCCTCCCCTGGTACTCGGGTCCAACATTCCAGACGCTTTACTAACACTCTCCCGACTTGGAGAGTCAGTCCCTTTAACCTCCTGTTTGGCCCAGTTTGCAATTTCTGCGGAAGATGAACAGGAATAGCGAGAACCAATGAGAGACTAGCTGGAGGTGTCTGGACGGGCAAATTTAACTCTCATTTCCCACCAGGAAGAGGAATTAACCAAAGTCTCAGCGTGCCGTGCTGGAACCAGATTAGGGCCTGAAGCCATCCTGCGGTGTTGCGGCCAGGTCACAAGAAAGTGAGTTGAAGAAAGGAGCTCAGGGGCACTGTAATTCACAAACCTGCAGAGTTATAAATGACAGCTATCGTCCAAAAATAGACTGAAGTAAGGCTGCCAAGAGGACTTGAAAGCGGGGCAGAATTGCAGGAAACCAATTTCAGGAGGTAGACTGGAATTGCATTGAAAGCATAGGAAAAGAGGCAGAACGTCCACAATGATGCACTTGGCCAAAAAGGGCGTATGCGTTTTTTCCTGAATATATTCAGGAAAAAACTCATACGCCCTTTTTGGCCAACCAAGCAAGCTTGCAAAGGAAATCTGCACTACAATGAAGTCTCACTTCCCCCCGGTCAAAAGGGCCATCTGAAAAAAGTGTAAAATCCAGAAAGGCAGGACAGGCCATGGAGAACTGGGAGCCTTGTTATGCTGATGGGCGGGATGTAAATTGCCAACAGACACTCGGGAGAAGTGTATGGTGTTTCCTGAAACATCTAAAAAACAAAGCAACAGAGCCTAGGGCACTGCCACTTATGGTCCTATAGCTTAGGGAAATTAAAATCAAAAAGACACAGCCACCCCAAAGTTTGGAACGGCTCTGTTTACAAGAACCTCGTTTACAGTACAAGTTCAATATCGCAGAAAGTGAAAGATGGATAAAGAAGTTGTGGTATTTACTTACAAAGCAATATCACTCAGCAATGAAATCTGTGTCATCAGGCCCGTAGCAGCACAATGAGTGGATTCAGGTATGATGATTCTAACTGAAATAAGTCACACAGAAAAGAAACATCATAAGATATCAGTAATACACGGAATGTAAACTTGGCTACACAGGAACTGAATTACAGAACAGAACAGGGTCTCAAATTTAGAAAACCAACTTATGCTTGCTTAAGGGGAAAGGTGAGTTGGGGTGCTGCATAAAAGCAGAGATTGAAATGAGCACAGATAAAGTTCCTTAAGCCAAATATGGAATAGACAAGAGCTACTCCTTGCTCAACGAAATGGACTCAACACCCCATATTAAACGCCTAAGAATGTACCTGACTAGTAAGTATCTTAAAACCTATGGATTGCTATGTTTCCAAAAGAGAATCAAGCATGTGTACAGGGGCATAAACGCAGCAGTGATAGGATTGGAGAGGTTCGGTGAGCAAATGAAGACCCTTTGAAGTCATATTGCATGGTACCCATTACACGGGTCTGAACTCTCCAGGTTTAAGGTATTCTTCCTTCAGCTAAAACATGCATGTGGAACCCAAGTATGATCAACCATGTGAACGGGAGACGTGTTCAAATATGTCTCAGTTTTCCTCCCCTGGTACTCGGGTGCAACATTCCAGACGCTTTACTAACACTCTCCCGACTTGGAGAGTCAGCGCCTTTAACCTCCTGTTTGGCCCAGTTTGCAATTTCTGCGGAAGATGAACAGGAATAGCGAGAACCAATGAGAGGCTAGCTGGAGGTGTCTGGACGGGCAAATTTAACTCTCATTTCCCACCAGGAAGAGGAAATAACCAAAGGCTCAGCGTGCCGTGCCGGAACCAGATTAGGGCCTGAAGCCATCCTGCGGTGTTGCGGCCAGCTCACAAGAAAGCGAGTTGAAGAAAGAAGCTCAGGGGCACTGTAATTCACAAACCTGCAGAGTTATAAATGACAGCTATCGTCCAAAAATAGACTGAAGTAAGGCTGCCAAGAGGACTTGAAAGCGGGGCAGAATTGCAGGAAACCGATTTCAGGAGGTAGACTGGAATTGCATTGAAAGCATAGGAAAAGAGGCAGAACGTCCACAATGATGCACTTGGCCAAAAAGGGCGTATGCGTTTTTTCCTGAATATATTCAGGAAAAAACGCATACGCCCTTTTTGGCCAACCAAGCAAGCTTGCAAAGGAAATCTGCACTACAATGAAGTCTCACTTCCCCCCGGTCAAAAGGGCCATCTGAAAAATGTGTAAAATCCAGAAAGGCAGGACAGGCCATGGAGAACTGGGAGCCTTGTTATGCTGATGGGCGGGATGTAAATTGCCAACAGACACTCGGGAGAAGTGTATGGTGTTTCCTGAAACATCTAAAAAACAAAGCAACAGAGCCTAGGGCACTGCCACTTATGGTCCTATAGCTTAGGGAAATTAAAATCAAAAAGACACAGCCACCCCAAAGTTTGGAACGGCTCTGTTTACAAGAACCTCGTTTACAGTACAAGTTCAACATCGCAGAAAGTGAAAAATGGATAAAGAAGTTGTGGTATTCACTTACAAAGCAATATCACTCAGCAATGAAATCTGTGTCATCAGGCCCGTAGCAGCACAATGAGTGGATTCAGGTATGATGATTCTAACTGAAATAAGTCACACAGAAAAAGAAACATCATAAGATATCACTAATACACGGAATGTAAACTTGGCTACACAGGAACTGAATTCCAAAACAGAACAGGGTCTCAAATTTAGAAAACCAACTTATGCTTGCTTAAGTGTAAAGGTGAGTTGGGGTGCTGCATAAAACCAGAGATTGAAATGAGCACAGATAAAGTTCCTTAAGTCAAATATGGAATAGACAAGAGCTACTCCTTGCTCAACGAAATGGACTCAACACCGCATATTAAACGCCTAAGAATGTACCTGACTAGTAAGTATCTTAAAACCTATGGATTGCTATGTCTCCGAAAGAGAATCAAGCATGTGTACAGGGGCATAAACGCAGCAGTGATAGGATTGGAGAGGTTCGGTGAGCAAATGAAGACCCTTTGAAGTCATATTGCATGGTACCCATTCCACGGGTTTCAACTACCCAGGTTTTAGGTATTCTTCCTTCAGCTAAAACATGCATGTGGAACCTAGAGTATGATCAACCATGTGAACGGGAGACGTGTTCAAATATGTCTCAGTTTTCCTCCCCTGGTACTCGGGTGCAACATTCCAGACGCTTTACTAACACTCTCCCCACTTGGAGAGTCAGCGCCTTTAACCTCCTGTTTGGCCCAGTTTGCAATTTCTGCGGAAGATGAACAGGAATAGCGAGAACCAATGAGAGACTAGCTGGAGGTGTCTGGACGGGCAAATTTAACTCTCATTTCCCACCAGGAAGAGGAAATAACCAAAGGCTCAGCGTGCCGTGCCGGAACCAGATTAGGGCCTGAAGCCATCCTGCGGTGTTGCGGCCAGGTCACAAGAAAGCGAGTTGAAGAAAGGAGCTCAGGGGCACTGTAATTCACAAACCTGCAGAGTTATAAATGACAGCTATCGTCCAAAAATAGACTGAAGTAAGGCTGCCAAGAGGACTTGAAAGCGGGGCAGAATTGCAGGAAACCGATTTCAGGAGGTAGACTGGAATTGCATTGAAAGCATAGGAAAAGAGGCAGAACGTCCACAATGATGCACTTGGCCAAAAAGGGCGTATGCGTTTTTTCCTGAATATATTCAGGAAAAAACGCATACGCCCTTTTTGGCCAACCAAGCAAGCTTGCAAAGGAAATCTGCACTACAATGAAGTCTCACTTCCCCCCGGTCAAAAGGGCCATCTGAAAAAAGTGTAAAATCCAGAAAGGCAGGACAGGCCATGGAGAACTGGGAGCCTTGTTATGCTGATGGGCGGGATGTAAATTGCCAACAGACACTCGGGAGAAGTGTATGGTGTTTCCTGAAACATCTAAAAAACAAAGCAACAGAGCCTAGGGCACTGCCACTTATGGTCCTATAGCATAGGGAAATTAAAATCAAAAAGACACAACCACCCCAAAGTTTGGGACGCCTCTGTTTACAAGAACCTCGTTTACAGTACAAGTTCAACATCGCAGAAAGTAAAAAATGGATAAAGAAGTTGTGGTATTTACTTACAAAGCAATATCACTCAGCAATGAAATCTGTGTCATCAGGCCCTTAGCAGCACAATGAGTGGATTCAGGTATGATGATTCTAACTGAAGTAAGTCACACAGAAAAAGAAACATCATAAGATATCAGTAATACACGGAATGTAAACTTGGCTACACAGGAACTGAATTCCAAAACAGAACAGGGTCTCAAATTTAGAAAACCAACTTATGCTTGCTTAAGGGGAAAGGTGAGTTGGGGTGCTGCATAAAACCAGAGATTGAAATGAGCACAGATAAAGTTCCTTAAGCCAAATATGGAATAGACAAGAGCTACTCCTTGCTCAACGAAATGGACTCAACACCCCATATTAAATGCCTAAGAATGTACCTGACTAGTAAGTATCTTAAAACCTATGGATTGCTATGTGTCCAAAAGAGAATCAAGCGTGTGTACAGGGGCATAAACGCAGCAGTGATAGGATTGGAGAGGTTCGGTGAGCAAATGAAGACCCTTTGAAGTCATATTGCATGGTACCCATTCCACGGGTCTCAACTCTCCAGGTTTAAGGTATTCTTCCTTCAGCTAAAACATGCATGTGGAACCCAGAGTATGACCAACCATGTGAACGGGAGACGTGTTCAAATATGTCTCAGTTTTCCTCCCCTGGTACTCGGGTCCAACATTCCAGACGCTTTACTAACACTCTCCCGACTTGGAGAGTCAGTCCCTTTAACCTCCTGTTTGGCCCAGTTTGCAATTTCTGCGGAAGATGAACAGGAATAGCGAGAACCAATGAGAGACTAGCTGGAGGTGTCTGGACGGGCAAATTTAACTCTCATTTCCCACCAGGAAGAGGAATTAACCAAAGTCTCAGCGTGCCGTGCTGGAACCAGATTAGGGCCTGAAGCCATCCTGCGGTGTTGCGGCCAGGTCACAAGAAAGTGAGTTGAAGAAAGGAGCTCAGGGGCACTGTAATTCACAAACCTGCAGAGTTATAAATGACAGCTATCGTCCAAAAATAGACTGAAGTAAGGCTGCCAAGAGGACTTGAAAGCGGGGCAGAATTGCAGGAAACCGATTTCAGGAGGTAGACTGGAATTGCATTGAAAGCATAGGAAAAGAGGCAGAACGTCCACAATGATGCACTTGGCCAAAATGTGCGTATGCGTTTTTTCCTGAATATATTCAGGAAAAAACGCATACGCCCATTTTGGCCAACCAAGCAAGCTTGCAAAGGAAATCTGCACTACAATGAAGTCTCACTTCCCCCCGGTCAAAAGGGCCATCTGAAAAAAGTGTAAAATCCAGAAAGGCAGGACAGGCCATGGAGAACTGGGAGCCTTGTTATGCTGATGGGCGGGATGTAAATTGCCAACAGACACTCGGGAGAAGTGTATGGTGTTTCCTGAAACATCTAAAAAACAAAGCAACAGAGCCTAGGGCACTGCCACTTATGGTCCTATAGCTTAGGGAAATTAAAATCAAAAAGACACAGCCACCCCAAAGTTTGGAACGGCTCTGTTTACAAGAACCTCGTTTACAGTACAAGTTCAACATCGCAGAAAGTGAAAAATGGATAAAGAAGTTGTGGTATTTACTTACAAAGCAATATCACTCAGCAATGAAATCTGTGTCATCAGGCCCGTAGCAGCACAATGAGTGGATTCAGGTATGATGATTCTAACTGAAATAAGTCACACAGAAAAGAAACATCATAAGATATCAGTAATACACGGAATGTAAACTTGGCTACACAGGAACTGAATTACAGAACAGAACAGGGTCTCAAATTTAGAAAACCAACTTATGCTTGCTTAAGGGGAAAGGTGAGTTGGGGTGCTGCATAAAAGCAGAGATTGAAATGAGCACAGATAAAGTTCCTTAAGCCAAATATGGAATAGACAAGAGCTACTCCTTGCTCAACGAAATGGACTCAACACCCCATATTAAACGCCTAAGAATGTACCTGACTAGTAAGTATCTTAAAACCTATGGATTGCTATGTTTCCAAAAGAGAATCAAGCATGTGTACAGGGGCATAAACGCAGCAGTGATAGGATTGGAGAGGTTCGGTGAGCAAATGAAGACCCTTTGAAGTCATATTGCATGGTACCCATTACACGGGTCTGAACTCTCCAGGTTTAAGGTATTCTTCCTTCAGCTAAAACATGCATGTGGAACCCAAGTATGATCAACCATGTGAATGGGAGACGTGTTCAAATATGTCTCAGTTTTCCTCCCCTGGTACTCGGGTGCAACATTCCAGACGCTTTACTAACACTCTTCCGACTTGGAGAGTCAGTCCCTTTAACCTCCTGTTTGGCCCAGTTTGCAATTTCTGCGGAAGATGAACAGGAATAGCGAGAACCAATGAGAGACTAGCTGGAGGTGTCTGGACGGGCAAATTTAACTCTCATTTCCCACCAGGAAGAGGAATTAACCAAAGGCTCAGCATGCCGGGCCGGAACCAGATTAGGGCCTGAAGCCATCCTGCGGTGTTGCGGCCAGCTCACAAGAAAGCGAGTTGAAGAAAGGAGCTCAGGGGCACTGTAATTCACAAACCTGCAGACTTATAAATGACAGCTATCGTCCAAAAATAGACTGAAGTAAGGCTGCCAAGAGGACTTGAAAGCGGGGCAGAATTGCAGGAAACCGATTTCAGGAGATAGACTGGAAATGCATTGAAAGCATAGGAAAAGAGGCAGAACGTCCACAATGATGCACTTGGCCAAAAAGGGCGTATGCGTTTTTTCCTGAATATATTCAGGAAAAAACGCATACGCCCTTTTTGGCCAACCAAGCAAGCTTGCAAAGGAAATCTGCACTACAATGAAGTCTCACTTCCCCCCGGTCAAAACGGCCATCTGAAAAAAGTGTAAAATCCAGAAAGGCAGGACAGGCCATGGAGAACTGGGAGCCTTGTTATGCTGATGGGCGGGATGTAAATTGCCAACAGACACTCTGGAGAAGTGTATGGTGTTTCCTGAAACATCTAAAAAACAAAGCAACAGAGCCTAGGGCACTGCCACTTATGGTCCTATAGCTTAGGGAAATTAAAATCAAAAAGACACAGCCACCCCAAAGTTTGGGACGCCTCTGTTTACAAGAACCTCGTTTACAGTACAAGTTCAACATCGCAGAAAGTGAAAAATGGATAAAGAAGTTGTGGTATTTACTTACAAAGCAATATCACTCAGCAATGAAATCTATGTCATCAGGCCCTTAGCATCACAATGAGTGGATTCAGGTATGATGATTATAACTGAAATAAGTCACACAGAAAAAGAAACATCATAAGATATCAGTAATACACGGAATGGAAATTTGGCTACACAGGAACTGAATTACAGAACAGAACAGGGTCTCAAATTTAGAAAACCAACTTATGCTTGCTTAAGGGGAAAGGTGAGTTGGGGTGCTGCATAAAACCAGAGATTGAAATGAGCACAGATAAAGTTCCTTAAGCCAAATATGGAATAGACAAGAGCTACTCCTTGCTCAACGAAATGGACTCAACACCCCATATTAAACGCCTAAGAATGTACCTGACTAGTAAGTATCTTAAAACCTATGGATTGCTATGTCTCCAAAAGAGAATCAAGCGTGTGTACAGGGGAATAAACGCAGCAGTGATAGGATTGGAGAGGTTCGGTGAGCAAATGAAGACCCTTTGAAGTCATATTGCATGGTACCCATTCCACGGGTCTCAACTCTCCACGTTTAAGGTATTCTTCCTTCAGCTAAAACATGCATGTGGAACCCAGAGTATGATCAACCATGTGAATGGGAGACGTGTTCAAATATGTCTCAGTTTTCCTCCCCTGGTACTCGGGTGCAACATTCCAGACGCTTTACTAACACTCTTCCGACTTGGAGAGTCAGTCCCTTTAACCTCCTGTTTGGCCCAGTTTGCAATTTCTGCGGAAGATGAACAGGAATAGCGAGAACCAATGAGAGACTAGCTGGAGGTGTCTGGACGGGCAAATTTAACTCTCATTTCCCACCAGGAAGAGGAATTAACCAAAGGCTCAGCGTGCCGTGCCGGAACCAGATTAGGGCCTGAAGCCATCCTGCAGTGTTGCGGCCAGGTCACAAGAAAGCGAGTTGAAGAAAGGAGCTCAGGGGCACTGTAATTCACAAACCTGCAGAGTTATAAATGACAGCTATCGTCCAAAAATAGACTGAAGTAAGGCTGCCAAGAGGACTTGAAAGCGGGGCAGAATTGCAGGAAACCGATTTCAGGAGGTAGACTGGAATTGCATTGAAAGCATAGGAAAAGAGGCAGAACGTCCAGAATGATGCACTTGGCCAAAAAGGGCGTATGCGTTTTTTCCTGAATATATTCAGGAAAAAACGCATACGCCCTTTTTGGCCAACCAAGCAAGCTTGCAAAGGAAATCTGCACTACAATGAAGTCTCACTTCCCCCCGGTCAAAAGGGCCATCTGAAAAAAGTGTAAAATCCAGAAAGGCTGGACAGGCCATGGAAAACTGGGAGCCTTGTTATGCTGATGGGCGAGATGTAAATTGCCAACAGACACTCCGGAGGAGTGTATGGTGTTTCCTGAAACATCTAAAAAACAAAGCAACAGAGCCTAGGGCACTGCCACTTATGGTCCTATAGCTTAGGGAAATTAAAATCAAAAAGACACAGCCACCCCAAACTTTCGAACGGCTCTGTTTACAAGAACCTCGTTTACAGTACAAGTTCAACATCGCAGAAAGTGAAAAATGGATAAAGAAGTTGTGGTATTTACTTACAAAGCAATATCACTCAGCAATGAAATCTGTGTCATCAGGCCCGTAGCAGCACAATGAGTGGATTCAGGTATGATGATTCTAACTGAAATAAGTCACACAGAAAAGAAACATCATAAGATATCATTAATACACGGAATGTAAACTTGGCTACACAGGAACTGAATTACAGAACAGAACAGGGTCTCAAATTTAGAAAACCAACTTATGCTTGCTTAAGGGTAAAGGTGAGTTGGGGTGCTGCATAAAACCAGAGATTGAAATGAGCACAGATAAAGTTCCTTAAGTCAAATATGGAATAGACAAGAGCTACTCCTTGCTCAAAGAAATGGACTCAACACCGCATATTAAACGCCTAAGAATGTACCTGACTAGTAAGTATCGGAAAACCTATGGATTGCTATGTCTCCAAAAGAGAATCAAGCATGTGTACAGGGGCATAAACGCAGCAGTGATAGGATTGGAGAGGTTCGGTGAGCAAATGAAGACCCTTTGAAGTCATATTGCATGGTACGCATTACAAGGGTCTCAACTCTCCAGGTTTAAGGTATTCTTCCTTCAGCTAAAACATGCATGTGGAACCTAGAGTATGATCAACCATGTGATCGGGAGACGTGTTCAAATATGTCTCAGTTTTCCTCCCCTGGTACTCGGGTGCAACATTCCAGACGCTTTACTAACACTCTCCCGAGTTGGAGAGTCAGTCCCTTTAACCTCCTGTTTGGCCCAGTTTGCAATTTCTGCGGAAGATGAACAGGAATAGCGAGAACCAATGAGAGACTAGCTGGAGGTGTCTGGACGGGCAAATTTAACTCTCATTTCTCACCAGGAAGAGGAATTAACCAAAGGCTCAGTGTGCCGTGCCGGAACCAGATTAGGGCCTGAAGCCATCCTGCGGTGTTGCGGCCAGGTCACAAGAAAGCGAGTTGAAGAAAGGAGCTCAGGGGCACTGTAATTCACAAACCTGCAGAGTTATAAATGACAGCTATCGTCCAAAAATAGACTGAAGTAAGGCTGCCAAGAGGACTTGAAAGCGGGGCAGAATTGCAGGAAACCGATTTCAGGAGGTCGACTGGAATTGCATTGAAAGCATAGGAAAAGAAGCAGAACATCCACAATGATGCACTTGGCCAAAAAGGGCGTATGCGTTTTTTCCTGAATATATTCAGGAAAAAACGCATACGCCCTTTTTGGCCAACCAAGCAAGCTTGCAAAGGAAATCTGCACTACAATGAAGTCTCACTTCCCCCCGGTCAAAAGGGCCATCTGAAAAAAGTGTAAAATCCAGAAAGGCAGGACAGGCCATGGAGAACTGGGAGCCTTGTTATGCTGATGGGCGGGATGTAAGTTGCCAACAACCACTCGGGAGAAGTGTATGGTGTTTCCTGAAACATCTAAAAAACAAAGCAACAGAACCTAGCGCACTTCCACTTATGGTCCTATGGCTTAGGGAAATTAAAATCAGAAGGACACAGCCTCCCCAAAGTTTGGGACGCCTCTGTTTACAAGAACTTCGTTTACAGTACAAGTTCAACATCGCAGAAAGTGAAAAATGGATAAAGAAGTTGTGGTATTTACTTACAAAGCAATATCACTCAGCAATGAAATCTATGTCATCAGGCCCTTAGCATCACAATGAGTGGATTCAGGTATGATGATTCTAACTGAAATAAGTCACACAGAAAAAGAAACATCATAAGATATCAGTAATACACGGAATGTAAACTTGGCTACACAGGAACTGAATTACAGAACAGAACAGGGTCTCAAATTTAGAAAACCAACTTATGCTTGCTTAAGGGTAAAGGTGAGTTGGGTTGCTGCATAAAACCAGAGATTGAAATGAGCACAGATAATGTTCCTTAAGTCAAATATGGAATAGACAAGAGCTACTCCTTGCTCAACGAAATGGACTCAACACCGCATATTAAACGCCTAAGAATGTACCTGACTAGTAAGTATCTTAAAACCTATGGATTGCTATGTCTCCGAAAGAGAATCAAGCATGTGTACAGGGGCATAAACGCAGCAGTGATAGGATTGGAGAGGTTCAGTGAGCAAATGAAGACCCTTTGAAGTCATATTGCATGGTACCCATTACACGGGTCTGAACTCTCCAGGGTTAAGGTATTCTTCCTTCAGCTAAAACATGCATGTGGAACCCAAGTATGATCAACCATTTGAACGGGAGACATGTTCAAATATGTCTCAGTTTTCCTCCCCTGGTACTCGGGTGCAACATTCCAGACGCTTTACTAACACTCTCCCCACTTGGAGAGTCAGCGCCTTTAACCTCCTGTTTGGCCCAGTTTGCAATTTCTGCGGAAGATGAACAGGAATAGCGAGAACCAATGAGAGACTAGCTGGAGGTGTCTGGACGGGCAAATTTAACTCTCATTTCCCACCAGGAAGAGGAATGAACCAAAGGCTCACCATGCCGGGCCGGAACCAGATTAGGGCCTGAAGCCATCCTGCGGTGTTGCGGCCAGGGCACAAGAAAGCGAGTTGAAGAAAGGAGCTCAGGGGCACTGTAATTCACAAACCTGCAGAGTTATAAATGACAGCTATCGTCCAAAAATAGACTGAAGTAAGGCTGCCAAGAGGACTTGAAAGCGGGGCAGAATTGCAGGAAACCGATTTCAGGAGGTAGACTGGAATTGCATCGAAAGCATAGGAAAAGAGGCAGAACGTCCACAATGATGCACTTGGCCAAAAAGGGCGTATGCGTTTTTTCCTGAATATAATCAGGAAAAAACGCATACGCCCTTTTTGGCCAACCAAGCAAGCTTGCAAAGGAAATCTGCACTACAATGAAGTCTCACTTCCCACCGGTCAAAAGGGCCATCTGAAAAAAGTGTAAAATCCAGAAAGGCAGGACAGGCCATGGAGAACTGGGAGCCTTGTTATGCTGATGGGCGGGATGTAAATTGCCAACAACCACTCGGGAGAAGTGTATGGTGTTTCCTGAAACATCTAAAAAACAAAGCAACAGAAACTAGGGCACTTCCACTTATGGTCCTATAGCTTAGGGAAATTAAAATCAAAAAGACACAGCCACCCCAAATTTTGGAACGGCTCTGTTTACAAGAACCTCGTTTACACTACAAGTTCAACATCACAGAAAGTGAAAAATGGATAAAGAAGTTGTGGTATTTACTTACAAAGCAATATCACTCAGCAATGAAATGTGTGTCATCAGGCCCTTAGCAGCACAATGAGTGGATTCAGGTATGATGATTCTAACTGAAATAAGTCACACAGAAAAAGAAACATCATAAGATATCAGTAATACACGGAATGGAAATTTGGCTACACAGGAACTGAATTACAGAACAGAACAGGGTCTCAAATTTAGAAAACCAACTTATGCTTGCTTAAGGGGAAAGGTGAGTTGGGGTGCTGCATAAAACCAGAGATTGAAATGAGCACAGATAAAGTTCCTTAAGCCAAATATGGAATAGACAAGAGCTACTCCTTGCTCAACGAAATGGACTCAACACCCCATATTAAACGCCTAAGAATGTACCTGACTAGTAAGTATCCTAAAACCTATGGATTGCTATGTCTCCAAAAGAGAATCAAGCGTGTGTACAGGGGCATAAACGCAGCAGTGATAGGATTGGAGAGGTTCAGTGAGCAAATGAAGACCCTTTGAAGTCATATTGCATGGTACCCATTACACGGGTCTCAACTCTCCAGGTTTAAGGTATTCTTCCTTCAGCTAAAACATGCATGTGGAACCCAGAGTATGATCAACCATGTGAACGGGAGACGTGTTCAAATATGTCTCAGTTTTCCTCCCCTGGTACTCGGGTGCAACATTCCAGACGCTTTACTAACACTCTTCCGACTTGGAGAGTCAGTCCCTTTAACCTCCTGTTTGGCCCAGTTTGCAATTTCTGCGGAAGATGAACAGGAATAGCGAGAACCAATGAGAGACTAGCTGGAGGTGTCTGGACGGGCAAATTTAACTCTCATTTCCCACCAGGAAGAGGAATTAACCAAAGGCTCAGCGTGCCGTGCCGGAACCAGATTAGGGCCTGAAGCCATCCTGCGGTGTTGCGGCCAGGTCACAAGAAAGCGAGTTGAAGAAAGGAGCTCACGGGCACTGTAATTCACAAACCTGCAGAGTTATAAATGACAGCTATCGTCAGAAAATAGACTGAAGTAAGGCTGCCAAGAGGACTTGAAAGCGGGGCAGAATTGCAGGAAACCGATTTCAGGAGGTAGACTGGAATTGCATTGAAAGCATAGGAAAAGAGGCAGAACGTCCACAATGATGCACTTGGCCAAAAAGGGCGTATGCGTTTTTTCCTGAATATATTCAGGAAAAAACGCATACGCCCTTTTTGGCCAACCAAGCAAGCTTGCAAAGGAAATCTGCACTACAATGAAGTCTCACTTCCCCCCGGTCAAAAGGGCCATCTGAAAAAAGTGTAAAATCCAGAAAGGCAGGACAGGCCATGGAGAACTGGGAGCCTTGTTATGCTGATGGGCGGGATGTAAATTGCCAACAACCACTCGGGAGAAGTGTATGGTGTTTCCTGAAACATCTAAAAAACAAAGCAACAGAACCTAGGGCACTTCCACTTATGGTCCTATAGCTTAGGGAAATTAAAATCAAAAAGACACAGCCACCCCAAAGTTTGGAACAGCTCTGTTTACAAGAACCTCGTTTACAGTACAAGTTCAACATCGCAGAAAGTGAAAAATGGATAAAGAAGTTGTGGTATTTACTTACAAAGCAATATCACTCAGCAATGAAATCTGTGTCATCAGGCCCGTAGCAGCACAATGAGTGGATTCAGGTATGATGATTCTAACTGAAATAAGTCACACAGAAAAGAAACATCATAAGATATCAGTAATACACGGAATGTAAACTTGGCTACACAGGAACTGAATTACAGAACAGAACAGGGTCTTAAATTTAGAAAACCAACTTAAGCTTGCTTAAGGGGAAAGGTGAGTTGGGGTGCTGCATAAAACCAGAGATTGAAATGAGCACAGATAAAGTTCCTTAAGTCAAATATGGAATAGACAAGAGCTACTCCTTGCTCAAAGAAATGGACTCAACACCGCATATTAAACGCCTAAGAATGTACCTGACTAGTAAGTATCTTAAAACCTATGGATTGCTATGTCTCCGAAAGAGAATCAAGCATGTGTACAGGGGCATAAACGCAGCAGTGATAGGATTGGAGAGGTTCGGTGAGCAAATGAAGACCCTTTGAAGTCATATTGCATGGTACGCATTCCACGGGTCTCAACTCTCCAGGTTTAAGGTATTCTTCCTTCAGCTAAAACATGCATGTGGAACCCAAGTATGATCAACCATGTGAATGGGAGACGTGTTCAAATATGTCTCAGTTTTCCTCCCCTGGTACTCGGGTGCAACATTCCAGACGCTTTACTAACACTCTCCCCACTTGGAGAGTCAGTCCCTTTAACCTCCTGTTTGGCCCAGTTTGCAATTTCTGCGGAAGATGAACAGGAATAGCGAGAACCAATGAGAGACTAGCTGGGGGTGTCTGGATGGGCAAATTTAACTCTCATTTCCCACCAGGAAGAGGAAATAACCAAAGGCTCAGCGTGCCGTACTGGAACCAGATTAGGGCCTGAAGCCATCCTGCGGTGTTGCGGCCAGCTCAAAAGAAAGCGAGTTGAAGAAAGGAGCTCAGGGGCACTGTAATTCACAAACCTGCAGAGTTATAAATGACAGCTATCGTCCAAAAATAGACTGAAGTAAGGCTGCCAAGAGGACTTGAAAGCGGGGCAGAATTGCAGGAAACCGATTTCAGGAGGTAGACTGGAATTGCATTGAAAGCATAGGAAAAGAGGCAGAACGTCCACAATGATGCACTTGGCCAAAAAGGGCGTATGCGTTTTTTCCTGAATATATTCAGGAAAAAACGCATACGCCCTTTTTGGCCAACCAAGCAAGCTTGCAAAGGAAATCTGCACTACAATGAAGTCTCACTTCCCCCCGGTCAAAAGGGCCATCTGAAAAAAGTGTAAAATCCAGAAAGGCAGGACAGGCCATGGAGAACTGGGAGCCTTGTTATGCTGATGGGCGGGATGTAAATTGCCAACAGACACTCGGGAGAAGTGTATGGTGTTTCCTGAAACAAATAAAAAACAAAGCAACAGAGCCTAGGTCACTGCCACTTATGGTCCTATAGCTTAGGGAAATTAAAATCAAAAAGACACAGCCACCCCAAAGTTTGGGACGCCTCTGTTTACAAGAACCTCGTTTACAGTACAAGTTCAACATCGCAGAAAGTGAAAAATGGATAAAGAACTTGTGGTACTTACGTACAATGCAGTATCACTCAGCAATGAAATCTATGTCATCAGGCCCGTAGCAGCATAATGAGTGGATTCAGGTACGATGATTCTAACTGAAATAAGTCACACAGAAAAAGAAACATCATAAGATATCACTAATACACGGAATGTAAACTTGGCTACACAGGAACTGCATTCCAGAACAGAACAGGGTCTCCAATTTAGAAAACCAACTTATGCTTGCTTAAGGGGAAAGGTGAGTTGGGGTGCTGCATAAAACCAGAGATTGAAATGAGCACAGATAAAGTTCCTTAAGCCAAATATGGAATAGACAAGAGCTACTCCTTGCTCAACGAAATGGACTCAAAACCCCATATTAAACCCCTAAGAATGTACCTGACTAGTAAGTATCTTAAAACCTATGGATTGCTATGTCTCCAAAAGAGAATCAAGCGTGTGTACAGGGGCATAAACGCAGCAGTGATAGGATTGGAGAGGTTCGGTGAGCAAATGAAGACCCTTTGAAGTCATATTGCATGGTACCCATTACACGGGTCTCAACTCTCCAGGTTTAAGGTATTCTTCCTTCAGCTAAAACATGCATGTGGAACCCAGAGTATGATCAACCATGTGAACGGGAGACGTGTTCAAATATGTCTCAGTTTTCCTCCCCTGGTACTCGGGTGCAACATTCCAGACGCTTTACTAACACTCTCCCCACTTGGAGAGTCAGTCCCTTTAACCTCCTGTTTGGCCCAGTTTGCAATTTCTGCGGAAGATGAACAGGAATAGCGAGAACCAATGAGAGGCTAGCTGGAGGTGTCTGGACGGGCAAATTTAACTCTCATTTCCCACCAGGAAGAGGAAATAACCAAAGGCTCAGCGTGCCGTACCGGAACCAGATTAGGGCCAGAAGCCATCCTGCGGTGTTGCGGCCAGCTCAAAAGAAAGCAAGTAGAAGAAAGGAGCCCAGGGGCACTGTAATTCACAAACCTGCAGAGTTATAAATGACAGCTATCGTCCAAAAATAGACTGAAGTAAGGCTGCCAAGAGGACTTGATGGCGGGGCAGAATTGCAGGAAACCGATTTCAGGAGGTAGACTGGAATTGCATTGAAAGCATAGGAAAAGAGGCAGAACGTCCACAATGATGCACTTGGCCAAAAAGGGCGTATGCGTTTTTTCCTGAATATATTCAGGAAAAAACGCATACGCCCTTTTTGGCCAACCAAGCAAGCTTGCAAAGGAAATCTGCACTACAATGAAGTCTCACTTCCCCCCGGTCAAAAGGGCCATCTGAAAAAAGTGTAAAATCCAGAAAGGCAGGACAGGCCATGGAGAACTGGGAGCCTTGTTATGCTGATGGGCGGGATGTAAATTGCCAACAACCACTCGGGAGAAGTGTATGGTGTTTCCTGAAACATCTAAAAAACAAAGCAACAGAACCTAGGGCACTTCCACTTATGGTCCTATAGCTTAGGGAAATTAAAATCAAAAAGACACAGCCACCCCAAAGTTTGGAACAGCTCTGTTTACAAGAACCTCGTTTACAGTACAAGTTCAACATCGCAGAAAGTGAAAAATGGATAAAGAAGTTGTGGTATTTACTTACAAAGCAATATCACTCAGCAATGAAATCTATGTCATCAGGCCCTTAGCAGCACAATGAGTGGATTCAGGTATGATGATTCTAACTGAAATAAGACACACAGAAAAAGAAACATCATAAGATATCAGTAATACACGGAATGTAAACTTGGCTACACAGGAACTGAATTACAGAACAGAACAGGGTCTCAAATTTAGAACACCAACTTATGCTTGCTTAAGGGTAAAGGTGAGTTGGGGTGCTGCATAAAACCAGAGATTGAAATGAGCACAGATAAAGTTCCTTAAGTCAAATATGGAATAGACAAGAACTACTCCTTGCTCAATGAAATGGACTCAACACCGCATATTAAACACCTAAGAATGTACCTGACTAGTAATTATCTTAAAACCTATGGATTGCTATGTCTCCGAAAGAGAATCAAGCATGTGTACAGGGGCATAAACGCAGCAGTGATAGGATTGGAGAGGTTCGGTGAGCAAATGAAGACCCTTTGAAGTCATATTGCATGGTACCCATTCCACGCGTTTCAACTACCCAGGTTTAAGGTATTCTTCCTTCAGCTAAAACATGCATGTGGAACCTAGAGTATGATCAACCATGTGATCGGGAGACGTGTTCAAATATGTCTCAGTTTTCCTCCCCTGGTACTCGGGTGCAACATTCCAGACGCTTTACTAACACTCTCCCCACTTGGAGAGTCAGTCCCTTTAACCTCCTGTTTGGCCCAGTTTGCAATTTCTGCGGAAGATGAACAGGAATAGCGAGAACCAATGAGAGGCTAGCTGGAGGTGTCTGGACGGGCAAATTTAACTCTCATTTCCCACCAGGAAGAGGAATTAACCAAAGGCTCAGCGTGCCGTGCCGGAATCAGATTAGGGCCTGAAGCCATCCTGCGGTGTTGCGGCCAGCTCAAAAGAAAGCGAGTTGAAGAAAGGAGCTCAGGGGCACTGTAATTCACAAACCTGCAGAGTTATAAATGACAGCTATCGTCCAAAAATAGACTGAAGTAAGGCTGCCAAGAGGACTTGAAAGCGGGACAGAATTGCAGGAAACCGATTTCAGGAGGTAGACTGGAATTGCATTGAAAGCATAGGAAAAGAGGCAGAACGTCCACAATGATGCACTTGGCCAAAAAGGGCGTATGCGTTTTTTCCTGAATATATTCAGGAAAAAACGCATACGCCCTTTTTGGCCAACCAAGCAAGCTTGCAAAGGAAATCTGCACTACAATGAAGTCTCACTTCCCCCCGGTCAAAAGGGCCATCTGAAAAAAGTGTAAAATCCAGAAAGGCAGGACAGGCCATGGAGAACTGGGAGCCTTGTTATGCTGATGGGCGGGATGTAAATTGCCAACAGACACTCGGGAGAAGTGTATGGTGTTTCCTGAAACATCTATAAAACAATGCAACAGAGCCTAGGGCACTGCCACTTATGGTCCTATAGCTTAGGGAAATTAAAATCAAAAAGACACAGCCACCCCAAAGTTTGGGACGCCTCTGTTTACAAGAACCTCGTTTACAGTACAAGTTCAACATCGCAGAAAGTGAAATATGGATAAAGAAGTTGTGGTATTTACTTACAAAGCAATATCACTCAGCAATGAAATCTATGTCATCAGGCCCTTAGCATCACAATGAGTGGATTCAGGTATGATGATTCTAACTGAAATAAGTCACACAGAAAAAGAAACATCATAAGATATCAGTAATACACGGAATGGAAACTTGGCTACACAGGAACTGAATTACAGAACAGAACAGGGTCTCAAATTTAGAAAACCAACTTATTCTTGCTTAAGGGTAAAGGTGAGTTGGGGTGCTGCATAAAACCAGAGATTGAAATGAGCACAGATAAAGTTCCTTAAGCCAAATATGGAATAGACAAGAGCTACTCCTTGCTCAACGAAATGGACTCAACACCGCATATTAAACGCCTAAGAATTTACCTGACTAGTAAGTATCTTAAAACCTATGGATTGCTATGTCTCCAAAAGAGAATCAAGCGTGTGTACAGGGGCATAAACGCAGCAGTGATAGGATTGGAGAGGTTCGGTGAGCAAATGAAGACC
The DNA here is from genome assembly GCF_951394435.1 of Stenella coeruleoalba. Lineage (NCBI taxonomy): Eukaryota > Metazoa > Chordata > Mammalia > Artiodactyla > Delphinidae > Stenella > Stenella coeruleoalba. The sequence continues at coordinate 172,909 of NW_027646034.1, read as the reverse complement.
CTTTGAAGTCATATTGCATGGTACCCATTCCACGGGTTTCAACTACCCAGGTTTTAGGTATTCTTCCTTCAGCTAAAACATGCATGTGGAACCCAGAGTATGATCAACCATGTGATCGGGAGAAGTGTTAAAATATGTCTCAGTTTTCCTCCCCCGGTACTCGGGTGCAACATTCCAGACGCTTTACTAACACTCTCCCCACTTGGAGAGTCAGTCCCTTTAACCTCCTGTTTGGCCCAGTTTGAAATTTCTGCGGAAGATGAACAGGAATAGCGAGAACCAATGAGAGACTAGCTGGAGGTGTCTGGACGGGCAAATTTAACTCTCATTTCCCACCAGGAAGAGGAAATAACCAAAGGATCAGTCTGCCGTGCCGGAACTAGATTAGGGCCTGAAGCCATCCTGCGGTGTTGCGGCCAGGTCACAAGAAAGCAAGTTGAAGAAAGGAGCTCAGGGGCACTGTAATTCACAAACCTGCAGAGTTATAAATGACAGCTATCGTCCAAAAATAGACTGAAGTAAGGCTGCCAAGAGGACTTGAAAGCGGGGCAGAATTGCAGGAAACCGATTTCAGGAGGTAGACTGGAATTGCATTGAAAGCATAGGAAAAGAGGCAGAACGTCCACAATGATGCACTTGGCCAAAAAGGGCGTATGCGTTTTTTCCTGAATATATTCAGGAAAAAACGCATACGCCCTTTTTGGCCAACCAAGCAAGCTTGCAAAGGAAATCTGCACTACAATGAAGTCTCACTTCCCCCCGGTCAAAAGGGCCATCTGAACAAAGTGTAAAATCCAGAAAGGCAGGACAGGCCATGGAGAACTGGGAGCCTTGTTATGCTGATGGGCGGGATGTAAATTGCCAACAACCACTGGGGAGAAGTGTATGGTGTTTCCTGAAACATCTAAAAAACAAAGCAACAGAACCTAGGGCACTTCCACTTATGGTCCTATAGCTTAGGGAAATTAAAATCAAAAAGACACAGCCACCCCAAAGTTTGGAACGGCTCTGTTTACAAGAACCTCGTTTACAGTACAAGTTCAACATCGCAGAAAGTGAAAAATGGATAAAGAAGTTGTGGTATTTACTTACAAAGCAATATCACTCAGCAATGAAATCTGTGTCATCAGGCCCTTAGCAGAACAATGACTGGATTCAGGTATGATGATTCTAACTGAAGTAAGTCACACAGAAAAAGAAACATCATAAGATATCAGTAATACACGGAATGTAAACTTGGCTACACAGGAACTGAATTACAGAACAGAACAGGGTCTCAAATTTAGAAAACCAACTTATTCTTGCTTAAGGGTAAAGGTGAGTGGGGGTGCTGCATAAAACCAGAGATTGAAATGAGCACAGATAAAGTTCCTTAAGCCAAATATGGAATAGACAAGAGCTACTCCTTGCTCAACGAAATGGACTCAACACCGCATATTAAACGCCTAAGAATGTACCTGACTAGTAAGTATCTTAAAACCTATGGATTGCTATGTCTCCGAAAGAGAATCAAGCATGTTTACAGGGGCATAAACGCAGCAGTGATAGGATTGGAGAGGTTCGGTGAGCAAATGAAGACCCTTTGAAGTCATATTGCATGGTACCCATTCCACGGGTCTCAACTCTCCAGGTTTAAGGTATTCTTCCTTCAGCTAAAACATGCATGTGGAACCTAGAGTATGATCAACCATGTGATCAGGAGACATGTTCAAATATGTCTCAGTTTTCCTCCCCTGCTACTCGGGTGCAACATTCCAGACGCTTTACTAACACTCTCCCCACTTGGAGAGTCAGTCCCTTTAACCTCCTGTTTGGCCCAGTTTGCAATTTCTGCGGAAGATGAACAGGAATAGCGAGAACCAATGAGAGGCTAGCTGGAGGTGTCTGGACGGGCAAATTTAACTCTCATTTCCCACCAGGAAGAGGAATTAACCAAAGGCTCAGCATGCCGGGCTGGAACCAGATTAGGGCCTGAAGCCATCCTGCGGTGTTGCGGCCAGGTCACAAGAAAGCGAGTTGAAGAAAGGAGCTCAGGGGCACTGTAATTCACAAACCTGCAGAGTTATAAATGACAGCTATCGTCCAAAAATAGACTGAAGTAAGGCTGCCAAGAGGACTTGAAAGCGGGGCAGAATTGCAGGAAACCGATTTCAGGAGGTAGACTGGAATTGCATTGAAAGCATAGGAAAAGAGGCAGAACGTCCACAATGATGCACTTGGCCAAAAAGGGCGTATGCGTTTTTTCCTGAATATATTCAGGAAAAAACGCATACGCCCTTTTTGGCCAACCAAGCAAGCTTGCAAAGGAAATCTGCACTACAATGAAGTCTCACTTCCCCCCGGTCAAAAGGGCCATCTGAACAAAGTGTAAAATCCAGAAAGGCAACAGGCCATTGAGAACTGGGAGCCTTGTTATGCTGATGGGCGGGATGTAAATTGCCAACAGACACTTGGGAGAAGTGTATGGTGTTTCCTGAAACATCTAAAAAACAAAGCAACAGAGCCTAGGGCACTTCCACTTATGGTCCTATAGCTTAGGGAAATTAAAATCAAAAAGACACAGCCACCCCAAAGTTTCGGACGCCTCTGTTTACAAGAACCTCGTTTACAGTACAAGTTCAACATCGCAGAAAGTGAAAAATGGATAAAGAAGTTGTGGTATTTACTTACAAAGCAATATCACTCAGCAATGAAATCTATGTCATCAGGCCCTTAGCATCACAATGAGTGGATTCAGGTATGATGATTCTAACTTAAATAAGTCACACAGAAAAAGAAACATCATAAGATATCAGTAATACACGGAATGTAAACTTGGCTACACAGGAACTGAATTACAGAACAGAACAGGGTCTCAAATTTAGAAAACCAACTTATGCTTGTTTAAGGGGAAAGGTGAGTTGGGTTGCTGCATAAAACCAGAGATTAAAATGAGCACAGATAAAGTTCCTTAAGCCAAATATGGAATAGACAAGAGCTACACCTTGCTCCACGAAATGGACTCCACACCGCATATTAAACGCCTAAGAATGTACCTGACTAGTAAGTATCTTAAAACCTATGGATTGCTATGTCTCTGAAAGAGAATCAAGCATGTGTACAGGGGCATAAACGCAGCAGTGATAGGATTGGAGAGGTTCGGTGAGCAAATGAAGACCCTTTGAAGTCATATTGCATGGTACCCATTCCACGGGTTTCAACTACCCAGGTTTTAGGTATTCTTCCTTCAGCTAAAACATGCATGTGGAACCCAGAGTATGATCAACCATGTGATCGGGAGACGTGTTCAAATATGTCTCAGTTTTCCTCCCCTGGTACTCGGGTGCAACATTCCAGACACTTTACTAACACTCTCCCCACTTGGAGAGTCAGCGCCTTTAACCTCCTGTTTGGCCCAGTTTGCAATTTCTGCGGAAGATGAACAGGAATAGCGAGAACCAATGAGAGACTAGCTGGAGGTGTCTGGAAGGGCAAATTTAACTCTCATTTCCCACCAGGAAGAGGAATTTACCAAAGGCTCAGCGTGCCGTGCCGGAACCAGATTAGGGCCTGAAGCCATCCTGCGGTGTTGCGGCCAGGTCACAAGAAATCGAGTTGAAGAAAGGAACTCAGGGGCACTGTAATTCACAAACCTGCAGAGTTATAAATGACAGCTATCGTCCAAAAATAGACTGAAGTAAGGCTGCCAAGAGGACTTGAAAGCGGGGCAGAATTGCAGGAAACCGATTTCAGGAGGTAGACTGGAATTGCATTGAAAGCATAGGAAAAGAGGTAGAACGTCCACAATGATGCACTTGGCCAAAAAGGGCGTATGCGTTTTTTCCTGAATATATTCAGGAAAAAACGCATACGCCCTTTTTGGCCAACCAAGCAAGCTTGCAAAGGAAATCTGCACTACAATGAAGTCTCACTTCCCCCCGGTCAAAAGGGCCATCTGAAAAAAGTGTAAAATCCAGAAAGGCAACAGGCCATTGAGAACTGGGAGCCTTGTTATGCTGATGGGCGGGATGTAAATTGCCAACAGACACTTGGGAGAAGTGTATGGTGTTTCCTGAAACATCTAAAAAACAAAGCATCAGAGCCTAGGGCACTTCCACTTATGGTCCTATAGCTTAGGGAAATTAAAATCAAAAAGACACAGCCACCCCAAAGTTTGGGACGCCTCTGTTTACAAGAACCTCGTTTACCGTACAAGTTCAATATCACAGAAAGTGAAAAATGGATAAAGAACTTGTGGTACTTACGTACAATGCAGTATCACTCAGCAATGAAATCTATGTCATCAGGCCCGTAGCAGCATATTGAGTGGATTCAGGTACGATGATTCTAACTGAAATAAGTCACACAGAAAAAGAAACATCATAAGATATCAGTAATACACGGAATGGAAACTTGGCTACACAGGAACTGAATTACAGAACAGAACAGGGTCTCAAATTTAGAAAACCAACTTATGCTTGCTTAAGGGGAAAGGTGAGTTCGGGTGCTGCATAAAACCAGAGATTGAAATGAGCACAGATAAAGTTCCTTAAGCCAAATATGGAATAGACAAGAGCTACTCCTTGCTCAACGAAATGGACTCAACACCGCATATTAAACGCCTAAGAATGTACCTGACTAGTGAGTATCTTAAAACCTATAGATTGCTATGTCTCCGAAAGAGAATCAAGCATGTGTACAGGGGCATAAACGCAGCAGTGATAGGATTGGAGAGGTTCGGTGAGCAAATGAAGACCCTTTGAAGTCATATTGCATGGTACCCATTACACGGATCTCAACTCTCCAGGTTTAAGGTATTCTGCCTTCAGCTAAAACATGCATGTGGAACCCAAGTATGATCAACCATGTGAACGGGAGACGTGTTCAAATATGTCTCAGTTTTCCTCCCCTGGTACTCGGGTGCAACATTCCAGACGCTTTACTAACACTCTCCCCACTTGGAGAGTCAGCGCCTTTAACCTCCTGTTTGGCCCAGTTTTCAATTTCTGCGGAAGATGAACAGGAATAGCGAGAACCAATGAGAGACTAGCTGGAGGTGTCTGGACGGGCAAATTTAACTCTCATTTCCCACCAGGAAGAGGAAATAACCAAAGGCTCAACGTGCCGTACCGGAACCAGATTAGGGCCTGAAGCCATCCTGCGGTATTGCGGCCAGCTCACAAGAAAGCGAGTTGAAGAAAGGAGCTCAGGGGCACTGTAATTCACAAACCTGCAGAGTTATAAATGACAGCTATCGTCCAAAAATAGACTGAAGTAAGGCTGCCAAGAGGACTTGAAAGCGGGGCAGAATTGCAGGAAACCGATTTCAGGAGGTAGACTGGAATTGCATTGAAAGCATAGGAAAAGAGGCAGAACGTCCACAATGATGCACTTGGCCAAAAAGGGCGTATGCGTTTTTTCCTGAATATATTCAGGAAAAAACGCATACGCGCTTTTTGGCCAACCAAGCAAGCTTGCAAAGGAAATCTGCACTACAATGAAGTCTCACTTCCCCCCGGTCAAAAGGGCCATCTGAAAAAAGTGTAAAATCCAGAAAGTCAACAGGCCATTGAGAACTGGGAGCCTTGTTATGCTGATGGGCGGGATGTAAATTGCCAACAGACACTCCGGAGAAGTGTATGGTGTTTCCTGAAACATCTAAAAAACAAAGCAACAGAGCCTAGGGCACTGCCACTTATGGTCCTATAGCTTAGGGAAATTAAAATCAAAAAGACACAGCCACCCCAAAGTTTGGAACGGCTCTGTTTACAAGAACCTCGTTTACAGTACAAGTTCAACATCGCAGAAAGTGAAAAATTGATAAAGAAGTTGTGGTATTCACTTAGAAAGCAATATCACTCAGCAATGAAATCTATGTCATCAGGCCCGTAGCAGCACAATGAGTGGATTCAGGTATGATGATTCTAACTGAAATAAGTCACACAGAAAAGGAAACATCATAAGATATCAATAATACACGGAATGGAAACTTGGCTACACAGGAACTGAATTACAGAACAGAACAGGGTCTCAAATTTAGAAAACCAACTTATGCTTGCTTTAGGGTAAAGGTGAGTTGGGGTGCTGCATAAAACCAGAGATTGAAATGAGCACAGATAAAGTTCCTTAAGCCAAATATGGAATAGACAAGAGCTACTCCTTGCTCAACGAAATGGACTCAACACCGCATATTAAACGCCTAAGAATGTACCTGACTAGTAAGTATCTTAAAACCTATGGATTGCTATGTCTCCGAAGGGGAATCAAGCATGTGTACAGGGGCATAAACGCAGCAGTGATAGGATTGGAGAGGTTCGGTGAGCAAATGAAGACCCTTTGAAGTCATATTGCATGGTACCCATTCCACGGGTTTCAACTACCCAGGTTTAAGGTATTCTTCCTTCAGCTAAAACATGCATGTGGAACCCAGAGTATGATCAACCATGTGATCGGGAGACGTGTTCAAATATGTCTCAGTTTTCGTACCCTGGTACTCGGGTGCAACATTCCAGACGCTTTACTAACACTCTCCCCACTTGGAGAGTCAGCGCCTTTAACCTCCTGTTTGGCCCAGTTTGCAATTTCTGCGGAAGATGAACAGGAATAGCGAGAACCAATGAGAGACTAGCTGGAGGTGTCTGGACGGGCAAATTTAACTCTCATTTCCCACCAGGAAGAGGAATTAACCAAAGGCTCAGCGTGCCATGCCGGAACCAGATTAGGGCCTGAAGCCATCCTGCGGTATTGCGGCCAGCTCACAAGAAAGCGAGTTGAAGAAAGGAGCTCAGGGGCACTGTAATTCACAAACCTGCAGACTTATAAATGACAGCTATCGTCCAAAAATAGACTGAAGTAAGGCTGCCAAGAGGACTTGAAAGCGGGGCAGAATTGCAGGAAACCGATTTCAGGAGGTAGACTGGAATTGCATTGAAAGCATAGGAAAAGAGGCAGAACGTCCACAATGATGCACTTGGCCAAAAAGGGCGTATGCGTTTTTTCCTGAATATATTCAGGAAAAAACGCATACGCCCTTTTTGGCCAACCAAGCAAGCTTGCAAAGAAAATCTGCACTACAATGAAGTTTCACTTCCCCCCGGTCAAAAGGGCCATCTGAAAAAAGTGTAAAATCCAGAAAGGCAGGACAGGCCATGGAGAACTGGGAGCCTTGTTATGCTGATGGGCGGGATGTAAATTGCCAACAGACACTCGGGAGAAGTGTATGGTGTTTCCTGAAACATCTAAAAAACAAAGCAACAGAGCCTAGGGCACTTCCACTTATGGTCCTATAGCTTAGGGAAATTAAAATCAAACAGACACAGCCACCCCAAAGTTTGGGACGCCTCCGTTTACAAGAACCCCGTTTACCGTACAAGTTCAATATCACATAAAGTGAAAAATGGATAAAGAACTTGTGGTACTTACGTACAATGCAGTATCACTCAGCAATGAAATCTATGTCATCAGGCCCGTAGCAGCATAATGAGTGGATTCAGGTACGATGATTCTAACTGAAATAAGTCACACAGAAAAAGAAACATCATAAGATATCAGTAATACACGGAATGTAAACTTGGCTACACAGGAACTGCATTCCAAAACAGAACAGGGTCTCAAATTTAGAAAACCAACTTATGCTTGCTTAAGGGGAAAGGTGAGTTGGGGTGCTGCATAAAACCAGAGATTGAAATGAGCACAGATAAAGTTCCTTAAGCCAAATATGGAATAGACAAGAGCTACTCCTTGCTCAACGAAATGGACTCAACACCGCATATTAAACGCCTAAGAATGTACCTGACTAGTAAGTATCTTAAAACCTATGGATTGCTATGTCTCCAAAAGAGAATCAAGCGTGTGTACAGGGGCATAAACGCAGCAGTGATAGGATTGGAGAGGTTCGGTGAGCAAATGAAGACCCTTTGAAGTCATATTGCATGGTACCCATTACACGGGTCTCAACTCTCCAGGTTTAAGGTATTCTTCCTTCAGCTAAAACATGCATGTGGAACCCAGAGTATCATCAACCATGTGAACGGGAGACGTGTTCAAATATGTCTCAGTTTTCCTCCCCTGGTACTCGGGTGCAACATTCCAGACGCTTTACTAACACTCTCCCGACTTGGAGAGTCAGTCCCTTTAACCTCCTGTTTGGCCCAGTTTGCAATTTCTGCGGAAGATGAACAGGAATAGCGAGAACCAATGAGAGACTAGCTGGAGGTGTCTGGACGGGCAAATTTAACTCTCATTTCCCACCAGGAAGAGGAATTAACCAAAGGCTCAGCATGCCGGGCCGGAACAAGATTAGGGCCTGAAGCCATCCTGCGGTGTTGCGGCCAGGTCACAAGAAAGCGAGTTGAAGAAAGGAGCTCAGGGGCACTGTAATTCACAAACCTGCAGAGTTATAAATGACAGCTATCGTCCAAAAATAGACTGAAGTAAGGCTGCCAAGAGGACTTGAAAGCGGGGCAGAATTGCAGGAAACCGATTTCAGGAGGTAGACTGGAATTGCATTGAAAGCATAGGAAAAGAGGCAGAACGTCCACAATGATGCACTTGGCCAAAAAGGGCGTATGCGTTTTTTCCTGAATATATTCAGGAAAAAACGCATACGCCCTTTTTGGCCAACCAAGCAAGCTTGCAAAGGAAATCTGCACTACAATGAAGTCTCACTTCCCCCCGGTCAAAAGGGCCATCTGAAAAAAGTGTAAAATCCAGAAAGGCAACAGGCCATTGAGAACTGGGAGCCTTGTTATGCTGATGGGAGGGATGTAAATTGCCAACAGACACTAGGGAGAAGTGTATGGTGTTTCCTGAAACATCTAAAAAACAAAGCAACAGAGCCTAGGGCACTTCCACTTATGGTCCTATAGCTTAGGGAAATTAAAATCAAAAAGACACAGCCACCCCAAAGTTTGGAACGCCTCTGTTTACAAGAACCTCGTTTACAGTACAAGTTCAACATCGCAGAAAGTGAAAAATGGATAAAAAAGTTGTGGTATTCAGTTACAAAACAATATCACTCAGCAATGAAATCTATGTCATCAGGCCCGTAGCAGCACAATGAGTGGATTCAGGTATGATGATTCTAACTGAAGTAAGTCACACAGAAAAAGAAACATCATAAGATATCACTAATACACGGAATGGAAACTTGGCTACACAGGAACTGAATTACAGAACAGAACAGGGTCTCAAATTTAGAAAACCAACTTATGCTTGCTTAAGGGGAAAGGTGAGTTGGGGTGCTGCATAAAACCAGAGATTGAAATGAGCACAGATAAAGTTCCTTAAGCCAAATATGGAATAGACAAGAGCTACTCCTTTCTCAACGAAATGGACTCAACACCGCATATTAAACGCCTAAGAATGTACCTGACTAGTAAGTATCTTAAAACCTATGGATTGCTATGTCTCCGAAGGGAAATCAAGCATGTGTACAGGGGCATAAACGCAGCAGTGATAGGATTGGAGAGGTTCGGTGAGCAAATGAAGACCCTTTGAAGTCATATTGCATGGTACCCATTCCACGGGTTTCAACTACCCAGGTTTTAGGTATTCTTCCTTCAGCTAAAACATGCATGTGGAACCCAAGTATGATCAACCATGTGAACGGGAGACGTGTTCAAATATGTCTCAGTTTTCGTACCCTGGTACTCGGGTGCAACATTCCAGACGCTTTACTAACATTCTCCCCACTTGGAGAGTCAGCACCTTTAACCTCCTGATTGGCCCAGTTTGCAATTTCTGCGGAAGATGAACAGGAATAGCGAGAACCAATGAGAGACTAGCTGGAGGTGTCTGGACGGGCAAATTTAACTCTCATTTCCCACCAGGAAGAGGAATTAACCAAAGGCTCAGCGTGCCGTGCCGGAACCAGATTAGGGCCTGAAGCCATCCTGCGGTGTTGCGGCCAGCTCAAAAGAAAGCGAGTTGAAGAAAGGAGCTCAGGGGCACTGTAATTCACAAACCTGCAGAGTTATAAATGACAGCTATCGTCCAAAAATAGACTGAAGTAAGGCTGCCAAGAGGACTTGAAAGCGGGGCAGAATTGCAGGAAACCGATTTCAGGAGGTAGACTGGAATTGCATTGAAAGCATAGGAAAAGAGGCAGAACGTCCACAATGATGCACTTGGCCAAAAAGGGCGTATGCGTTTATTCCTGAATATATTCAGGAGAAAACGCATACGCACTTTTTGGCCAACCAAGCAAGCTTGCAAAGGAAATCTGCACTACAATGAAGTCTCACTTCCCCCCGGTCAAAAGGGCCATCTGAAAACAGTGTAAAATCCAGAAAGGCAGGACAGGCCATGGAGAACTGGGAGCCTTGTTATGCTGATGGGCGGGATGTAAATTGCCAACAGACACTCGGGAGAAGTGTATGGTGTTTCCTGAAACATCTAAAAAACAAAGCAACAGAGCCTAGGGCACTTCCACTTATGGTCCTATAGCTTAGGGAAATTAAAATCAAAAAGACACAGCCACCCCAAAGTTTGGAACGGCTCTGTTTACAAGAACCTCGTTTACAGTACAAGTTCAACATCGCAGAAAGTGAAAAATGGAGAAAGAAGTTGTGGTATTTACTTACAAAGCAATATCACTCAGCAATGAAATCTGTGTCATCAGGCCCTTAGCAGCACAATGAGTGGATTCAGGTATGATGATTCTAACTGAAATAAGTCACACAGAAAAAGAAACATCATAAGATATCAGTAATACACGGAATGTAAACTTGGCTACACAGGAACTGAATTACAGAACAGAACAGGGTCTCAAATTTAGAAAACCAACTTATGCTTGCTTAAGGGTAAAGGTGAGTTGGGGTGCTGCATAAAACCAGAGATTGAAATGAGCACAGATAAAGTTCCTTAAGCCAAATATGGAATAGACAAGAGCTACTCCTTGCTCAACGAAATGGACTCAACACCGCATATTAAACGCCTAAGAATGTACCTGACTAGTAAGTATCTTAAAACCTATGGATTGCTATGTCTCCGAAAGAGAATCAAGCATGTGTACAGGGGCATAAACGCAGCAGTGATAGGATTGGAGAGGTTCGGTGAGCAAATGAAGACCCTTTGAAGTCATATTGCATGGTACCCATTCCACGGGTTTCAACTACCCAGGTTTTAGGTATTCTTCCTTCAGCTAAAACATGCATGTGGAACCCAGAGTATGATCAACCATGTGATCGGGAGACGTGTTCAAATATGTCTCAGTTTCCGTACCCTGGTACTCGGGTGCAACATTCCAGACGCTTTACTAACACTCTCCCGACTTGGAGAGTCAGCACCTTTAACCTCCTGTTTGGCCCAGTTTGCAATTTCTGCGGAAGATGAACAGGAATAGCGAGAACCAATGAGAGGCTAGCTGGAGGTGTCTGGACAGGCAAATTTAACTCTCATTTCCCACCAGGAAGAGGAATTAACCAAAGGCTCAGCATGCCGGGCCGGAACAAGATTAGGGCCTGAAGACATCCTGTGGTGTTGCGGACAGGTCACAAGAAAGCGAGTTGAAGAAAGGAGCTCAGGGGCACTGTAACTCACAAACCTGCAGAGTTATAAATGACAGCTATCGTCCAAAAATAGACTGAAGTAAGGCTGCCAAGAGGACTTGAAAGCGGGCCAGAATTGCAGGAAACCGATTTCAGGAGGTAGACTGGAATTGCATTGAAAGCATAGGAAAAGAGGCAGAACGTCCACAATGATGCACTTGGCCAAAAAGGGCGTATGCGTTTTTTCCTGAATATATTCAGGAAAAAACGCATACGCCCTTTTTGGCCAACCAAGCAAGCTTGCAAAGGAAATCTGCACTACAATGAAGTCTCACTTCCCCCCGGTCAAAAGGGCCATCTGAAAAAAGTGTAAAATCCAGAAAGGCAACAGGCCATTGAGAACTGGGAGCCTTGTTATGCTGATGGGCGGGATGTAAATTGCCAACAACCACTGGGGAGAAGTGTATGGTGTTTCCTGAAACATCTAAAAAACAAAGCAACAGAACCTAGGGCACTTCCACTTATGGTCCTATAGCTTAGGGAAATTAAAATCAAAAAGACACAGCCACCCCAAAATTTGAAACGGCTCTGTTTACAAGAACCTCGTTTACAGTACAAGTTCAACATCGCAGAAAGTGAAAAATGGATAAAGAAGTTGTGGTATTTACCTACCAAGCAATATCACTCAGCAATGAAATCTGTGTCATCAGGCCCTTAGCAGCACAATGAGTGGATTCAGGTATGATGATTCTAACTGAAATAAGTCACACAGAAAAAGTAACATCATAAGATATCAGTAATACACGGAATGTAAAAATGGCTACACAGGAACTGAATTACAGAACAGAACAGGGTCTCAAATTTATAAAACCAACTTATGCTTGCTTAAGGGTAAAGGTGAGTTGGGGTGCTGCATAAAACCAGAGATTGAAATGAGCACAGATAAAGTTCCTTAAGTCAAATATGGAATAGACTAGAACTACTCCTTGCTCAACGAAATGGACTCAACACCGCATATTAAACGCCTAAGAATGTACCTGACTAGTAAGTATCTTAAAACCTATGGATTGCTATGTCTCCGAAAGAGAATCAAGCATGTGTACAGGGGCATAAACGCAGCAGTGATAGGATTGGAGAGGTTCGGTGAGCAAATGAAGACCCTTTGAAGTCATATTGCATGGTACCCATTACACGTGTCTTAACTCTCCAGGTTTAAGGTATTCTTTCTTCAGCTAAAACATGCATGTGGAACCTAGAGTATGATCAACCATGCGATCGGGAGACGTGTTCAAATATGTCTCAGTTTTCGTACCCTGGTACTCGGGTGCAACATTCCAGACGCTTTACTAACACTCTCCCCACTTGGAGAGTCAGTCCCTTTAACCTCCTGTTTGGCCCAGTTTGCAATTTCTGCGGAAGATGAACAGGAATAGCGAGAACCAATGAAAGACTAGCTGGAGGTGTCTGGACAGGCAAATTTAACTCTCATTTCCCACCAGGAAGAGGAATTAACCAAAGGCTTAGCGTGCCGTGCCGGAACTAGATTAGGGCCTGAAGCCATCCTGCGGTGTTGCGGCCAGCTCACAAGAAAGCGAGTTGAAGAAAGGAGCTCAGGGGCACTGTAATTCACAAACCTGCAGAGTTATAAATGACAGCTATCGACCAAAAATAGACTGAAGTAAGGCTGCCAAGAGGACTTGAAAGCGGGGCAGAATTGCAGGAAACCGATTTCAGGAGGTAGACTGGAATTGCATTGAAAGCATAGGAAAAGAGGCAGAACGTCCACAATGATGCACTTGGCCAAAAAGGGCGTATGCGTTTTTTCCTGAATATATTCAGGAAAAAACGCATACGCCCTTTTTGGCCAACCAAGCAAGCTTGCAAAGGAAATCTGCACTACAATGAAGTCTCACTTCCCCCCGGTCAAAAGGGCCATCTGAAAAAAGTGTAAAATCCAGAAAGGCAGGACAGGCCATGGAGAACTGGGAGCCTTGTTATGCTGATGGGCGGGATGTAAATTGCCAACAGACACTAGGGAGAAGTGTATGGTGTTTCCTGAAACATCTAAAAAACAAAGCAACAGAGCCTAGGGCACTTCCACTTATGGTCCTATAGCTTAGGGAAATTAAAATCAAAAAGACACAGCCACCCCAAATTTGGGACTCCTCCGTTTACAAGAACCTCGTTTACCGTACAAGTTCAATATCACAGAAAGTGAAAAATGGATAAAGAACTTGTCGTACTTACGTACAATGCAGTATCACCCAGCAATGAAATCTATGTCATCAGGCCCGTAGCAGCATAATGAGTGGATTCAGGTACGATGATTCTAACTGAAATAAGTCACACAGAAAAAGAAACATCATAAGATATCACTAATACACGGAATGTAAACTTGGCTACACAGGAACTGCATTCCAAAACAGAACAGGGTCTCAAATTTAGAAAACCAACTTATGCTTGCTTAAGGGGAAAGGTGAGTTGGGGTGCTGCATAAAACCAGAGATTGAAATGAGCACAGATAAAGTTCCTTAAGCCAAATATGGAATAGACAAGAGCTACTCCTTGCTCAACGAAATGGACTCAAAACCCCATATTAAACGCCTAAGAATGTACCTGACTAGTAAGTATCTTAACACCTATGGATTGCTATGTCTCCAAAAGAGAATCAAGCATGTGTACAGGGGCATAAACGCAGCAGTGATAGGATTGGAGAGGTTCGGTGAGCAAATGAAGACCCTTTGAAGTCATATTGCATGGTACCCATTACACGGGTCTCAACTCTCCAGGTTTAAGGTATTCTTCCTTCAGCTAAAACATGCATGTGGAACCTAGAGTATGATCAACCATGTGAACGGGAGACGTGTTCAAATATGTCTCAGTTTTCCTCCCCTGGTACTCGGGTGCAACATTCCAGACGCTTTACTAACACTCTCCCCACTTGGAGAGTCAGTCCCTTTAACCTCCTGTTTGGCCCAGTTTGCAATTTCTGCGGAAGATGAACAGGAATAGCGAGAACCAATGAGAGGCTAGCTGGAGGTGTCTGGACGGGCAAATTTAACTCTCATTTCCCACCAGGAAGAGGAATTAACCAAAGGCTCAGCATGCCGGGCCGGAACAAGATTAGGGCCTGAAGCCATCCTGTGGTGTTGCGGCCAGGTCACAAGAAAGCGAGTTGAAGAAAGGAGCTCAGGGGCACTGTAACTCACAAACCTGCAGAGTTATAAATGACAGCTATCGTCCAAAAATAGACTGAAGTAAGGCTGCCAAGAGGACTTGAAAGCGGGGCAGAATTGCAGGAAACCGATTTCAGGAGGTAGACTGGAATTGCATTGAAAGCATAGGAAAAGAGGCAGAACGTCCACAATGATGCACTTGGCCAAAAAGGGCGTATGTGTTTTTTCCTGAATATATTCAGGAAAAAACGCATACGCCCTTTTTGGCCAACCAAGCAAGCTTGCAAAGGAAATCTGCACTACAATGAAGTCTCACTTCCCCCCGGTCAAAAGGGCCATCTGAAAAAAGTGTAAAATCCAGAAAGGCAACAGGCCATTGAGAACTGGGAGCCTTGTTATGCTGATGGGCGGGATGTAAATTGCCAACAACCACTGGGGAGAAGTGTATGGTGTTTCCTGAAACATCTAAAAAACAAAGCAACAGAACCTAGGGCACTTCCACTTATGGTCCTATAGCTTAGGGAAATTAAAATCAAAAAGACACAGCCACCCCAAAGTTTGAAACGGCTCTGTTTACAAGAACCTCGTTTACAGTACAAGTTCAACATCGCATAAAGTGAAATATGGATAAAGAAGTTGTGGTATTTACCTACCAAGCAATATCACTCAGCAATGAAATCTGTGTCATCAGGCCCTTAGCAGCACAATGAGTGGATTCAGGTATGACGATTCTAACTGAAATAAGTCACACAGAAAAAGTAACATCATAAGATATCAGTAATACACGGAATGTAAACTTGGCTACACAGGAACTGAATTACAGAACAGAACAGGGTCTCAAATTTAGAAAACCAACTTATGCTTGCTTAAGGGTAAAGGTGAGTTGGGGTGCTGCATAAAACCAGAGATTGAAATGAGCACAGATAAAGTTCCTTAAGCCAAATATGGAATAGACAAGAGCTACTCCTTGCTCAACGAAATGGACTCAACACCGCATATTAAACGCCTAAGAATGTACCTGACTAGTAAGTATCTTAAAACCTATGGATTGCTATGTCTCCGAAAGAGAATCAAGCATGTGTACAGGGGCATAAACGCAGCAGTGATAGGATTGGAGAGGTTCGGTGAGCAAATGAAGACCCTTTGAAGTCATATTGCATGGTACCCATTCCACGGGTTTCAACTACCCAGGTTTTAGGTATTCTTCCTTCAGCTAAAACATGCATGTGGAACCCAGAGTATGATCAACCATGTGATCGGGAGACGTGTTCAAATATGTCTCAGTTTCCGTACCCTGGTACTCGGGTGCAACATTCCAGACGCTTTACTAACACTCTCCCGACTTGGAGAGTCAGCACCTTTAACCTCCTGTTTGGCCCAGTTTGCAATTTCTGCGGAAGATGAACAGGAATAGCGAGAACCAATGAGAGGCTAGCTGGAGGTGTCTGGACAGGCAAATTTAACTCTCATTTCCCACCAGGAAGAGGAATTAACCAAAGGCTCAGCATGCCGGGCCGGAACAAGATTAGGGCCTGAAGACATCCTGTGGTGTTGCGGACAGGTCACAAGAAAGCGAGTTGAAGAAAGGAGCTCAGGGGCACTGTAACTCACAAACCTGCAGAGTTATAAATGACAGCTATCGTCCAAAAATAGACTGAAGTAAGGCTGCCAAGAGGACTTGAAAGCGGGCCAGAATTGCAGGAAACCGATTTCAGGAGGTAGACTGGAATTGCATTGAAAGCATAGGAAAAGAGGCAGAACGTCCACAATGATGCACTTGGCCAAAAAGGGCGTATGCGTTTTTTCCTGAATATATTCAGGAAAAAACGCATACGCCCTTTTTGGCCAACCAAGCAAGCTTGCAAAGGAAATCTGCACTACAATGAAGTCTCACTTCCCCCCGGTCAAAAGGGCCATCTGAAAAAAGTGTAAAATCCAGAAAGGCAACAGGCCATTGAGAACTGGGAGCCTTGTTATGCTGATGGGCGGGATGTAAATTGCCAACAACCACTGGGGAGAAGTGTATGGTGTTTCCTGAAACATCTAAAAAACAAAGCAACAGAACCTAGGGCACTTCCACTTATGGTCCTATAGCTTAGGGAAATTAAAATCAAAAAGACACAGCCACCCCAAAATTTGAAACGGCTCTGTTTACAAGAACCTCGTTTACAGTACAAGTTCAACATCGCAGAAAGTGAAAAATGGATAAAGAAGTTGTGGTATTTACCTACCAAGCAATATCACTCAGCAATGAAATCTGTGTCATCAGGCCCTTAGCAGCACAATGAGTGGATTCAGGTATGATGATTCTAACTGAAATAAGTCACACAGAAAAAGTAACATCATAAGATATCAGTAATACACGGAATGTAAAAATGGCTACACAGGAACTGAATTACAGAACAGAACAGGGTCTCAAATTTATAAAACCAACTTATGCTTGCTTAAGGGTAAAGGTGAGTTGGGGTGCTGCATAAAACCAGAGATTGAAATGAGCACAGATAAAGTTCCTTAAGTCAAATATGGAATAGACTAGAACTACTCCTTGCTCAACGAAATGGACTCAACACCGCATATTAAACGCCTAAGAATGTACCTGACTAGTAAGTATCTTAAAACCTATGGATTGCTATGTCTCCGAAAGAGAATCAAGCATGTGTACAGGGGCATAAACGCAGCAGTGATAGGATTGGAGAGGTTCGGTGAGCAAATGAAGACCCTTTGAAGTCATATTGCATGGTACCCATTACACGTGTCTTAACTCTCCAGGTTTAAGGTATTCTTTCTTCAGCTAAAACATGCATGTGGAACCTAGAGTATGATCAACCATGCGATCGGGAGACGTGTTCAAATATGTCTCAGTTTTCGTACCCTGGTACTCGGGTGCAACATTCCAGACGCTTTACTAACACTCTCCCCACTTGGAGAGTCAGTCCCTTTAACCTCCTGTTTGGCCCAGTTTGCAATTTCTGCGGAAGATGAACAGGAATAGCGAGAACCAATGAAAGACTAGCTGGAGGTGTCTGGACAGGCAAATTTAACTCTCATTTCCCACCAGGAAGAGGAATTAACCAAAGGCTTAGCGTGCCGTGCCGGAACTAGATTAGGGCCTGAAGCCATCCTGCGGTGTTGCGGCCAGCTCACAAGAAAGCGAGTTGAAGAAAGGAGCTCAGGGGCACTGTAATTCACAAACCTGCAGAGTTATAAATGACAGCTATCGACCAAAAATAGACTGAAGTAAGGCTGCCAAGAGGACTTGAAAGCGGGGCAGAATTGCAGGAAACCGATTTCAGGAGGTAGACTGGAATTGCATTGAAAGCATAGGAAAAGAGGCAGAACGTCCACAATGATGCACTTGGCCAAAAAGGGCGTATGCGTTTTTTCCTGAATATATTCAGGAAAAAACGCATACGCCCTTTTTGGCCAACCAAGCAAGCTTGCAAAGGAAATCTGCACTACAATGAAGTCTCACTTCCCCCCGGTCAAAAGGGCCATCTGAAAAAAGTGTAAAATCCAGAAAGGCAGGACAGGCCATGGAGAACTGGGAGCCTTGTTATGCTGATGGGCGGGATGTAAATTGCCAACAGACACTAGGGAGAAGTGTATGGTGTTTCCTGAAACATCTAAAAAACAAAGCAACAGAGCCTAGGGCACTTCCACTTATGGTCCTATAGCTTAGGGAAATTAAAATCAAAAAGACACAGCCACCCCAAATTTGGGACTCCTCCGTTTACAAGAACCTCGTTTACCGTACAAGTTCAATATCACAGAAAGTGAAAAATGGATAAAGAACTTGTCGTACTTACGTACAATGCAGTATCACCCAGCAATGAAATCTATGTCATCAGGCCCGTAGCAGCATAATGAGTGGATTCAGGTACGATGATTCTAACTGAAATAAGTCACACAGAAAAAGAAACATCATAAGATATCACTAATACACGGAATGTAAACTTGGCTACACAGGAACTGCATTCCAAAACAGAACAGGGTCTCAAATTTAGAAAACCAACTTATGCTTGCTTAAGGGGAAAGGTGAGTTGGGGTGCTGCATAAAACCAGAGATTGAAATGAGCACAGATAAAGTTCCTTAAGCCAAATATGGAATAGACAAGAGCTACTCCTTGCTCAACGAAATGGACTCAAAACCCCATATTAAACGCCTAAGAATGTACCTGACTAGTAAGTATCTTAACACCTATGGATTGCTATGTCTCCAAAAGAGAATCAAGCATGTGTACAGGGGCATAAACGCAGCAGTGATAGGATTGGAGAGGTTCGGTGAGCAAATGAAGACCCTTTGAAGTCATATTGCATGGTACCCATTACACGGGTCTCAACTCTCCAGGTTTAAGGTATTCTTCCTTCAGCTAAAACATGCATGTGGAACCTAGAGTATGATCAACCATGTGAACGGGAGACGTGTTCAAATATGTCTCAGTTTTCCTCCCCTGGTACTCGGGTGCAACATTCCAGACGCTTTACTAACACTCTCCCCACTTGGAGAGTCAGTCCCTTTAACCTCCTGTTTGGCCCAGTTTGCAATTTCTGCGGAAGATGAACAGGAATAGCGAGAACCAATGAGAGGCTAGCTGGAGGTGTCTGGACGGGCAAATTTAACTCTCATTTCCCACCAGGAAGAGGAATTAACCAAAGGCTCAGCATGCCGGGCCGGAACAAGATTAGGGCCTGAAGCCATCCTGTGGTGTTGCGGCCAGGTCACAAGAAAGCGAGTTGAAGAAAGGAGCTCAGGGGCACTGTAACTCACAAACCTGCAGAGTTATAAATGACAGCTATCGTCCAAAAATAGACTGAAGTAAGGCTGCCAAGAGGACTTGAAAGCGGGGCAGAATTGCAGGAAACCGATTTCAGGAGGTAGACTGGAATTGCATTGAAAGCATAGGAAAAGAGGCAGAACGTCCACAATGATGCACTTGGCCAAAAAGGGCGTATGTGTTTTTTCCTGAATATATTCAGGAAAAAACGCATACGCCCTTTTTGGCCAACCAAGCAAGCTTGCAAAGGAAATCTGCACTACAATGAAGTCTCACTTCCCCCCGGTCAAAAGGGCCATCTGAAAAAAGTGTAAAATCCAGAAAGGCAACAGGCCATTGAGAACTGGGAGCCTTGTTA
Organism: Stenella coeruleoalba; assembly: GCF_951394435.1. Lineage (NCBI taxonomy): Eukaryota > Metazoa > Chordata > Mammalia > Artiodactyla > Delphinidae > Stenella > Stenella coeruleoalba. Next base: position 153,132 of record NW_027646034.1, on the reverse strand, counting down.
TGCTGATGGGCGGGATGTAAATTGCCAACAACCACTGGGGAGAAGTGTATGGTGTTTCCTGAAACATCTAAAAAACAAAGCAACAGAACCTAGGGCACTTCCACTTATGGTCCTATAGCTTAGGGAAATTAAAATCAAAAAGACACAGCCACCCCAAAGTTTGAAACGGCTCTGTTTACAAGAACCTCGTTTACAGTACAAGTTCAACATCGCATAAAGTGAAATATGGATAAAGAAGTTGTGGTATTTACCTACCAAGCAATATCACTCAGCAATGAAATCTGTGTCATCAGGCCCTTAGCAGCACAATGAGTGGATTCAGGTATGACGATTCTAACTGAAATAAGTCACACAGAAAAAGTAACATCATAAGATATCAGTAATACACGGAATGTAAAAATGGCTACACAGGAACTGAATTACAGAACAGAACAGGGTCTCAAATTTAGAAAACCAACTTATGCTTGCTTAAGGGTAAAGGTGAGTTGGGGTGCTGCATAAAACCAGAGATTGAAATGAGCACAGATAAAGTTCCTTAAGTCAAATATGGAATAGACTAGAACTACTCCTTGCTCAACGAAATGGACTCAACACCGCATATTAAACGCCTAAGAATGTACCTGACTAGTAAGTATCTTAAAACCTATGGATTGCTATGTCTCCGAAAGAGAATCAAGCATGTGTACAGGGGCATAAACGCAGCAGTGATAGGATTGGAGAGGTTCGGTGAGCAAATGAAGACCCTTTGAAGTCATATTGCATGGTACCCATTACACGTGTCTTAACTCTCCAGGTTTAAGGTATTCTTCCTTCAGCTAAAACATGCATGTGGAACCTAGAGTATGATCAACCATGCGATCGGGAGACGTGTTCAAATATGTCTCAGTTTTCGTACCTGGTACTCGGGTGCAACATTCCAGACGCTTTACTAACACTCTCCCCACTTGGAGAGTCAGTCCCTTTAACCTCCTGTTTGGCCCAGTTTGCAATTTCTGCGGAAGATGAACAGGAATAGCGAGAACCAATGAGAGACTAGCTGGAGGTGTCTGGACAGGCAAATTTAACTCTCATTTCCCACCAGGAAGAGGAATTAACCAAAGGCTCAGCGTGCCGTGCCGGAACTAGATTAGGGCCTGAAGCCATCCTGCGGTGTTGCGGCCAGCTCACAAGAAAGCGAGTTGAAGAAAGGAGCTCAGGGGCACTGTAATTCACAAACTTGCAGAGTTATAAATGACAGCTATCGACCAAAAATAGACTGAAGTAAGGCTGCCAAGAGGACTTGAAAGCGGGGCAGAATTGCAGGAAACCGATTTCAGGAGGTAGACTGGAATTGCATTGAAAGCATAGGAAAAGAGGCAGAACGTCCACAATGATGCACTTGGCCAAAAAGGGCGTATGCTTTTTTTCCTGAATATATTCAGGAAAAAACGCATACGCCCTTTTTGGCCAACCAAGCAAGCTTGCAAAGGAAATCTGCACTACAATGAAGTCTCACTTCCCCCCGGTCAAAAGGGCCATCTGAAAAAAGTGTAAAATCCAGAAAGGCAGGACAGGCCATGGAGAACTGGGAGCCTTGTTATGCTGATGGGCGGGATGTAAATTGCCAACAACCACTCGGGAGAAGTGTATGGTGTTTCCTGAAACATCTAAAAAACAAAGCAACAGAGCCTAGGGCACTTCCACTTATGGTCCTATAGCTTAGGGAAATTAAAATCAAAAAGACACAGCCACCCCAAATTTGGGACTCCTCCGTTTACAAGAACCTCGTTTACCGTACAAGTTCAATATCACAGAAAGTGAAAAATGGATAAAGAACTTGTGGTACTTACCTACAATGCAGTATCACTCAGCAATGAAATCTATGTCATCAGGCCCGTAGCAGCATAATGAGTGGATTCAGGTACGATGATTCTAACTGAAATAAGTCACACAGAAAAAGAAACATCATAAGATATCACTAATACACGGAATGTAAACTTGGCTACACAGGAACTGCATTCCAAAACAGAACAGGGTCTCAAATTTAGAAAACCAACTTATGCTTGCTTAAGGGGAAAGGTGAGTTGGGGTGCTGCATAAAACCAGAGATTGAAATGAGCACAGATAAAGTTCCTTAAGCCAAATATGGAATAGACAAGAGCTACTCCTTGCTCAACGAAATGGACTCAAAACCCCATATTAAACGCCTAAGAATGTACCTGACTAGTAAGTATCTTAAAACCTATGGATTGCTATGTCTCCGAAAGAGAATCAAGCATGTGTACAGGGGCATAAACGCAGCAGTGATAGGATTGGAGAGGTTCGGTGAGCAAATGAAGACCCTTTGAAGTCATATTGCATGGTACCCATTCCACGGGTTTCAACTACCCAGGTTTAAGGTATTCTTCCTTCAGCTAAAACATGCATGTGGAACCTAGAGTATGATCAACCATGTGATCGGGAGACGTGTTCAAATATGTCTCAGTTTTCCTCCCCTGGTACTCAGGTGCAACATTCCAGACGCTTTACTAACACTCTCCCCACTTGGAGAGTCAGTCCCTTTAACCTCCTGTTTGGCCCAGTTTGCAATTTCTGCGGAAGATGAACAGGAATAGCGAGAACCAATGAGAGGCTAGCTGGAGGTGTCTGGACGGGCAAATTTAACTCTCATTTCCCACCAGGAAGAGGAATTAACCAAAGGCTCACCATGCCGGGCCGGAACCAGATTAGGGCCTGAAGCCATCCTGCGGTGTTGCGGCCAGGTCACAAGAAAGCGAGTTGAAGAAAGGAGCTCAGGGGCACTGTAACTCACAAACCTGCAGAGTTATAAATGACAGCTATCGTCCAAAAATAGACTGAAGTAAGGCTGCCAAGAGGACTTGAAAGCGGGGCAGAATTGCAGGAAACCGATTTCAGGAGGTAGACTGGAATTGCATTGAAAGCATAGGAAAAGAGGCAGAACGTCCACAATGATGCACTTGGCCAAAAAGGGCGTATGCGTTTTTTCCTGAATATATTCAGGAAAAAACGCATACGCCCTTTTTGGCCAACCAAGCAAGCTTGCAAAGGAAATCTGCACTACAATGAAGTCTCACTTCCCCCCGGTCAAAAGGGCCATCTGAAAAAAGTGTAAAATCCAGAAAGGCAACAGGCCATTGAGAACTGGGAGCCTTGTTATGCTGATGGGCGGGATGTAAATTGCCAACAACCACTAGGGAGAAGTGTATGGTGTTTCCTGAAACATCTAAAAAACAAAGCAACAGAACCTAGGGCACTTCCACTTATGGTCCTATAGCTTAGGGAAATTAAAATCAAAAAGACACAGCCACCCCAAAGTTTGGAACGGCTCTGTTTACACGAACCTCGTTTACAGTACAAGTTCAACATCGCAGAAAGTGAAAAATGGATAAAGAAGTTGTGGTATTCACTTACAAAGCAATATCACTCAGCAATGAAATCTGTCATCAGGCCCGTAGCAGCACAATGAGTGGATTCAGGTATGATGATTCTAACTGAAGTAAGTCACACAGAAAAAGAAACATCATAAGATATCAGTAATACACGGAATGGAAACTTGGCTACAGAGGAACTGAATTACAGAACAGAACAGGGTCTCAAATTTAGAAAACCAACTTATGCTTGCTTAAGGGTAAAGGTGAGTTGGGGTGCTGCATAAAACCAGAGATTGAAATGAGCACAGATAAAGTTCCTTAAGCCAAATATGGAATAGACAAGAGCTACTCCTTTCTCAACGAAATGGACTCAACACCGCATATTAAACGCCTAAGAATGTACCTGACTAGTAAGTATCTTAAAACCTATGGATTGCTATGTCTCCGAAGGGGAATCAAGCATGTGTACAGGGGCATAAACGCAGCAGTGATAGGATTGGAGAGGTTCGGTGAGCAAATGAAGACCCTTTGAAGTCATATTGCATGGTACCCATTCCACGGGTTTCAACTACCCAGGTTTTAGGTATTCTTCCTTCAGCTAAAACATGCATGTGGAACCCAGAGTATGATCAACCATGTGATCGGGAGACGTGTTCAAATATGTCTCAGTTTTCGTACCCTGGTACTCGGGTGCAAATTTCCAGACGCTTTACTAACACTCTCCCCACTTGGAGAGTCAGCGCCTTTAACCTCCTGTTTGGCCCAGTTTGCAATTTCTGCGGAAGATGAACAGGAATAGCGAGAACCAATGAGAGGCTAGCTGGAGGTGTCTGGACGGGCAAATTTAACTCTCATTTCCCACCAGGAAGAGGAAATAACCAAAGGCTCAGCGTGCCGTGCCGGAACCAGATTAGGGCCTGAAGCCATCCTGCGGTGTTGCGGCCAGCTCACAAGAAAGCGAGTTGAAGAAAGGAGCTCAGGGGCACTGTAATTCACAAACCTGCAGAGTTATAAATGACAGCTATCGTCCAAAAATAGACTGAAGTAAGGCTGCCAAGAGGACTTGAAAGCGGGGCAGAATTGCAGGAAACCGATTTCAGGAGGTAGACTGGAATTGCATTGAAAGCATAGGAAAAGAGGCAGAACGTCCACAATGATGCACTTGGCCAAAAAGGGCGTATGCGTTTTTTCCTGAATATATTCAGGAAAAAACGCATACGCCCTTTTTGGCCAACCAAGCAAGCTTGCAAAGGAAATCTGCACTACAATGAAGTCTCACTTCCCCCCGGTCAAAAGGGCCATCTGAAAAAAGTGTAAAATCCAGAAAGGCAACAGGCCATTGAGAACTGGGAGCCTTGTTATGCTGATGGGCGGGATGTAAATTGCCAACAACCACTAGGGAGAAGTGTATGGTGTTTCCTGAAACATCTAAAAAACAAAGCAACAGAACCTAGGGCACTTCCACTTATGGTCCTATAGCTTAGGGAAATTAAAATCAAAAAGACACAGCCACCCCAAAGTTTGGAACGGCTCTGTTTACACGAACCTCGTTTACAGTACAAGTTCAACATCGCAGAAAGTGAAAAATGGATAAAGAAGTTGTGGTATTCACTTACAAAGCAATATCACTCAGCAATGAAATCTGTCATCAGGCCCGTAGCAGCACAATGAGTGGATTCAGGTATGATGATTCTAACTGAAGTAAGTCACACAGAAAAAGAAACATCATAAGATATCAGTAATACACGGAATGGAAACTTGGCTACAGAGGAACTGAATTACAGAACAGAACAGGGTCTCAAATTTAGAAAACCAACTTATGCTTGCTTAAGGGTAAAGGTGAGTTGGGGTGCTGCATAAAACCAGAGATTGAAATGAGCACAGATAAAGTTCCTTAAGCCAAATATGGAATAGACAAGAGCTACTCCTTTCTCAACGAAATGGACTCAACACCGCATATTAAACGCCTAAGAATGTACCTGACTAGTAAGTATCTTAAAACCTATGGATTGCTATGTCTCCGAAGGGGAATCAAGCATGTGTACAGGGGCATAAACGCAGCAGTGATAGGATTGGAGAGGTTCGGTGAGCAAATGAAGACCCTTTGAAGTCATATTGCATGGTACCCATTCCACGGGTTTCAACTACCCAGGTTTTAGGTATTCTTCCTTCAGCTAAAACATGCATGTGGAACCCAGAGTATGATCAACCATGTGATCGGGAGACGTGTTCAAATATGTCTCAGTTTTCGTACCCTGGTACTCGGGTGCAAATTTCCAGACGCTTTACTAACACTCTCCCCACTTGGAGAGTCAGCGCCTTTAACCTCCTGTTTGGCCCAGTTTGCAATTTCTGCGGAAGATGAACAGGAATAGCGAGAACCAATGAGAGGCTAGCTGGAGGTGTCTGGACGGGCAAATTTAACTCTCATTTCCCACCAGGAAGAGGAAATAACCAAAGGCTCAGCGTGCCGTGCCGGAACCAGATTAGGGCCTGAAGCCATCCTGCGGTGTTGCGGCCAGCTCACAAGAAAGCGAGTTGAAGAAAGGAGCTCAGGGGCACTGTAATTCACAAACCTGCAGAGTTATAAATGACAGCTATCGTCCAAAAATAGACTGAAGTAAGGCTGCCAAGAGGACTTGAAAGCGGGGCAGAATTGCAGGAAACCGATTTCAGGAGGTAGACTGGAATTGCATTGAAAGCATAGGAAAAGAGGCAGAACGTCCACAATGATGCACTTGGCCAAAAAGGGCGTATGGGTTTTTTCCTGAATATATTCAGGAAAAAACGCATACGCCCTTTTTGGCCAACCAAGCAAGCTTGCAAAGGAAATCTGCACTACAATGAAGTCTCACTTCCCCCCGGTCAAAAGGGCCATCTGAAAAAAGTGTAAAATCCAGAAAGGCAGGACAGGCCATGGAGAACTGGGAGCCTTGTTATGCTGATGGGCGGGATGTAAATTGCCAACAACCACTCGGGAGAAGTGTATGGTGTTTCCTGAAACATCTAAAAAACAAAGCAACAGAACCTAGGGCACTTCCACTTATGGTCCTATAGCTTAGGGAAATTAAAATCAAAAAGACACAGCCACCCCAAAGTTTGAAACGGCTCTGTTTACAAGAACCTCGTTTACAGTACAAGTTCAACATCGCAGAAAGTGAAAAATGGATAAAGAAGTTGTAGTATTTACCTACCAAGCAATATCACTCAGCAATGAAATCTGTGTCATCAGGCCCTTAGCAGCACAATGAGTGGATTCAGGTATGATGATTCTAACTGAAATAAGTCACACAGAAAAAGTAACATCATAAGATATCAGTAATACACGGAATGTAAAAATGGCTACACAGGAACTGAATTACAGAACAGAACAGGGTCTCAAATTTAGAAAACCAACTTATGCTTGCTTAAGGGTAAAGGTGAGTTGGGGTGCTGCATAAAACCAGAGATTGAAATGAGCACAGATAAAGTTCCTTAAGTCAAATATGGAATAGACTAGAACTACTCCTTGCTCAACGAAATGGACTCAACACCGCATATTAAACGCCTAAGAATGTACCTGACTAGTAAGTATCTTAAAACCTATGGATTGCTATGTCTCCGAAAGAGAATCAAGCATGTGTACAGGGGCATAAACGCAGCAGTGATAGGATTGGAGAGGTTCGCTGAGCAAATGAAGACCCTTTGAAGTCATATTGCATGGTACCCATTACACGTGTCTTAACTCTCCAGGTTTAAGGTATTCTTTCTTCAGCTAAAACATGCATGTGGAACCTAGAGTATGATCAACCATGCGATCGGGAGACGTGTTCAAATATGTCTCAGTTTTCGTACCCTGGTACTCGGGTGCAACATTCCAGACGCTTTACTAACACTCTCCCCACTTGGAGAGTCAGTCCCTTTAACCTCCTGTTTGGCCCAGTTTGCAATTTCTGCGGAAGATGAACAGGAATAGCGAGAACCAATGAGAGACTAGCTGGAGGTGTCTGGACAGGCAAATTTAACTCTCATTTCCCACCAGGAAGAGGAATTAACCAAAGGCTCAGCGTGCCGTGCCGGAACTAGATTAGGGCCTGAAGCCATCCTGCGGTGTTGCGGCCAGCTCACAAGAAAGCGAGTTGAAGAAAGGAGCTCAGGGGCACTGTAAATCACAAACCTGCAGAGTTATAAATGACAGCTATCGACCAAAAATAGACTGAAGTAAGGCTGCCAAGAGGACTTGAAAGCGGGGCAGAATTGCAGGAAACCGATTTCAGGAGGTAGACTGGAATTGCATTGAAAGCATAGGAAAAGAGGCAGAACGTCCACAATGATGCACTTGGCCAAAAAGGGCGTATGCGTTTTTTCCTGAATATATTCAGGAAAAAACGCATACGCCCTTTTTGGCCAACCAAGCAAGCTTGCAAAGGAAATCTGCACTACAATGAAGTCTCACTTCCCCCCGGTCAAAAGGGCCATCTGAAAAAAGTGTAAAATCCAGAAAGGCAGGACAGGCCATGGAGAACTGGGAGCCTTGTTATGCTGATGGGCGGGATGTAAATTGCCAACAACCACTCGGGAGAAGTGTATGGTGTTTCCTGAAACATCTAAAAAACAAAGCAACAGAGCCTAGGGCACTTCCACTTATGGTCCTATAGCTTAGGGAAATTAAAATCAAAAAGACACAGCCACCCCAAATTTGGGACTCCTCCGTTTACAAGAACCTCGTTTACCGTACAAGTTCAATATCACAGAAAGTGAAAAATGGATAAAGAACTTGTGGTACTTACGTACAATGCAGTATCACTCAGCAATGAAATCTATGTCATCAGGCCCGTAGCAGCATAATGAGTGGATTCAGGTACGATGATTCTAACTGAAATAAGTCACACAGAAAAAGAAACATCATAAGATATCACTAATACACGGAATGTAAACTTGGCTACACAGGAACTGCATTCCAAAACAGAACAGGGTCTCAAATTTAGAAAACCAACTTATGCTTGCTTAAGGGGAAAGGTGAGTTGGGGTGCTGCATAAAACCAGAGATTGAAATGAGCACAGATAAAGTTCCTTAAGCCAAATATGGAATAGACAAGAGCTACTCCTTGCTCAACGAAATGGACTCAACACCCCATATTAAACGCCTAAGAATGTACCTGACTAGTAAGTATCTTAAAACCTATGGATTGCTATGTCTCCAAAAGAGAATCAAGCATGTGTACAGGGGCATAAACGCAGCAGTGATAAGATTGGAGAGGTTTGGTGAGCAATTGAAGACCCTTTGAAGTCATATTGCATGGTACCCATTACACGGGTCTTAACTCTCCAGGTTTAAGGTATTCTTCCTTCAGCTAAAACATGCATGTGGAACCCAAGTATGATCAACCATGTGAATGGGAGACGTGTTCAAATATGTCTCAGATTTCCTCCCCTGGTACTCGGGTGCAACATTCCAGACCCTTTACTAACACTCTCCCCACTTGGAGAGTCAGCGCCTTTAACCTCCTGTTTGGCCCAGTTTGCAATTTCTGCGGAAGATGAACAGGAATAGCGAGAACCAATGAGAGGTTAGCTGGAGGTGTCTGGACGGGCAAATTTGACTCTCATTTCCCACCAGGAAGAGGAAATAACCAAAGGCTCAGCGTGCCGTGCCGGAACCAGATTAGGGCCTGAAGCCATCCTGCGGTGTTGCGGCCAGCTCACAAGAAAGCGAGTTGAAGAAAGGAGCTCAGGGGCACTGTAATTCACAAACCTGCAGAGTTATAAATGACAGCTATCGTCCAAAAATATACTGAAGTAAGGCTGCCAAAAGGACTTGAAAGCGGGGCAGAATTGCAGGAAACCGATTTCAGGAGGTAGACTGGAATTGCATTGAAAGCATAGGAAAAGAGGCAGAACGTCCACAATGATGCACTTGGCCAAAAAGGGCGTATGCGTTTTTTCCTGAATATATTCAGGAAAAAACGGATACGCCCTTTTTGGCCAACCAAGCAAGCTTGCAAAGGAAATCTGCACTACAATGAAGTCTCACTTCCCCCCGGTCAAAAGGGCCATCTGAAAAAAGTGTAAAATCCAGAAAGGCAGGACAGGCCACGGAGAACTGGGAGCCTTGTTATGCTGATGGGCGGGATGTAAATTGCCAACAGACACTCCGGAGAAGTGTATGGTGTTTCCTGAAACATCTAAAAAACAAAGCAACAGAGCCTAGGGCACTTCCACTTATGGTCCTATAGCTTAGGGAAATTAAAATCAAAAAGACACAGCCACCCCAAAGTTTGGGACGCCTCTGTTTACAAGAACCTCGTTTACAGTACAAGTTCAACATCGCAGAAAGTGAAAAATGGATAAAGAATTTGTGGTATTTACTTACAAAGCAATATCACTCAGCAATGAAATCTGTGTCATCAGGCCCTTAGCAGCACAATGAGTGGATTCAGGTATGATGATTCTAACTGAAATAAGTCACACAGAAAAAGAAACATCATAAGATATCAGTAATACACGGAATGGAAACTTGGCTACACAGGAACTGAATTACAGAACAGAACAGGGTCTCAAATTTAGAAAACCAACTTATGCTTGCTTAAGGGTAAAGGTGAGTTGGGGTGCTGCATAAAACCAGAGATTGAAATGAGCACAGATAAAGTTCCTTAAGCCAAATATGGAATAGACAAGAGCTACTCCTTGCTCAACGAAATGGACTCAACACCGCATATTAAACGCCTAAGAATGTACCTGACTAGAAAGTATCTTAAAACCTATGGATTGCTATGTCTCCGAAAGAGAATCAAGCATGTGTACAGGGGCATGAACGCAGCAGTGATAGGATTGGAGAGGTTCGGTGAGCAAATGAAGACCCTTTGAAGTCATATTGCATGGTACCCATTACACGGGTCTCAACTCTCCAGGTTTAAGGTATTCTTCCTTCAGCTGAAACATGCATGTGGAACCCAGAGTATGATCAACCGTGTGAACGGGAGACGTGTTCAAATATGTCTCAGTTTTCCTCCCCTGGTACTCGGGTGCAACATTCCAGACCCTTTACTAACACTCTCCCGACTTGGAGAGTCAGCGCCTTTAACCTCCTGTTTGGCCCAGTTTGCAATTTCTGCGGAAGATGAACAGCAATAGGGAGAACCAATGAGAGACTAGCTGGAGGTGTCTGGACGGGCAAATTTAACTCTCATTTCCCACCAGGAAGAGGAAATAACCAAAGGCTCAGCCTGCCGTGCCGGAAACATATTAGGGCCTGAAGCCATCCTGCGGTGTTGCGGCCAGCTCAAAAGAAAGCGAGTTGAAGAAAGGAGCTCAGGGTCTCTGTAATTCACAAACCTGCAGAGTTATAAATGACAGCTATCGTCCAAAAATATACTGAAGTAAGGCTGCCAAGAGGACTTGAAAGCGGGGCAGAATTGCAGGATACCGATTTCAGGAGGTAGACTGGAATTGCATTGAAAGCATAGGAAAAGAGGCAGAACGTCCACAATGATGCACTTTGCCAAAAGGGCGTATGCGTTTTTTCCTGAATATATTCAGGAAAAAACGCATACGCACTTTTTGGCCAACCAAGCAAGCTTGCAAAGGAAATCTGCACTACAATGAAGTCTCACTTCCCCCCGGTCAAAAGGGCCATCTGAAAAAAGTGTAAAACCCAGAAAGGCAGGACAGGCCATGGAGAACTGGGAGCCTTGTTATGCTGATGGGCGGGATGTAAATTGCCAACAGACACTCGGGAGATGTGTATGGTGTTTCCTGAAACATCTAAAAAACAAAGCAACAGAGCCTAGGGCACTTCCACTTATGGTCCTATATCTTAGGGAAATTAATATCAAAAAGACACAGCAACCCCAAAATTTGGGATGGCTCTTTTTACAGAAATCTCTTCTACGGCACAAGTTAAATATCCCAGAGAGCAAATAATGGATAAAGAAGTTGCGGTACTTATGTACAACAGAATACCACTCAGCAATGAAATCTATGTCACCAGGCCCGTACCAGCATAATGAGTGCATTGAGGCACGATGATTCTAAGTGAAATAAGTCACACAGAAAAAGAAACATCATAAGGTATCACTAATACACGGAATGTGAACTTGGCTACACATGAACTGAATTACAAAACAGAACAGGGTCTCAAGTTTAGAAAACCAACTTATGCCTGCTTAAGGGGGAAGGTGAGTTGGGGTGCTGCATAAAAGCAGAGTTTGAAATTAGCACAGATACCGTTCCATAAGCCAAATATGTAATAGACAAGAGCTACCCCTTGCTCAACGAAATGGATTCAACAATGAGGTATCACCTCACACCTGGTAGAATAGGCATCATTGAAAATCTACAAACAAAAAATGCTGGAAAGGGTGTGGAGAAAAGGAACCCTCTTCCACTATTGTTGGGAATATAAATTGATACAGTCATTATGGAGAACAATATGGAATTTCTTAAGAAACTAACAATAGAATTACCATATGATACAGCAATCCCAGTACTGGACATATACCCAGACAAAACCATAAATCAAAAAGAGTCATTCACCGCAATGTTCATTGCATCACTATTTACAATATCGAGGTAATGGAAGCAACCTAAATGCCCACAGACAGACGAATGCATAAAGCTGTGGTACATATATAAAATGGAATAATACTCAGCCATGAAAAGGAATGAAATTGGGTCATTTGTAGAGACGTCGATGGATCTAGAGACTGTCATACAGAGTGAAGTAAGTCAGAAAGAGAAAAACAAATCTTGTATATTCATGCATATATGTGGAACCTAGAAAAACTGTACAGATTAACCATTTTGCAAGGCATAAATAGAGCAACAGATGTAGACAACAAACGTATGGACAACAAGGGGGGAAAGCTGTTGGGGGGGTGGTGGTGGGAGGAGTTGAGAGACTGGGATTGGCATGTATACATTTATATGTATAAAATAGATAACCAATAAGAACCTGCTGTATAAAAATATAAAATAAAATTCAAAATTAAAAAGAAGTAAAATTTAAAAAATAAAACAGAAAAAACAATTATTCCCTGCACATACATGTATTTATATGAATAAATTATTTCCATGCTTATATCTGTAAATACAAAAAAGAGGAATAAAATCTACCTTGAACCAAAAACGAAAAAGAGAAAAAAAACACAGAACCCACCAGTTACACAGAGGAAAACCATATCAGGGCACTTGCTCCAGTTGTAAACAATTCTGAAGTTGGTCAGTGGTGGGGAATCGTCTCCCATTCAGCCAGCAGCCCCCACGCAACAAGCGTCCTCATTGCAAAGCTGGGGCACCGTGCCGAGGCATCTGTGAGTAAACGTGAGCTGAGCCCCAGGCCAGTTGCTGCTGAACTATTCCCACCCGTCCCAGGTAAAACACCTGAATATATACAAGGACTTGAAAGCCTAGAGGAAGGGCCATAGAGCCACACGAGTGACAGCATGCCGGCCGACTTGGTGCCTGCAGGCCAGCCAGGATGGTCCTGGCCCTGGGTGCTCTTCTGGAAGATTTCCATTTCCCTGCCTGAGATACCCGTCCTGTCCCTGCCCCCACTGCTTTTTTCCTTCCTCACCTCTGCCCAGGGAGAAATTCCAGCAGCAGGTATGGGTGACACATCCTCTTCTTTAGCAGGTGGCAGCCTGGCAACTGCTGCAGAAAGTCCAGCAGAGCCCCACTCACACTGGGCCACCCACAAAGCCGTGGCCTCTCACTCCCTCCCACCAGCCCAGCCCCGAGACTGCTGACAGGGCAGAGAAAATGGCGTCAGGCACGGCTGCAGGGGCTCTTGCTGCCTGGAGTGGTATTTATATTGATCTCAACCCAGGCACACCTGGGGAGGGCTGGCCGGCATGGTAAGGCTGCCCAGGTCAGCCAATCATCACCCCTCAGGGGCTCACAGTTGCAGAAAATGGAACTTGCTGAACCGGCCAGGTCCAAGGAACAGGTGTGGGCTCCTGAGAGTCAGGATAGACAAGGGGCTGCAGCTTTGGCTTGTTTTCTAATCATTTTATCTGGCCCATGAGTGGGAGACAACTTCAAGAAAACCCTCTCCTAATGAGAGGAACCCAGGAGTCAGGCAGAGGAGGGGTGGGTGGTGGTTGGAGACAGAGGCCTGGTGCCCCGGGTGCAGTGGAAGTCTCTGGAAGACCAGGTGGAGGGAGGCCTCACGGAGTGATGCCCAGGGTCACAGACTTGTCGCAGCTGCTGTTTGTTAGTTCAAGTCCTGCTCTGAGGTGCTCTGTGTCAGCTCTGAGCGACAGGTGAGCTGGGGGTGCTCTGCAATGAGGGCTATGTGCACGGTTCCTGTGTGCCCAGCCCTGCCACGGTACCTGCAAGGGTAGCTCTGTATCCTGGGAGGGGCCTGACCACGAGAGCCCCGTGGGCTGGGGTGGGGGTGGGGTACCTGCCCAGGTGAGCTCCATATTCTGGGATTGGTCTGACCACGAGAGCCCCATGGGCTGCTGGGGACCTGGTAAAGGATGTCAGGACAGTCAGTGAAGCCACCGAGGATATACCTCCAGTTGCTCCTAATTCCTACACCCTGCTGGTCATTCTACCAACCACCAGGACATGGTATTCTGTATTAGTCTTCAATGATGCCTTCTTTTGTATTCCATTAGTCCCAGAGTCACAAGAAATTTTGGCTTGTGAGTGGCAGGACTCAACATACAACTAAAACAATACTTCCGGGCCGTCTTGCCCCAAGGGTGCAAAAATTCCCACACCATCTTTGGGGAAAGCTTAGCTAAAGACCTAAAAGTTCTACCTCTGGAAAAGGAAACCCTCCTTCAATATGCAGACGACATTCTGATCACCAGCCCTACTAAGGAGGCCTCTGAACTACCAAGCCAATAAAGGATAGAAGTTGTCCAAGAAAAAGCTCAAATATCACAGACTGCGGTGACCTGCCTGGGCTTCATTCTCACAGAAGGTCAGAGAAGCCCATCCCAGGAAAGGGAAGAAACCATTTTCAGCCTTACCCCTTTCTAAAACTAGAAGACAGCTTAGGGGTTCCTGGGGAGGCCAGGGTTTGCTGCTTCTGGATCCCTAGCTACAGTCTACTAGCTGGGCCTCTATATGAAACACTGAAAGGAAAAGATGATGATCCTTTTGAATAGAATCCAGAAGTGGCCTTTCAAGAATGGAAAGAGCAGTCAATTCAGACCCTTGCCCTGGAACTCCCAATTTAGCTAAACCCTTTGACCTTTACATTCCCGGTGAAAGGTGAATCGCCATTGGAGAATTAGTGCAAAAACTGGGACCACTTGAAATGGAACAATGCAAGAATGCCATCCAGGTAGGATAAACTACGGTCACTAAGGGGCTTGGCCCACTGCCACATCTGGCCAAGATACTGGCGGTATCTAAAAACCTGGAAATCAGCAGCCCAAAAGGCCACCTCCCTCCTAAGGGAAAAGGACCCCACGTGGTGATCCTAACCACCAACCATGCCCTGAAGTTGCAGGGTTCGCTCCGTGGGCACACCGACCTCGAGTGAGGAGGCCCTCCAACTCCAACATCCAGAGAGATAACCGGGGGCAACAGGGCACCATGACGACTCGTGTGAACATCACTTGACCTGGAGTTTCTCTCATAAAACAACAAGAGTGTGTCCCAAAAGAGTAGACTACTGCTTGCAGGACTTACTGCACCCAGAGGGGAGCTAATAATCTTGGCGGGGGAACAGTATACCACACTGTCACCATAGAAAAGCCTACAGACACCATGATGATGGTGGCCAATAAGACCGGCTGGACTCCTGTTTACTTCAAAAGGCTGTTGACTCAGTAGCCATCATGGTCCTTGATCACCACTGACCCTGGACTGTCTGGGAGTTGAGCGGGCAGGGCTCTGACACCTGGTGCTGTTTGTACGTTAATTCAGGGGCCTAACTGAAGAAAGCGCAGACTACTGGTCAGAGCATCTAGGCTGGCAGAGACGGTCAGCCTAAGGTGGCCGAACAAATGTGGGGCGGGGTGAAACCAGCCCCCACAGCGTCTCTGCACATCTCTTTCCTGGACCCTTAAAGGTCATTAGAATCTATAACACTTCCAATGCTGGTGCTCAGGTGGACGAGCAGGGAGGCAGGGGTCCTGGGGACAATCAACGTCACCGGGAGGCTGCTGGGGAGAAGCTCTGACCCTCGCCCCAGGGTATGAGGGCTCCCAACTCAGCACTCAGCAGTTACAGAAGAAGGGTCTGCACCCTCAGCACTCCAAGAATGAGGAACGGGACAAAAGGCAGAGGAGGGGTTTGTCCCCAGCAAAGCCCATTAAAAATCCCTGGGAGATAAAAATAGAATCTGGGCAATAAAGTCAAGTCTAACCTTTTTTATCCTTTGTGCTTTGTCTAATTTCACGTGCTCCTAGGGTCCCGCATGCAGAGGTTCCACACCCGGCACTTCAGACCAGATTTTCTAGTGCAGAATGGCTGGGTCGACACCTCAGCTCCTGGGGCCCAGTGCAGACTCCACGATATAGAGCCTGAGCTACAGCCAACCCAGCCCTCGAGAGCTCCGCCGCCTCCCTCCCTCCCACTGACTCTGACAGGATCTCTACACAGCAGCCCAGCCCACAGCCCATGGGGTAGTGCATGCTCTCACCTCTCCATTCTCTGATCAAAATATAAAGTTTCCTTTGCTTGTGAACCAAACTCAGTCTCGATCTCTTGGCCCCAATGACACTGGGCAGGGGGACACTTGTTGGGGTCCACTCTGGAGGATCAGTAACAGAAATTGAGACTATTGTAACCTCAATGAACAGATGTGTGAGCCAAACTGTAGTTATCATAGAACAGTGTATAAGGCTCGGGTAAAATAAGATGTTTTTAACACTTCCATTTGATATTTCCATCACTTTTTATAAGCAAGTTCAGTGAAAAGGTTTGTCTTATTTGTCAGGTCAATATTAGAGAAACGAAGTGATTTCTTTCCAAGGATGTACAGCTAATAATCTTGGTTAAACCTTCAATCTTGTTTTAAATGCTTTTCCATTGAAAATGATACCTCTCTTTCAGCTCCCCCATTTCTGAGAAGTATAAAATCTTATAATTTATTATTACCAAAGGGGAAAGGTGGGAGGAGGGATAAATTAACAGTTTGGAATGAACACATACACACTGCTATGTATAAAATAGATCATCAACAAGGAACTACTGTATAGCACAGGGAACTACACTCAACATTTTGCAATAACCTATAAGGGGAAATAATCTGAAAAAGAATAGATATTTTTATTGACATCATCTATCAATGACAGTTAAAGTGTAGCCTAAGGGAAGCTGGTGGTGAGTGCTTCTGACCCTGAAGACTTCAATCATCTAAAGTTTGGACTCTGCCTACTCCCCAAGGCCCTTAATGAACATATGTGTAGCCGTAGCTTAAAAACTTCCCCAGTTTGGGTTTTGGAGAGACACTGATTTTGAAAAAGCCCTGGTGTTCTCCTTACATGAATGGGACTCTTCCTACTGCTAAAACATGTCTGTCACACCCAGAGGATGGTATACCGTCTGATCGGGAAGAGTTTGGAAAAGGCATCTCATCTCCTCATCTCCTGGTGCTCGGGTTCACCCCTCCAGCGTCTTTACTAACAGTCTCCCCACTTGGAGATGTCAGCACTGTCAACATCCTGTTGCGTACAGTTTGGAATTTGTCCAGAGGATGAAGCGGAAGGATGAGGAACAATGAGAGACAAGTCCTAGGTGTTCAGACAGGCACATGTCACTCTAATTTCCAATCAGGAAGACGAATTGACCAAAGGCTAGGGTTGCCCATGGAAACAGTATAGGGCTTGAGGAAATCCCGCTGCTTTGTGGCCAGTTCCCATAAACACGAGTTGAACAATGGAACTCAGGGGCAGTAAAATTCACAAAACTGCAGAGTTGAAAATATCCATCACTGAAAAATGTCTTGAGGAAAGTCAGAGAAAAGGACTTGTAAGCAAGGGAGAATGGCAGGAAAGGGATTTGAGGAGGTAGAAAGGACTCGCCATTAAGCACAAGAAAAGGAGCTGAACATTGCCAACATTGCAGTTGGCCAAAAAGGGTGTATGCGTTCTTTTCTGTATATATTCAAGAAAAGGGCATACACTTTTTTAGCCAACCAAACAGGTGGGCACTGGAAGTCAATACTACAAAAGATATCACTTCGCATCAGTCAGAAGAGCCATCCTCATAAAGCGTAAACAACAGAAATGCAGGACAGGGCAACGAGAAGAGGGAGCCCTGTGAGACTTATAGTGGAAATGTATATTGCCAACGGCCATTCTGGAGAAGTGTATTGTGTTTACTAAAGCATCTAAAAAATGAGCTACAGAGCATAGGGCACTTGCACTCATGGGCGTATATCTTGGGAAAAACAAAAATCGAGAGGACACAGGCACCCCAATGTTTACCCCCTCTCTGTTTAAAAGATCCTCGACTAGGATATAACTTAAATGTCTCTGGAGGGAAAAAATGGATAGAGATGTGGTACTTAGGTAGAGTGGAATATTATTCAGCCTGGAAATCAATGAAATATGGCCAGTTGTAACGACTCCGGAGGAGTTACGTATGATCATTCTAAGTGACAGAATTCAAAAAGAAAAAGACACATATCATAAGATATCACTTAAAGGTGGAATCCAAAATGGCTACACATGAAATAAATTACAAAACAAAAACATAGTCAAATATGTAGAAAACACGCATAAGGCTGCTAAACGGGAAAGGTGGGGAGGGGTGAGGCATCATCCAGGAGGTTGAAATTAGCAAAGATACCATTCCAAATACCAAACTGATAATCAACAAGGCCTACACGGTAGCTAAAAGAACTGCACTCAGCACACTCAAGTCACCGGAAAAGAATATATACGACTGGTAAGAATCTGAAAAAGAATTTATTGATGTCTCTCTGTACGCGAATCAAGTGGATGTACAGCAGCAAGAAACAGAGCTTTGAAAATCAGCTGTAACCAATATAGTAATAAATTGAAAAAAATAAACGACAGAGAGACAGAGAAAACCTCTTACAACTTTTCCTCAGGGACGGTGATGCAACATGGATTGAACACATCTAGACCCACAGCAGGATGAGACATAAGGCTGGAAACTGTTTGCGCTAAGAGAAATGTGAGGTTGGGTGAGGAAATGCACACCCTTTAAAGTAATACTACCTGGTACCCATTCAATGGGTCCCAAATCTGCAGGTTCAAGGGATCTTCCTACAGCTAAAACATGCATGGAAAACCCAGAGGACTGTACACCATGTGATCGGGAGATGTGTCTAAAATGCACCTCATTTATCCTCTCCTGGTGCTCCTGTTCACCATTCCAGCCACGCTACTTAGAATCTCCCCACTTGGAGAATCAGCACATTTAAACTTCTGTTTCACACATTTTGCAAATTGTGAGGAGGATGAACGGGAAGAGGGGGGACCAATGAGAGAAGAGTTGTAGGGGTTTGGACGGGCACATATCACTCTAATTTCCCATTAAGAATAAGAATTAAAGAAAGGCTCAGCCTGCCTCGCCGGAGCCAAAATAGGGCCTGAAGCAATCCTGCGGGTTTGAGGCCAGCTCACAAAAGAGCAACTTAAACAATGGAGCTCAGGGTCACTGCAATTCACAAACCTGCAGAGTTATAAATGAAAACTAACGTCCAAAAATATGTTGAGGTAAGGCAAAGAAGAGGATCTGAATGCAAGACAGAATTGCAAGAAACAGATTTCAAGAGATAGATTGGACTCGTCTTTAACGCACATGAAAAGCGGCAGAATTTCGACAATGATGCAGTTGGCCCAAAAGGGAGTATGCGTTTTTTCCTGATTATATCCAGGAAAAAACGCATACGCACTTTATGGGCAACGAAGCAAGCAAGCAATGCAAATGTGCACAACAAAGAAGTCTCACTTCCCACCGGTCAAAAGGGCCATCCTAAAAAATTGTAAAAACCAGAAATGCAGGACAGGCCATGGAGAACAGGGAGCCTTTATACGCTGATGGGCAGTGTGTGAACTGCCGAGAGCCACTCTGGAGAAGTGTATGGTGGTTCCTAAATCATCTAAAAAACAGAGCTACAGAGCATAGGACACTTCCAATCATGGGAGTATATCTAGGGAAGTCTAAAAATCAACAAGACACAAGCACACCACAGTTTAGGGCTACTCTGTTTACAAGAACCTCAACTTCAGTACACCTTAAATATCCCAGGAAAGAGAACAATGGATAAAGAAGATGTGGTACTTATGTACAATGGAATATCTCTTCACCATGAAATCAATGTAATAAGGCTAGTAGAAGGATAAAGAGTGGATTTAGGTCCGATAATACTACTTGAAATAAGTCAAACAGAAAAAGAAACATATCATAAGATATCACTTATAGAGGGAGGGTAAATATGGCTGCACAAGAAATGAATTACAGAACAGAACAGTGTCTCACATTTAGAAAACACACTTATGTCAGCTTAAGGGGAAAGGAGAGGTGGGGTGATGCATAAAACCAGAGTTTGAAATTAGCACAGATACCGTTCAATAAACCAAATAGGTATTAGACAAGATCTACACCTTGCTCAATGAACAGGCCTCAACACACCCTATACACCGCAGAGAAATATATCTGAGGAATAAGAATCTTAAAACCCATGTATTGATATATCTCCATAAGGGAATCAAGTGTGTGCAGAGCGGCACAAACACAGCAGTGAAAAGGAGCTAAACCCCATTATAGAAATAAATTTTAAAAACAAAACGCTGAAACAATGAAAGAGAGAAAAATTCTTACAAAATTCGCTCAGGGGCTGTGATGCAACCTGGATTGACCACATATAAACCCACAGCTGGATAAGACATAAGGCTGGACACTTGGGGCTGACAGGATTGGTGAGCTTTGGTGAGCAACTGCCGAAAGTTTAATGCAATACTTCATGCTACTCAGTCCAAGGGTCCCAACACTCCAGGTTGAAGGGAATCTTCCTACAGCTAAACCATGCTTGGGAAACCCAGCGACTGGTATACCATATGATCGGGAAAGGTTTCTAAAACGCACCTCATTTTTCCTCTCCTGGGGCTCCGGATCGACATTCCAGCCGCTTTACTAACAACATCCCCACATGGAGTCAATGCCTTTAAGTTCTGGTATCGCACAGTCTGCAGTTAGTGCAGAGGATGAATGGGAATAGGGGGAACCAGTGAGAAACTAGCTGTAGCGGTTTCAATGGGCACATGTCACTCTAATATCACATCAGTAAGAAGAATTAACCAAAGGCACAGCAAGGTGCCCCAGAAGAAAAATAGGGCTTCAAGGAATCCTGTGGTTATGGGGCAAGACCACAAAAATAAGAGCTAAAAAATGGAGCTAAGGGCCACTGCAATTCAAAAACCTGCAGAGTTATAAAGGCCAACTATTTTTAAAAAATATATTGAGGTAAGGCTATGAAGAGGCATTGAAAGCAAGGCAGAATTGCAGGAAACCGATTTCAGGAGGTAGACTGGAATTGCATTGAAAGCATAGGAAAAGAGGCAGAACGTCCACAATGATGCACTTGGCCAAAAAGGGCGTATGCTTTTTTTCCTGAATATATTCAGGAAAAAACGCATACGCCCTTTTTGGCCAACCAAGCAAGCTTGCAAAGGAAATCTGCACTACAATGAAGTCTCACTTCCCCCCGGTCAAAAGGGCCATCTGAAAAAAGTGTAAAATCCAGAAAGGCAGGACAGGCCATGGAGAACTGGGAGCCTTGTTATGCTGATGGGCGGGATGTAAATTGCCAACAACCACTCGGGAGAAGTGTATGGTGTTTCCTGAAACATCTAAAAAACAAAGCAACAGAGCCTAGGGCACTTCCACTTATGGTCCTATAGCTTAGGGAAATTAAAATCAAAAAGACACAGCCACCCCAAATTTGGGACTCCTCCGTTTACAAGAACCTCGTTTACCGTACAAGTTCAATATCACAGAAAGTGAAAAATGGATAAAGAACTTGTGGTACTTACGTACAATGCAGTATCACTCAGCAATGAAATCTATGTCATCAGGCCCGTAGCAGCATAATGAGTGGATTCAGGTACGATGATTCTAACTGAAATAAGTCACACAGAAAAAGAAACATCATAAGATATCACTAATACACGGAATGTAAACTTGGCTACACAGGAACTGCATTCCAAAACAGAACAGGGTCTCAAATTTAGAAAACCAACTTATGCTTGCTTAAGGGGAAAGGTGAGTTGGGGTGCTGCATAAAACCAGAGATTGAAATGAGCACAGATAAAGTTCCTTAAGCCAAATATGGAATAGACAAGAGCTACTCCTTGCTCAACGAAATGGACTCAAAACCCCATATTAAACGCCTAAGAATGTACCTGACTAGTAAGTATCTTAAAACCTATGGATTGCTATGTCTCCGAAAGAGAATCAAGCATGTGTACAGGGGCATAAACGCAGCAGTGATAGGATTGGAGAGGTTCGGTGAGCAAATGAAGACCCTTTGAAGTCATATTGCATGGTACCCATTCCACGGGTTTCAACTACCCAGGTTTAAGGTATTCTTCCTTCAGCTAAAACATGCATGTGGAACCTAGAGTATGATCAACCATGTGATCGGGAGACGTGTTCAAATATGTCTCAGTTTTCCTCCCCTGGTACTCAGGTGCAACATTCCAGACGCTTTACTAACACTCTCCCCACTTGGAGAGTCAGTCCCTTTAACCTCCTGTTTGGCCCAGTTTGCAATTTCTGCGGAAGATGAACAGGAATAGCGAGAACCAATGAGAGGCTAGCTGGAGGTGTCTGGACGGGCAAATTTAACTCTCATTTCCCACCAGGAAGAGGAATTAACCAAAGGCTCACCATGCCGGGCCGGAACCAGATTAGGGCCTGAAGCCATCCTGCGGTGTTGCGGCCAGGTCACAAGAAAGCGAGTTGAAGAAAGGAGCTCAGGGGCACTGTAACTCACAAACCTGCAGAGTTATAAATGACAGCTATCGTCCAAAAATAGACTGAAGTAAGGCTGCCAAGAGGACTTGAAAGCGGGGCAGAATTGCAGGAAACCGATTTCAGGAGGTAGACTGGAATTGCATTGAAAGCATAGGAAAAGAGGCAGAACGTCCACAATGATGCACTTGGCCAAAAAGGGCGTATGCGTTTTTTCCTGAATATATTCAGGAAAAAACGCATACGCCCTTTTTGGCCAACCAAGCAAGCTTGCAAAGGAAATCTGCACTACAATGAAGTCTCACTTCCCCCCGGTCAAAAGGGCCATCTGAAAAAAGTGTAAAATCCAGAAAGGCAACAGGCCATTGAGAACTGGGAGCCTTGTTATGCTGATGGGCGGGATGTAAATTGCCAACAACCACTAGGGAGAAGTGTATGGTGTTTCCTGAAACATCTAAAAAACAAAGCAACAGAACCTAGGGCACTTCCACTTATGGTCCTATAGCTTAGGGAAATTAAAATCAAAAAGACACAGCCACCCCAAAGTTTGGAACGGCTCTGTTTACACGAACCTCGTTTACAGTACAAGTTCAACATCGCAGAAAGTGAAAAATGGATAAAGAAGTTGTGGTATTCACTTACAAAGTAATATCACTCAGCAATGAAATCTGTCATCAGGCCCGTAGGAGCACAATGAGTGGATTCAGGTATGATGATTCTAACTGAAGTAAGTCACACAGAAAAAGAAACATCATAAGATATCAGTAATACACGGAATGGAAACTTGGCTACAGAGGAACTGAATTACAGAACAGAACAGGGTCTCAAATTTAGAAAACCAACTTATGCTTGCTTAAGGGTAAAGGTGAGTTGGGGTGCTGCATAAAACCAGAGATTGAAATGAGCACAGATAAAGTTCCTTAAGCCAAATATGGAATAGACAAGAGCTACTCCTTTCTCAACGAAATGGACTCAACACCGCATATTAAACGCCTAAGAATGTACCTGACTAGTAAGTATCTTAAAACCTATGGATTGCTATGTCTCCGAAGGGGAATCAAGCATGTGTACAGGGGCATAAACGCAGCAGTGATAGGATTGGAGAGGTTCGGTGAGCAAATGAAGACCCTTTGAAGTCATATTGCATGGTACCCATTCCACGGGTTTCAACTACCCAGGTTTAAGGTATTCTTCCTTCAGCTAAAACATGCATGTGGAACCTAGAGTATGATCAACCATGTGAACGGGAGACGTGTTCAAATATGTCTCAGTTTTCCTCCCCTGGTACTCGGGTGCAACATTCCAGACGCTTTACTAACACTCTCCCGACTTGGAGAGTCAGTCCCTTTAACCTCCTGTTTGGCCCAGTTTGCAATTTCTGCGGAAGATGAACAGGAATAGCGAGAACCAATGAGAGGCTAGCTGGAGGTGTCTGGACGGGCAAATTTAACTCTCATTTCCCACCAGGAAGAGGAAATAACCAAAGGCTCAGCATGCCGGGCCGGAACAAGATTAGGGCCTGAAGCCATCCTGTGGTGTTGCGGCCAGGTCACAAGAAAGCGAGTTGAAGAAAGGAGCTCAGGGGCACTGTAACTCACAAACCTGCAGAGTTATAAATGACAGCTATCGTCCAAAAATAGACTGAAGTAAGGCTGCCAAGAGGACTTGAAAGCGGGGCAGAATTGCAGGAAACCGATTTCAGGAGGTAGACTGGAATTGCATTGAAAGCATAGGAAAAGAGGCAGAATGTCCACAATGATGCACTTGGCCAAAAAGGGCGTATGCGTTTTTTCCTGAATATATTCAGGAAAAAACGCATACGCCCTTTTTGGCCAACCAAGCAAGCTTGCAAAGGAAATCTGCACTACAATGAAGTCTCACTTCCCCCCGGTCAAAAGGGCCATCTGAAAAAAGTGTAAAATCCAGAAAGGCAACAGGCCATTGAGAACTGGGAGCCTTGTTATGCTGATGGGCGGGATGTAAATTGCCAACAACCACTGGGGAGAAGTGTATGGTGTTTCCTGAAACATCTAAAAAACAAAGCAACAGAACCTAGGGCACTTCCACTTATGGTCCTATAGCTTAGGGAAATTAAAATCAAAAGACACAGCCACCCCAAAGTTTGAAACGGCTCTGTTTACAAGAACCTCGTTTACAGTACAAGTTCAACATCGCAGAAAGTGAAAAATGGATAAAGAAGTTGTGGTATTTACCTACCAAGCAATATCACTCAGCAATGAAATCTGTGTCATCAGGCCCTTAGCAGCACAATGAGTGGATTCAGGTATGACGATTCTAACTGAAATAAGTCACACAGAAAAAGTTACATCATAAGATATCAGTAATACACGGAATGTAAAAATGGCTACACAGGAACTGAATTACAGAACAGAACAGGGTCTCAAATTTAGAAAACCAACTTATGCTTGCTTAAGGGTAAAGGTGAGTTGGGGTGCTGCATAAAACCAGAGATTGAAATGAGCACAGATAAAGTTCCTTAAGTCAAATATGGAATAGACTAGAACTATTCCTTGCTCAACGAAATGGACTCAACACCGCATATTAAACGCCTAAGAATGTACCTGACTAGTAAGTATCTTAAAACCTATGGATTGCTATGTCTCCGAAAGAGAATCAAGCATGTGTACAGGGGCATAAACGCAGCAGTGATAGGATTGGAGAGGTTCGGTGAGCAAATGAAGACCCTTTGAAGTCATATTGCATGGTACCCATTACACGTGTCTTAACTCTCCAGGTTTAAGGTATTCTTCCTTCAGCTAAAACATGCATGTGGAACCTAGAGTATGATCAACCATGTGATCGGGAGACGTGTTCAAATATGTCTCAGTTTTCCTCCCCTGGTACTCAGGTGCAACATTCCAGACGCTTTACTAACACTCTCCCCACTTGGAGAGTCAGTCCCTTTAACCTCCTGTTTGGCCCAGTTTGCAATTTCTGCGGAAGATGAACAGGAATAGCGAGAACCAATGAGAGGCTAGCTGGAGGTGTCTGGACGGGCAAATTTAACTCTCATTTCCCACCAGGAAGAGGAATTAACCAAAGGCTCACCATGCCGGGCCGGAACCAGATTAGGGCCTGAAGCCATCCTGCGGTGTTGCGGCCAGGTCACAAGAAAGCGAGTTGAAGAAAGGAGCTCAGGGGCACTGTAACTCACAAACCTGCAGAGTTATAAATGACAGCTATCGTCCAAAAATAGACTGAAGTAAGGCTGCCAAGAGGACTTGAAAGCGGGGCAGAATTGCAGGAAACCGATTTCAGGAGGTAGACTGGAATTGCATTGAAAGCATAGGAAAAGAGGCAGAACGTCCACAATGATGCACTTGGCCAAAAAGGGCGTATGCGTTTTTTCCTGAATATATTCAGGAAAAAACGCATACGCCCTTTTTGGCCAACCAAGCAAGCTTGCAAAGGAAATCTGCACTACAATGAAGTCTCACTTCCCCCCGGTCAAAAGGGCCATCTGAAAAAAGTGTAAAATCCAGAAAGGCAACAGGCCATTGAGAACTGGGAGCCTTGTTATGCTGATGGGCGGGATGTAAATTGCCAACAACCACTAGGGAGAAGTGTATGGTGTTTCCTGAAACATCTAAAAAACAAAGCAACAGAACCTAGGGCACTTCCACTTATGGTCCTATAGCTTAGGGAAATTAAAATCAAAAAGACACAGCCACCCCAAAGTTTGGAACGGCTCTGTTTACACGAACCTCGTTTACAGTACAAGTTCAACATCGCAGAAAGTGAAAAATGGATAAAGAAGTTGTGGTATTCACTTACAAAGTAATATCACTCAGCAATGAAATCTGTCATCAGGCCCGTAGGAGCACAATGAGTGGATTCAGGTATGATGATTCTAACTGAAGTAAGTCACACAGAAAAAGAAACATCATAAGATATCAGTAATACACGGAATGGAAACTTGGCTACAGAGGAACTGAATTACAGAACAGAACAGGGTCTCAAATTTAGAAAACCAACTTATGCTTGCTTAAGGGTAAAGGTGAGTTGTGGTGCTGCATAAAACCAGAGATTGAAATGAGCACAGATAAAGTTCCTTAAGCCAAATATGGAATAGACAAGAGCTACTCCTTTCTCAACGAAATGGACTCAACACCGCATATTAAACGCCTAAGAATGTACCTGACTAGTAAGTATCTTAAAACCTATGGATTGCTATGTCTCCGAAGGGGAATCAAGCATGTGTACAGGGGCATAAACGCAGCAGTGATAGGATTGGAGAGGTTCGGTGAGCAAATGAAGACCCTTTGAAGTCATATTGCATGGTACCCATTCCACGGGTTTCAACTACCCAGGTTTAAGGTATTCTTCCTTCAGCTAAAACATGCATGTGGAACCTAGAGTATGATCAACCATGTGAACGGGAGACGTGTTCAAATATGTCTCAGTTTTCCTCCCCTGGTACTCGGGTGCAACATTCCAGACGCTTTACTAACACTCTCCCGACTTGGAGAGTCAGTCCCTTTAACCTCCTGTTTGGCCCAGTTTGCAATTTCTGCGGAAGATGAACAGGAATAGCGAGAACCAATGAGAGGCTAGCTGGAGGTGTCTGGACGGGCAAATTTAACTCTCATTTCCCACCAGGAAGAGGAAATAACCAAAGGCTCAGCATGCCGGGCCGGAACAAGATTAGGGCCTGAAGCCATCCTGTGGTGTTGCGGCCAGGTCACAAGAAAGCGAGTTGAAGAAAGGAGCTCAGGGGCACTGTAACTCACAAACCTGCAGAGTTATAAATGACAGCTATCGTCCAAAAATAGACTGAAGTAAGGCTGCCAAGAGGACTTGAAAGCGGGGCAGAATTGCAGGAAACCGATTTCAGGAGGTAGACTGGAATTGCATTGAAAGCATAGGAAAAGAGGCAGAATGTCCACAATGATGCACTTGGCCAAAAAGGGCGTATGCGTTTTTTCCTGAATATATTCAGGAAAAAACGCATACGCCCTTTTTGGCCAACCAAGCAAGCTTGCAAAGGAAATCTGCACTACAATGAAGTCTCACTTCCCCCCGGTCAAAAGGGCCATCTGAAAAAAGTGTAAAATCCAGAAAGGCAACAGGCCATTGAGAACTGGGAGCCTTGTTATGCTGATGGGCGGGATGTAAATTGCCAACAACCACTGGGGAGAAGTGTATGGTGTTTCCTGAAACATCTAAAAAACAAAGCAACAGAACCTAGGGCACTTCCACTTATGGTCCTATAGCTTAGGGAAATTAAAATCAAAAGACACAGCCACCCCAAAGTTTGAAACGGCTCTGTTTACAAGAACCTCGTTTACAGTACAAGTTCAACATCGCAGAAAGTGAAAAATGGATAAAGAAGTTGTGGTATTTACCTACCAAGCAATATCACTCAGCAATGAAATCTGTGTCATCAGGCCCTTAGCAGCACAATGAGTGGATTCAGGTATGACGATTCTAACTGAAATAAGTCACACAGAAAAAGTTACATCATAAGATATCAGTAATACACGGAATGTAAAAATGGCTACACAGGAACTGAATTACAGAACAGAACAGGGTCTCAAATTTAGAAAACCAACTTATGCTTGCTTAAGGGTAAAGGTGAGTTGGGGTGCTGCATAAAACCAGAGATTGAAATGAGCACAGATAAAGTTCCTTAAGTCAAATATGGAATAGACTAGAACTATTCCTTGCTCAACGAAATGGACTCAACACCGCATATTAAACGCCTAAGAATGTACCTGACTAGTAAGTATCTTAAAACCTATGGATTGCTATGTCTCCGAAAGAGAATCAAGCATGTGTACAGGGGCATAAACGCAGCAGTGATAGGATTGGAGAGGTTCGGTGAGCAAATGAAGACCCTTTGAAGTCATATTGCATGGTACCCATTACACGTGTCTTAACTCTCCAGGTTTAAGGTATTCTTCCTTCAGCTAAAACATGCATGTGGAACCTAGAGTATGATCAACCATGCGATCGGGAGACGTGTTCAAATATGTCTCAGTTTTCGTACCCTGGTACTCGGGTGCAACATTCCAGACGCTTTACTAACACTCTCCCCACTTGGAGAGTCAGTCCCTTTAACCTCCTGTTTGGCCCAGTTTGCAATTTCTGCGGAAGATGAACAGGAATAGCGAGAACCAATGAGAGACTAGCTGGAGGTGTCTGGACAGGCAAATTTAACTCTCATTTCCCACCAGGAAGAGGAATTAACCAAAGGCTCAGCGTGCCGTGCCGGAAGTAGATTAGGGCCTGAAGCCATCCTGCGGTGTTGCGGCCAGCTCACAAGAAAGCGAGTTGAAGAAAGGAGCTCAGGGGCACTGTAATTCACAAACCTGCAGAGTTATAAATGACAGCTATCGACCAAAAATAGACTGAAGTAAGGCTGCCAAGAGGACTTGAAAGCGGGGCAGAATTGCAGGAAACCGATTTCAGGAGGTAGACTGGAATTGCATTGAAAGCATAGGAAAAGAGGCAGAACGTCCACAATGATGCACTTGGCCAAAAAGGGCGTATGCTTTTTTTCCTGAATATATTCAGGAAAAAACGCATACGCCCTTTTTGGCCAACCAAGCAAGCTTGCAAAGGAAATCTGCACTACAATGAAGTCTCACTTCCCCCCGGTCAAAAGGGCCATCTGAAAAAAGTGTAAAATCCAGAAAGGCAGGACAGGCCATGGAGAACTGGGAGCCTTGTTATGCTGATGGGCGGGATGTAAATTGCCAACAACCACTCGGGAGAAGTGTATGGTGTTTCCTGAAACATCTAAAAAACAAAGCAACAGAGCCTAGGGCACTTCCACTTATGGTCCTATAGCTTAGGGAAATTAAAATCAAAAAGACACAGCCACCCCAAATTTGGGACTCCTCCGTTTACAAGAACCTCGTTTACCGTACAAGTTCAATATCACAGAAAGTGAAAAATGGATAAAGAACTTGTGGTACTTACGTACAATGCAGTATCACTCAGCAATGAAATCTATGTCATCAGGCCCGTAGCAGCATAATGAGTGGATTCAGGTACGATGATTCTAACTGAAATAAGTCACACAGAAAAAGAAACATCATAAGATATCACTAATACACGGAATGTAAACTTGGCTACACAGGAACTGCATTCCAAAACAGAACAGGGTCTCAAATTTAGAAAACCAACTTATGCTTGCTTAAGGGGAAAGGTGAGTTGGGGTGCTGCATAAAACCAGAGATTGAAATGAGCACAGATAAAGTTCCTTAAGCCAAATATGGAATAGACAAGAGCTACTCCTTGCTCAACGAAATGGACTCAAAACCCCATATTAAACGCCTAAGAATGTACCTGACTAGTAAGTATCTTAAAACCTATGGATTGCTATGTCTCCGAAAGAGAATCAAGCATGTGTACAGGGGCATAAACGCAGCAGTGATAGGATTGGAGAGGTTCGGTGAGCAAATGAAGACCCTTTGAAGTCATATTGCATGGTACCCATTCCACGGGTTTCAACTACCCAGGTTTAAGGTATTCTTCCTTCAGCTAAAACATGCATGTGGAACCTAGAGTATGATCAACCATGTGATCGGGAGACGTGTTCAAATATGTCTCAGTTTTCCTCCCCTGGTACTCAGGTGCAACATTCCAGACGCTTTACTAACACTCTCCCCACTTGGAGAGTCAGTCCCTTTAACCTCCTGTTTGGCCCAGTTTGCAATTTCTGCGGAAGATGAACAGGAATAGCGAGAACCAATGAGAGGCTAGCTGGAGGTGTCTGGACGGGCAAATTTAACTCTCATTTCCCACCAGGAAGAGGAATTAACCAAAGGCTCACCATGCCGGGCCGGAACCAGATTAGGGCCTGAAGCCATCCTGCGGTGTTGCGGCCAGGTCACAAGAAAGCGAGTTGAAGAAAGGAGCTCAGGGGCACTGTAACTCACAAACCTGCAGAGTTATAAATGACAGCTATCGTCCAAAAATAGACTGAAGTAAGGCTGCCAAGAGGACTTGAAAGCGGGGCAGAATTGCAGGAAACCGATTTCAGGAGGTAGACTGGAATTGCATTGAAAGCATAGGAAAAGAGGCAGAACGTCCACAATGATGCACTTGGCCAAAAAGGGCGTATGCGTTTTTTCCTGAATATATTCAGGAAAAAACGCATACGCCCTTTTTGGCCAACCAAGCAAGCTTGCAAAGGAAATCTGCACTACAATGAAGTCTCACTTCCCCCCGGTCAAAAGGGCCATCTGAAAAAAGTGTAAAATCCAGAAAGGCAACAGGCCATTGAGAACTGGGAGCCTTGTTATGCTGATGGGCGGGATGTAAATTGCCAACAACCACTCGGGAGAAGTGTATGGTGTTTCCTGAAACATCTAAAAAACAAAGCAACAGAACCTAGGGCACTTCCACTTATGGTCCTATAGCTTAGGGAAATTAAAATCAAAATGACACAGCCACCCCAAAGTTTGGAACGGCTCTGTTTACACGAACCTCGTTTACAGTACAAGTTCAACATCGCAGAAAGTGAAAAATGGATAAAGAAGTTGTGGTATTCACTTACAAAGCAATATCACTCAGCAATGAAATCTGTCATCAGGCCCGTAGGAGCACAATGAGTGGATTCAGGTATGATGATTCTAACTGAAGTAAGTCACACAGAAAAAGAAACATCATAAGATATCAGTAATACACGGAATGTAAACTTGGCTACACAGGAACTGAATTACAGAACAGAACAGGGTCTCAAATTTAGAAAACCAACTTATGCTTGCTTAAGGGTAAAGGTGAGTTGGGGTGCTGCATAAAACCAGAGATTGAAATGAGCACAGATAAAGTTCCTTAAGCCAAATATGGAATAGACAAGAGCTACTCCTTTCTCAACGAAATGGACTCAACACCGCATATTAAACGCCTAAGAATGTACCTGACTAGTAAGTATCTTAAAACCTATGGATTGCTATGTCTCCGAAGGGGAATCAAGCATGTGTACAGGGGCATAAACGCAGCAGTGATAGGATTGGAGAGGTTCGGTGAGCAAATGAAGACCCTTTGAAGTCATATTGCATGGTACCCATTCCACGGGTTTCAACTACCCAGGTTTTAGGTATTCTTCCTTCAGCTAAAACATGCATGTGGAACCCAGAGTATGATCAACCATGTGATCGGGAGACGTGTTCAAATATGTCTCAGTTTTCGTACCCTGGTACTCGGGTGCAAATTTCCAGACGCTTTACTAACACTCTCCCCACTTGGAGAGTCAGCGCCTTTAACCTCCTGTTTGGCCCAGTTTGCAATTTCTGCGGAAGATGAACAGGAATAGCGAGAACCAATGAGAGGCTAGCTGGAGGTGTCTGGACGGGCAAATTTAACTCTCATTTCCCACCAGGAAGAGGAAATAACCAAAGGCTCAGCGTGCCGTGCCGGAACCAGATTAGGGCCTGAAGCCATCCTGCGGTGTTGCGGCCAGCTCACAAGAAAGCGAGTTGAAGAAAGGAGCTCAGGGGCACTGTAATTCACAAACCTTCACAGTTATAAATGACAGCTATCGTCCAAAAATAGACTGAAGTAAGGCTGCCAAGAGGACTTGAAAGCGGGGCAGAATTGCAGGAAACCGATTTCAGGAGGTAGACTGGAATTGCATTGAAAGCATAGGAAAAGAGGCAGAACGTCCACAATGATGCACTTGGCCAAAAAGGGCGTATGCGTTTTTTCCTGAATATATTCAGGAAAAAACGCATACGCCCTTTTTGGCCAACCAAGCAAGCTTGCAAAGGAAATCTGCACTACAATGAAGTCTCACTTCCCCCCGGTCAAAAGGGCCATCTGAAAAAAGTGTAAAATCCAGAAAGGCAGGACAGGCCATGGAGAACTGGGAGCCTTGTTATGCTGATGGGCGGGATGTAAATTGCCAACAACCACTCGGGAGAAGTGTATGGTGTTTCCTGAAACATCTAAAAAACAAAGCAACAGAACCTCGGGCACTTCCACTTATGGTCCTATAGCTTAGGGAAATTAAAATCAAAAAGACACAGCCACCCCAAAGTTTGAAACGGCTCTGTTTACAAGAACCTCGTTTACAGTACAAGTTCAACATCGCAGAAAGTGAAAAATGGATAAAGAAGTTGTAGTATTTACCTACCAAGCAATATCACTCAGCAATGAAATCTGTGTCATCAGGCCCTTAGCAGCACAATGAGTGGATTCAGGTATGATGATTCTAACTGAAATAAGTCACACAGAAAAAGTAACATCATAAGATATCAGTAATACACGGAATGTAAAAATGGCTACACAGGAACTGAATTACAGAACAGAACAGGGTCTCAAATTTAGAAAACCAACTTATGCTTGCTTAAGGGTAAAGGTGAGTTGGGGTGCTGCATAAAACCAGAGATTGAAATGAGCACAGATAAAGTTCCTTAAGTCAAATATGGAATAGACTAGAACTACTCCTTGCTCAACGAAATGGACTCAACACCGCATATTAAACGCCTAAGAATGTACCTGACTAGTAAGTATCTTAAAACCTATGGATTGCTATGTCTCCGAAAGAGAATCAAGCATGTGTACAGGGGCATAAACGCAGCAGTGATAGGATTGGAGAGGTTCGGTGAGCAAATGAAGACCCTTTGAAGTCATATTGCATGGTACCCATTACACGTGTCTTAACTCTCCAGGTTTAAGGTATTCTTTCTTCAGCTAAAACATGCATGTGGAACCTAGAGTATGATCAACCATGCGATCGGGAGACGTGTTCAAATATGTCTCAGTTTTCGTACCCTGGTACTCGGGTGCAACATTCCAGACGCTTTACTAACACTCTCCCCACTTGGAGAGTCAGTCCCTTTAACCTCCTGTTTGGCCCAGTTTGCAATTTCTGCGGAAGATGAACAGGAATAGCTAGAACCAATGAGAGACTAGCTGGAGGTGTCTGGACAGGCAAATTTAACTCTCATTTCCCACCAGGAAGAGGAATTAACCAAAGGCTCAGCGTGCCGTGCCGGAACTAGATTAGGGCCTGAAGCCATCCTGCGGTGTTGCGGCCAGCTCACAAGAAAGCGAGTTGAAGAAAGGAGCTCAGGGGCACTGTAATTCACAAACCTGCAGAGTTATAAATGACAGCTATCGACCAAAAATAGACTGAAGTAAGGCTGCCAAGAGGACTTGAAAGCGGGGCAGAATTGCAGGAAACCGATTTCAGGAGGTAGACTGGAATTGCATTGAAAGCATAGGAAAAGAGGCAGAACGTCCACAATGATGCACTTGGCCAAAAAGGGCGTATGCGTTTTTTCCTGAATATATTCAGGAAAAAACGCATACGCCCTTTTTGGCCAACCAAGCAAGCTTGCAAAGGAAATCTGCACTACAATGAAGTCTCACTTCCCCCCGGTCAAAAGGGCCATCTGAAAAAAGTGTAAAATCCAGAAAGGCAGGACAGGCCATGGAGAACTGGGAGCCTTGTTATGCTGATGGGCGGGATGTAAATTGCCAACAACCACTCGGGAGAAGTGTATGGTGTTTCCTGAAACATCTAAAAAACAAAGCAACAGAGCCTAGGGCACTTCCACTTATGGTCCTATAGCTTAGGGAAATTAAAATCAAAAAGACACAGCCACCCCAAATTTGGGACTCCTCCGTTTACAAGAACCTCGTTTACCGTACAAGTTCAATATCACAGAAAGTGAAAAATGGATAAAGAACTTGTGGTACTTACGTACAATGCAGTATCACTCAGCAATGAAATCTATGTCATCAGGCCCGTAGCAGCATAATGAGTGGATTCAGGTACGATGATTCTAACTGAAATAAGTCACACAGAAAAAGAAACATCATAAGATATCACTAATACACGGAATGTAAACTTGGCTACACAGGAACTGCATTCCAAAACAGAACAGGGTCTCAAATTTAGAAAACCAACTTATGCTTGCTTAAGGGGAAAGGTGAGTTGGGGTGCTGCATAAAACCAGAGATTGAAATGAGCACAGATAAAGTTCCTTAAGCCAAATATGGAATAGACAAGAGCTACTCCTTGCTCAACGAAATGGACTCAACACCCCATATTAAACGCCTAAGAATGTACCTGACTAGTAAGTATCTTAAAACCTATGGATTGCTATGTCTCCAAAAGAGAATCAAGCATGTGTACAGGGGCATAAACGCAGCAGTGATAAGATTGGAGAGGTTTGGTGAGCAATTGAAGACCCTTTGAAGTCATATTGCATGGTACCCATTACACGGGTCTTAACTCTCCAGGTTTAAGGTATTCTTCCTTCAGCTAAAACATGCATGTGGAACCCAAGTATGATCAACCATGTGAACGGGAGACGTGTTCAAATATGTCTCAGATTTCCTCCCCTGGTACTCGGGTGCAACATTCCAGACCCTTTACTAACACTCTCCCCACTTGGAGAGTCAGCGCCTTTAACCTCCTGTTTGGCCCAGTTTGCAATTTCTGCGGAAGATGAACAGGAATAGCGAGAACCAATGAGAGGTTAGCTGGAGGTGTCTGGACGGGCAAATTTAACTCTCATTTCCCACCAGGAAGAGGCAATAACCAAAGGCTCAGCGTGCCGTGCCGGAACCAGATTAGGGCCTGAAGCCATCCTGCGGTGTTGCGGCCAGCTCACAAGAAAGCGAGTTGAAGAAAGGAGCTCAGGGGCACTGTAATTCACAAACCTGCAGAGTTATAAATGACAGCTATCGTCCAAAAATATACTGAAGTAAGGCTGCCAAAAGGACTTGAAAGCGGGGCAGAATTGCAGGAAACCGATTTCAGGAGGTAGACTGGAATTGCACTGAAAGCATAGGAAAAGAGGCAGAACGTCCACAATGATGCACTTGGCCAAAAAGGGCGTATGCGTTTTTTCCTGAATATATTCAGGAAAAAACGGATACGCCCTTTTTGGCCAACCAAGCAAGCTTGCAAAGGAAATCTGCACTACAATGAAGTCTCACTTCCCCCCGGTCAAAAGGGCCATCTGAAAAAAGTGTAAAATCCAGAAAGGCAGGACAGGCCACGGAGAACTGGGAGCCTTGTTATGCTGATGGGCGGGATGTAAATTGCCAACAGACACTCGGGAGAAGTGTATGGTGTTTCCTGAAACATCTAAAAAACAAAGCAACAGAGCCTAGGGCACTGCCACTTATGGTCCTATAGCTTAGGGAAATTAAAATCAAAAAGACACAGCCACCCCAAAGTTTGGGACGCCTCTGTTTACAAGAACCTCGTTTACAGTACAAGTTCAACATCGCAGAAAGTGAAAAATGGATAAAGAATTTGTGGTATTTACTTACAAAGCAATATCACTCAGCAATGAAATCTGTGTCATCAGGCCCTTAGCAGCACAATGAGTGGATTCAGGTATGATGATTCTAACTGAAATAAATCACACAGAAAAAGAAACATCATAAGATATCAGTAATACACGGAATGTAAACTTGGCTACACAGGAACTGAATTACAGAACAGAACAGGGTCTCAAATTTAGAAAACCAACTTATGCTTGCTTAAGGGTAAAGGTGAGTTGGGTTGCTGCATAAAACCAGAGATTGAAATGAGCACAGATAAAGTTCCTTAAGCCAAATATGGAATAGACAAGAGCTACTCCTTGCTCAACGAAATGGACTCAACACCGCATATTAAACGCCTAAGAATGTACCTGACTAGAAAGTATCTTAAAACCTATGGATTGCTATGTCTCCGAAAGAGAATCAAGCATGTGTACAGGGGCATGAACGCAGCAGTGATAGGATTGGAGAGGTTCGGTGAGCAAATGAAGACCCTTTGAAGTCATATTGCATGGTACCCATTACACGGGTCTCAACTCTCCAGGTTTAAGGTATTCTTCCTTCAGCTGAAACATGCATGTGGAACCCAGAGTATGATCAACCGTGTGAACGGGAGACGTGTTCAAATATGTCTCAGTTTTCCTCCCCTGGTACTCGGGTGCAACATTCCAGACCCTTTACTAACACTCTCCCGACTTGGAGAGTCAGCGCCTTTAACCTCCTGTTTGGCCCAGTTTGCAATTTCTGCGGAAGATGAACAGCAATAGGGAGAACCAATGAGAGACTAGCTGGAGGTGTCTGGACGGGCAAATTTAACTCTCATTTCCCACCAGGAAGAGGAAATAACCAAAGGCTCAGCCTGCCGTGCCAGAAACATATTAGGGCCTGAAGCCATCCTGCGGTGTTGTGGCCAGCTCAAAAGAAAGCGAGTTGAAGAAAGGAGCTCAAGGTCACTGTAATTCACAAACCTGCAGAGTTATAAATGACAGCTATCGTCCAAAAATATACTGAAGTAAGGCTGCCAAGAGGACTTGAAAGCGGGGCAGAATTGCAGGATACCGATTTCAGGAGGTAGACTGGAATTGCATTGAAAGCATAGGAAAAGAGGCAGAACGTCCACAATGATGCACTTTGCCAAAAGGGCGTATGCGTTTTTTCCTGAATATATTCAGGAAAAAACGCATACGCCCTTTTTGGCCAACCAAGCAAGCTTGCAAAGGAAATCTGCACTACAATGAAGTCTCACTTCCCCCCGGTCAAAAGGGCCATCTGAAAAAAGTGTAAAACCCAGAAAGGCAGGACAGGCCATGGAGAACTGGGAGCCTTGTTATGCTGATGGGCGGGATGTAAATTGCCAACAGACACTCGGGAGATGTGTATGGTGTTTCCTGAAACATCTAAAAAACAAAGCAACAGAGCCTAGGGCACTTCCACTTATGGTCCTATATCTTAGGGAAATTAATATCAAAAAGACACAGCAACCCCAAAATTTGGGATGGCTCTTTTTACAGAAATCTCTTCTACGGCACAAGTTAAATATCCCAGAGAGCAAATAATGGATAAAGAAGTTGCGGTACTTATGTACAACAGAATACCACTCAGCAATGAAATCTATGTCACCAGGCCCGTACCAGCATAATGAGTGCATTGAGGCACGATGATTCTAAGTGAAATAAGTCACACAGAAAAAGAAACATCATAAGGTATCACTAATACACGGAATGTGAACTTGGCTACACATGAACTGAATTACAAAACAGAACAGGGTCTCAAGTTTAGAAAACCAACTTATGCCTGCTTAAGGGGGAAGGTGAGTTGGGGTGCTGCATAAAAGCAGAGTTTGAAATTAGCACAGATACCGTTCCATAAGCCAAATATGTAATAGACAAGAGCTACCCCTTGCTCAACGAAATGGATTCAACAATGAGGTATCACCTCACACCTGGTAGAATAGGCATCATTGAAAATCTACAAACAAAAAATGCTGGAAAGGGTGTGGAGAAAAGGAACCCTCTTCCACTATTGTTGGGAATATAAATTGATACAGTCATTATGGAGAACAATATGGAATTTCTTAAGAAACTAACAATAGAATTACCATATGATACAGCAATCCCAGTACTGGACATATACCCAGACAAAACCATAAATCAAAAAGAGTCATTCACCGCAATGTTCATTGCATCACTATTTACAATATCGAGGTAATGGAAGCAACCTAAATGCCCACAGACAGACGAATGCATAAAGCTGTGGTACATATATAAAATGGAATAATACTCAGCCATGAAAAGGAATGAAATTGGGTCATTTGTAGAGACGTCGATGGATCTAGAGACTGTCATACAGAGTGAAGTAAGTCAGAAAGAGAAAAACAAATCTTGTATATTCATGCATATATGTGGAACCTAGAAAAACTGTACAGATTAACCATTTTGCAAGGCATAAATAGAGCAACAGATGTAGACAACAAACGTATGGACAACAAGGGGGGAAAGCTGTTGGGGGGGTGGTGGTGGGAGGAGTTGAGAGACTGGGATTGGCATGTATACATTTATATGTATAAAATAGATAACCAATAAGAACCTGCTGTATAAAAATATAAAATAAAATTCAAAATTAAAAAGAAGTAAAATTTAAAAAATAAAACAGAAAAAACAATTATTCCCTGCACATACATGTATTTATATGAATAAATTATTTCCATGCTTATATCTGTAAATACAAAAAAGAGGAATAAAATCTACCTTGAACCAAAAACGAAAAAGAGAAAAAAAACACAGAACCCACCAGTTACACAGAGGAAAACCATATCAGGGCACTTGCTCCAGTTGTAAACAATTCTGAAGTTGGTCAGTGGTGGGGAATTGTCTCCCATTCAGCCAGCAGCCCCCACGCAACAAGCGTCCTCATTGCAAAGCTGGGGCACCGTGCCGAGGCATCTGTGAGTAAACGTGAGCTGAGCCCCAGGCCAGTTGCTGCTGAACTATTCCCACCCGTCCCAGGTAAAACACCTGAATATATACAAGGACTTGAAAGCCTAGAGGAAGGGCCATAGAGCCACACGAGTGACAGCATGCCGGCCGACTTGGTGCCTGCAGGCCAGCCAGGATGGTCCTGGCCCTGGGTGCTCTTCTGGAAGATTTCCATTTCCCTGCCTGAGATACCCGTCCTGTCCCTGCCCCCACTGCTTTTTTCCTTCCTCACCTCTGCCCAGGGAGAAATTCCAGCAGCAGGTATGGGTGACACATCCTCTTCTTTAGCAGGTGGCAGCCTGGCAACTGCTGCAGAAAGTCCAGCAGAGCCCCACTCACACTGGGCCACCCACAAAGCCGTGGCCTCTCACTCCCTCCCACCAGCCCAGCCCCGAGACTGCTGACAGGGCAGAGAAAATGGCGTCAGGCACGGCTGCAGGGGCTCTTGCTGCCTGGAGTGGTATTTATATTGATCTCAACCCAGGCACACCTGGGGAGGGCTGGCCGGCATGGTAAGGCTGCCCAGGTCAGCCAATCATCACCCCTCAGGGGCTCACAGTTGCAGAAAATGGAACTTGCTGAACCGGCCAGGTCCAAGGAACAGGTGTGGGCTCCTGAGAGTCAGGATAGACAAGGGGCTGCAGCTTTGGCTTGTTTTCTAATCATTTTATCTGGCCCATGAGTGGGAGACAACTTCAAGAAAACCCTCTCCTAATGAGAGGAACCCAGGAGTCAGGCAGAGGAGGGGTGGGTGGTGGTTGGAGACAGAGGCCTGGTGCCCCGGGTGCAGTGGAAGTCTCTGGAAGACCAGGTGGAGGGAGGCCTCACGGAGTGATGCCCAGGGTCACAGACTTGTCGCAGCTGCTGTTTGTTAGTTCAAGTCCTGCTCTGAGGTGCTCTGTGTCAGCTCTGAGCGACAGGTGAGCTGGGGGTGCTCTGCAATGAGGGCTATGTGCACGGTTCCTGTGTGCCCAGCCCTGCCACGGTACCTGCAAGGGTAGCTCTGTATCCTGGGAGGGGCCTGACCACGAGAGCCCCGTGGGCTGGGGTGGGGGTGGGGTACCTGCCCAGGTGAGCTCCATATTCTGGGATTGGTCTGACCACGAGAGCCCCATGGGCTGCTGGGGACCTGGTAAAGGATGTCAGGACAGTCAGTGAAGCCACCGAGGATATACCTCCAGTTGCTCCTAATTCCTACACCCTGCTGGTCATTCTACCAACCACCAGGACATGGTATTCTGTATTAGTCTTCAATGATGCCTTCTTTTGTATTCCATTAGTCCCAGAGTCACAAGAAATTTTGGCTTGTGAGTGGCAGGACTCAACATACAACTAAAACAATACTTCCGGGCCGTCTGGCCCCAAGGGTGCAAAAATTCCCACACCATCTTTGGGGAAAGCTTAGCTAAAGACCTAAAAGTTCTACCTCTGGAAAAGGAAACCCTCCTTCAATATGCAGACGACATTCTGATCACCAGCCCTACTAAGGAGGCCTCTGAACTACCAAGCCAATAAAGGATAGAAGTTGTCCAAGAAAAAGCTCAAATATCACAGACTGCGGTGACCTGCCTGGGCTTCATTCTCACAGAAGGTCAGAGAAGCCCATCCCAGGAAAGGGAAGAAACCATTTTCAGCCTTACCCCTTTCTAAAACTAGAAGACAGCTTAGGGGTTCCTGGGGAGGCCAGGGTTTGCTGCTTCTGGATCCCTAGCTACAGTCTACTAGCTGGGCCTCTATATGAAACACTGAAAGGAAAAGATGATGATCCTTTTGAATAGAATCCAGAAGTGGCCTTTCAAGAATGGAAAGAGCAGTCAATTCAGACCCTTGCCCTGGAACTCCCAATTTAGCTAAACCCTTTGACCTTTACATTCCCGGTGAAAGGTGAATCGCCATTGGAGAATTAGTGCAAAAACTGGGACCACTTGAAATGGAACAATGCAAGAATGCCATCCAGGTAGGATAAACTACGGTCACTAAGGGGCTTGGCCCACTGCCACATCTGGCCAAGATACTGGCGGTATCTAAAAACCTGGAAATCAGCAGCCCAAAAGGCCACCTCCCTCCTAAGGGAAAAGGACCCCACGTGGTGATCCTAACCACCAACCATGCCCTGAAGTTGCAGGGTTCGCTCCGTGGGCACACCGACCTCGAGTGAGGAGGCCCTCCAACTCCAACATCCAGAGAGATAACCGGGGGCAACAGGGCACCATGACGACTCGTGTGAACATCACTTGACCTGGAGTTTCTCTCATAAAACAACAAGAGTGTGTCCCAAAAGAGTAGACTACTGCTTGCAGGACTTACTGCACCCAGAGGGGAGCTAATAATCTTGGCGGGGGAACAGTATACCACACTGTCACCATAGAAAAGCCTACAGACACCATGATGATGGTGGCCAATAAGACCGGCTGGACTCCTGTTTACTTCAAAAGGCTGTTGACTCAGTAGCCATCATGGTCCTTGATCACCACTGACCCTGGACTGTCTGGGAGTTGAGCGGGCAGGGCTCTGACACCTGGTGCTGTTTGTACGTTAATTCAGGGGCCTAACTGAAGAAAGCGCAGACTACTGGTCAGAGCATCTAGGCTGGCAGAGACGGTCAGCCTAAGGTGGCCGAACAAATGTGGGGCGGGGTGAAACCAGCCCCCACAGCGTCTCTGCACATCTCTTTCCTGGACCCTTAAAGGTCATTAGAATCTATAACACTTCCAATGCTGGTGCTCAGGTGGACGAGCAGGGAGGCAGGGGTCCTGGGGACAATCAACGTCACCGGGAGGCTGCTGGGGAGAAGCTCTGACCCTCGCCCCAGGGTATGAGGGCTCCCAACTCAGCACTCAGCAGTTACAGAAGAAGGGTCTGCACCCTCAGCACTCCAAGAATGAGGAACGGGACAAAAGGCAGAGGAGGGGTTTGTCCCCAGCAAAGCCCATTAAAAATCCCTGGGAGATAAAAATAGAATCTGGGCAATAAAGTCAAGTCTAACCTTTTTTATCCTTTGTGCTTTGTCTAATTTCACGTGCTCCTAGGGTCCCGCATGCAGAGGTTCCACACCCGGCACTTCAGACCAGATTTTCTAGTGCAGAATGGCTGGGTCGACACCTCAGCTCCTGGGGCCCAGTGCAGACTCCACGATATAGAGCCTGAGCTACAGCCAACCCAGCCCTCGAGAGCTCCGCCGCCTCCCTCCCTCCCACTGACTCTGACAGGATCTCTACACAGCAGCCCAGCCCACAGCCCATGGGGTAGTGCATGCTCTCACCTCTCCATTCTCTGATCAAAATATAAAGTTTCCTTTGCTTGTGAACCAAACTCAGTCTCGATCTCTTGGCCCCAATGACACTGGGCAGGGGGACACTTGTTGGGGTCCACTCTGGAGGATCAGTAACAGAAATTGAGACTATTGTAACCTCAATGAACAGATGTGTGAGCCAAACTGTAGTTATCATAGAACAGTGTATAAGGCTCGGGTAAAATAAGATGTTTTTAACACTTCCATTTGATATTTCCATCACTTTTTATAAGCAAGTTCAGTGAAAAGGTTTGTCTTATTTGTCAGGTCAATATTAGAGAAACGAAGTGATTTCTTTCCAAGGATGTACAGCTAATAATCTTGGTTAAACCTTCAATCTTGTTTTAAATGCTTTTCCATTGAAAATGATACCTCTCTTTCAGCTCCCCCATTTCTGAGAAGTATAAAATCTTATAATTTATTATTACCAAAGGGGAAAGGTGGGAGGAGGGATAAATTAACAGTTTGGAATGAACACATACACACT
Source organism: Stenella coeruleoalba (assembly GCF_951394435.1). Lineage (NCBI taxonomy): Eukaryota > Metazoa > Chordata > Mammalia > Artiodactyla > Delphinidae > Stenella > Stenella coeruleoalba. The sequence goes on along the minus strand of NW_027646034.1, from coordinate 110,859 downwards.
GCTATGTATAAAATAGATCATCAACAAGGAACTACTGTATAGCACAGGGAACTACACTCAACATTTTGCAATAACCTATAAGGGGAAATAATCTGAAAAAGAATAGATATTTTTATTGACATCATCTATCAATGACAGTTAAAGTGTAGCCTAAGGGAAGCTGGTGGTGAGTGCTTCTGACCCTGAAGACTTCAATCATCTAAAGTTTGGACTCTGCCTACTCCCCAAGGCCCTTAATGAACATATGTGTAGCCGTAGCTTAAAAACTTCCCCAGTTTGGGTTTTGGAGAGACACTGATTTTGAAAAAGCCCTGGTGTTCTCCTTACATGAATGGGACTCTTCCTACTGCTAAAACATGTCTGTCACACCCAGAGGATGGTATACCGTCTGATCGGGAAGAGTTTGGAAAAGGCATCTCATCTCCTCATCTCCTGGTGCTCGGGTTCACCCCTCCAGCGTCTTTACTAACAGTCTCCCCACTTGGAGATGTCAGCACTGTCAACATCCTGTTGCGTACAGTTTGGAATTTGTCCAGAGGATGAAGCGGAAGGATGAGGAACAATGAGAGACAAGTCCTAGGTGTTCAGACAGGCACATGTCACTCTAATTTCCAATCAGGAAGACGAATTGACCAAAGGCTAGGGTTGCCCATGGAAACAGTATAGGGCTTGAGGAAATCCCGCTGCTTTGTGGCCAGTTCCCATAAACACGAGTTGAACAATGGAACTCAGGGGCAGTAAAATTCACAAAACTGCAGAGTTGAAAATATCCATCACTGAAAAATGTCTTGAGGAAAGTCAGAGAAAAGGACTTGTAAGCAAGGGAGAATGGCAGGAAAGGGATTTGAGGAGGTAGAAAGGACTCGCCATTAAGCACAAGAAAAGGAGCTGAACATTGCCAACATTGCAGTTGGCCAAAAAGGGTGTATGCGTTCTTTTCTGTATATATTCAAGAAAAGGGCATACACTTTTTTAGCCAACCAAACAGGTGGGCACTGGAAGTCAATACTACAAAAGATATCACTTCGCATCAGTCAGAAGAGCCATCCTCATAAAGCGTAAACAACAGAAATGCAGGACAGGGCAACGAGAAGAGGGAGCCCTGTGAGACTTATAGTGGAAATGTATATTGCCAACGGCCATTCTGGAGAAGTGTATTGTGTTTACTAAAGCATCTAAAAAATGAGCTACAGAGCATAGGGCACTTGCACTCATGGGCGTATATCTTGGGAAAAACAAAAATCGAGAGGACACAGGCACCCCAATGTTTACCCCCTCTCTGTTTAAAAGATCCTCGACTAGGATATAACTTAAATGTCTCTGGAGGGAAAAAATGGATAGAGATGTGGTACTTAGGTAGAGTGGAATATTATTCAGCCTGGAAATCAATGAAATATGGCCAGTTGTAACGACTCCGGAGGAGTTACGTATGATCATTCTAAGTGACAGAATTCAAAAAGAAAAAGACACATATCATAAGATATCACTTAAAGGTGGAATCCAAAATGGCTACACATGAAATAAATTACAAAACAAAAACATAGTCAAATATGTAGAAAACACGCATAAGGCTGCTAAACGGGAAAGGTGGGGAGGGGTGAGGCATCATCCAGGAGGTTGAAATTAGCAAAGATACCATTCCAAATACCAAACTGATAATCAACAAGGCCTACACGGTAGCTAAAAGAACTGCACTCAGCACACTCAAGTCACCGGAAAAGAATATATACGACTGGTAAGAATCTGAAAAAGAATTTATTGATGTCTCTCTGTACGCGAATCAAGTGGATGTACAGCAGCAAGAAACAGAGCTTTGAAAATCAGCTGTAACCAATATAGTAATAAATTGAAAAAAATAAACGACAGAGAGACAGAGAAAACCTCTTACAACTTTTCCTCAGGGACGGTGATGCAACATGGATTGAACACATCTAGACCCACAGCAGGATGAGACATAAGGCTGGAAACTGTTTGCGCTAAGAGAAATGTGAGGTTGGGTGAGGAAATGCACACCCTTTAAAGTAATACTACCTGGTACCCATTCAATGGGTCCCAAATCTGCAGGTTCAAGGGATCTTCCTACAGCTAAAACATGCATGGAAAACCCAGAGAACTGTACACCATGTGATCGGGAGATGTGTCTAAAATGCACCTCATTTATCCTCTCCTGGTGCTCCTGTTCACCATTCCAGCCACGCTACTTAGAATCTCCCCACTTGGAGAATCAGCACATTTAAACTTCTGTTTCACACATTTTGCAAATTGTGAGGAGGATGAACGGGAAGAGGGGGGACCAATGAGAGAAGAGTTGTAGGGGTTTGGACGGGCACATATCACTCTAATTTCCCATTAAGAATAAGAATTAAAGAAAGGCTCAGCCTGCCTCGCCGGAGCCAAAATAGGGCCTGAAGCAATCCTGCGGGTTTGAGGCCAGCTCACAAAAGAGCAACTTAAACAATGGAGCTCAGGGTCACTGCAATTCACAAACCTGCAGAGTTATAAATGAAAACTAACGTCCAAAAATATGTTGAGGTAAGGCAAAGAAGAGGATCTGAATGCAAGACAGAATTGCAAGAAACAGATTTCAAGAGATAGATTGGACTCGTCTTTAACGCACATGAAAAGCGGCAGAATTTCGACAATGATGCAGTTGGCCCAAAAGGGCGTATGCGTTTTTTCCTGATTATATCCAGGAAAAAACGCATACGCACTTTATGGGCAACGAAGCAAGCAAGCAATGCAAATGTGCACAACAAAGAAGTCTCACTTCCCACCGGTCAAAAGGGCCATCCTAAAAAATTGTAAAAACCAGAAATGCAGGACAGGCCATGGAGAACAGGGAGCCTTTATACGCTGATGGGCAGTGTGTGAACTGCCGAGAGCCACTCTGGAGAAGTGTATGGTGGTTCCTAAATCATCTAAAAAACAGAGCTACAGAGCATAGGACACTTCCAATCATGGGAGTATATCTAGGGAAGTCTAAAAATCAACAAGACACAAGCACACCACAGTTTAGGGCTACTCTGTTTACAAGAACCTCAACTTCAGTACACCTTAAATATCCCAGGAAAGAGAACAATGGATAAAGAAGATGTGGTACTTATGTACAATGGAATATCTCTTCACCATGAAATCAATGTAATAAGGCTAGTAGAAGGATAAAGAGTGGATTTAGGTCCGATAATACTACTTGAAATAAGTCAAACAGAAAAAGAAACATATCATAAGATATCACTTATAGAGGGAGGGTAAATATGGCTGCACAAGAAATGAATTACAGAACAGAACAGTGTCTCACATTTAGAAAACACACTTATGTCAGCTTAAGGGGAAAGGAGAGGTGGGGTGATGCATAAAACCAGAGTTTGAAATTAGCACAGATACCGTTCAATAAACCAAATAGGTATTAGACAAGATCTACACCTTGCTCAATGAACAGGCCTCAACACACCCTATACACCGCAGAGAAATATATCTGAGGAATAAGAATCTTAAAACCCATGTATTGATATATCTCCATAAGGGAATCAAGTGTGTGCAGAGCGGCACAAACACAGCAGTGAAAAGGAGCTAAACCCCATTATAGAAATAAATTTTAAAAACAAAACGCTGAAACAATGAAAGAGAGAAAAATTCTTACAAAATTCGCTCAGGGGCTGTGATGCAACCTGGATTGACCACATATAAACCCACAGCTGGATAAGACATAAGGCTGGACACTTGGGGCTGACAGGATTGGTGAGCTTTGGTGAGCAACTGCCGAAAGTTTAATGCAATACTTCATGCTACTCAGTCCAAGGGTCCCAACACTCCAGGTTGAAGGGAATCTTCCTACAGCTAAACCATGCTTGGGAAACCCAGCGACTGGTATACCATATGATCGGGAAAGGTTTCTAAAACGCACCTCATTTTTCCTCTCCTGGGGCTCCGGATCGACATTCCAGCCGCTTTACTAACAACATCCCCACATGGAGTCAATGCCTTTAAGTTCTGGTATCGCACAGTCTGCAGTTAGTGCAGAGGATGAATGGGAATAGGGGGAACCAGTGAGAAACTAGCTGTAGCGGTTTCAATGGGCACATGTCACTCTAATATCACATCAGTAAGAAGAATTAACCAAAGGCACAGCAAGGTGCCCCAGAAGAAAAATAGGGCTTCAAGGAATCCTGTGGTTATGGGGCAAGACCACAAAAATAAGAGCTAAAAAATGGAGCTAAGGGCCACTGCAATTCAAAAACCTGCAGAGTTATAAAGGCCAACTATTTTTAAAAAATATATTGAGGTAAGGCTATGAAGAGGCATTGAAAGCAAGGCAGAATTGCAGGAAACCGATTTCAGGAGGTAGACTGGAATTGCATTGAAAGCATAGGAAAAGAGGCAGAACGTCCACAATGATGCACTTGGCCAAAAAGGGCGTATGCGTTTTTTCCTGAATATATTCAGGAAAAAACGCATACGCCCCTTTTTGGCCAACCAAGCAAGCTTGCAAAGGAAATCTGCACTACAATGAAGTCTCACGTCCCCCCGGTCAAAAGGGCCATCTGAAAAAAGTGTAAAATCCATAAAGGCACGACAGGCCATGGAGAACTGGGAGCCTTCTTATGCTGATGGGCGGGATGTAAATTGCCAACAGCCACTCTGGAGAAGTGTATGGTGTTTCCTGAAACATCTAAAAAACAAAGCAACAGAGCCTAGGGCACTTCCACTTATGGTCCTATAGCTTAGGGAAATTAAAATCAAAAAGACACAGCCACCCCAAAGTTTGGGACGGCTCTGTTTACAAGAACCTCGTTTACGGTACAAGTTCAATATCGCAGAAAGTGAAAAATGGATAAAGAACTTGTGGTACTTACGTACAATGCAATATCACTCAGCAATGAAATCTATGTCATCAGGCCCGTAGCAGCATAATGAGTGGATTCAGGTATGATGATTCGAACTGAAATAAGTCACACAGAAAAGAAACATCATAAGGTATCACTAATACACAGAATGTGAATTTGGCTACACATGAACTGAATTACAAAACAGAACAGTGTCTCAAGTTTAGAAAACCAACTTATGCTTGCTTAAGGGGGAAGGTGAGTTGGGGTGCTGCATAAAACCAGAGATTGAAATGAGCACAGATAAAGTTCCTTAAGCCAAATATGGAATAGACAAGAGCTACTCCTTGCTCAACGAAATGGACTCAACACCCCATATTAAACGCCTAAGAATGTACCTGACTAGTAAGTATCTTAAAACCTATGGATTGCTATGTCTCCAAAAGAGAATCAAGCGTGTGTACAGGGGCATAAACGCAGCAGTGATAGGATTGGAGAGGTTCGGTGAGCAAATGAAGACCCTTTGAAGTCATATAGCATGGTACCCATTACACGGGTCTCAACTCTCCAGGTTTAAGGTATTCTTCCTTCAGCTAAAACATGCATGTGGAACCCAGAGTATGATCAACCGTGTGAACGGGAGACGTGTTCAAATATGTCTCAGTTTTCCTCCCCTGGTACTCGGGTGCAACATTCCAGACGCTTTACTAACACTCTCCCCACTTGGAGAGTCAGCACCTTTAACCTCCTGTTTGGCCCCGTTTGCAATTTCTGCGGAAGATGAACAGGAATAGGGAGAACCAATGAGAGACTAGCTGGAGGTGTCTGGACGGGCAAATTTAACTCTCATTTCCCACCAGAAAGAGGAAATAACCAAAGGCTCAGCATGCCGTGCCGGAACCAGATTAGGGCCTGAAGCCATCCAGCGGTGTTGCAGCCAGCTTACAAGAAAACGAGTTGAAGAAAGGAGCTCAGGGGCACTGTAACTCACAAACCTGCAGAGTTATAAATGACAGCTATCGTCCAAAAATAGACTGAAGTAAGGCTGCCAAGAGGACTTGAAAGCGGGGCAGAATTGCAGGAAACCGATTTCAGGAGGTAGACTGGAATTGCATTGAAAGCATAGGAAAAGAGGCAGAACGTCCACAATGATGCACTTGGCCAAAAAGGGCGTATGCGTTTTTTCCTGAATATATTCAGGAAAAAACGCATACGCCCTATTTGGCCAACCAAGCAAGCTTGCAAAGGAAATCTGCACTACAATGAAGTCTCACTTCCCCCCGGTCAAAAGGGCCATCTGAAAAAAGTGTAAAATCCAGAAAGGCAGGACAGGCCATAGAGAACTGGGAGCCTTGTTATGCTGACGGGCGGGATGTAAATTGCCAACAGACACTCGGGAGAAGTGTATGGTGTTTCCTGAGACATCGAAAAAACAAAGCAACAGAGCCTAGGGCACTTCCACTTATGGTCCTATAGCTTAGGGAAATTAAAATCAAAAAGACACAGCCACCCCAAAGTTTGGGACGGCTCTGTTTACAAGAACCTCGTTTACAGTACAAGTTCAACATCGCAGAAAGTGAAAAATGGATAAAGAAGTTGTGGTATTTACTTACAAAGCAATATCACTCAGCAATGAAATCTATGTCATCAGGCCCTTAGCAGCACAATGAGTGGATTCAGGTATGATGATTCTAACTGAAATAAGTCACACAGAAAAAGAAACATCATAAGATATCAGTAATACACGGAATGTAAACTTGGCTACACAGGAACTGAATTACAGAACAGAACAGGGTCTCAAATTTAGAAAACCAACTTATGCTTGCTTAAGGGGAAAGGTGAGTTGGGGTGCTGCATAAAACCAGAGATTGAAATGAGCACAGATAAAGTTCCTTAAGCCAAATATGGAATAGACAAGAGCTACTCCTTGCTCAACGAAATGGACTCAACACCGCATATTAAACGCCTAAGAATGTACCTGACTTGTAAGTATCTTAAAACCTATGGATTGCTATGTCTCCGAAAGAGAATCAAGCATGTGTACAGGGGCATAAATGCAGCAGTGATAGGACTGGAGAGGTTCGTGAGCAAATGAAGACCCTTTGAAGTCATATTGCATGGTACCCATTCCACGGGTTTCAACTACCCAGGTTTAAGGTATTCTTCCTTCAGCTAAAACATGCATGTGGAACCTAGAGTATGATCAACCATGTGATCGGGAGACGTGTTCAAATATGTCTCAGTTTTCGTACCCTGGTACTCGGGTGCAACATTCCAGACGCTTACTAACACTCTCCCCACTTGGAGAGTCAGTCCCTTTAACCTCCTGTTTGGCCCAGTTTGCAATTTCTGCGGAAGATGAACAGGAACAGCGAGAATCAATGAGAGACTAGCTGGAGGTGTCTGGATGGGCAAATTTAACTCTCATTTCCCACCAGGAAGAGGAATTAACCAAAGGCTCAGCATGCCGTGCCAGAACCAGATTAGGGCCTGAAGACATCCTGCGGTGTTGTGGCCAGGTCACAAGAAAGCGAATTGAAGAAAGGAGCTCAGGGGCACTGTAATTCACAAACCTGCAGAGTTATAAATGACAGCTATCGTCCAAAAATAGACTGAAGTAAGGCTGCCAAGAGGACTTGAAAGCGGGGCAGAATTGCAGGAAACCGATTTCAGGAGGTAGACTGGAATTGCATTGAAAGCATAGGAAAAGAGGCAGAACGTCCACAATGATGCACTTGGCCAAAAAGTGCGTATGCGTTTTTTCCTGAATATATTCAGGAAAAAACGCATACGCCCTTTTTGGCCAACCAAGCGAACCTGCAAAGGAAATCTGCACTACAATGAAGTCTCACTTCCCCCCGGTCAAAAGGGCCATCTGAAAAAAGTGTAAAATCCAAAAAGGCAGGACAGGCCATGGAGAACTGGGAACCTTGTTATGGTGATGGGCGGGATGTAAATTGCCAACAACCACTGGAGAGTAGTGTATGGTGTTTCCTGAAACATCTAAAAAACAAAGCAAGAGAGCCTAGGGCACTTCCACTTATGGTCCTATAGCTTAGGGAATTTAAAATCAAAAAGACACAGCCACCCCAAAGTTTGGAACGGCTCTGTTTACAAGAACCTCGTTTACAGTACAAGTTCAACATCGCAGAAAGTGAAAAATGGATAAAGAAGTTGTGGTATTTACTTACAAAGCAATATCACTTAGCATTGAAATCTGTGTCATCAGGCCCTTAGCAGCACAATGAGTGGATTCAGGTATGATGATTCTAACTGAAATAAGTCACACAGAAAAAGAAACATCATAAGATATCAGTAATACACGGAATGTAAACTTGGCTACACAGGAACTGAATTACAGAACAGAACAGGGGCTCAAATTTAGAAAACCAACTTATGCTTGCTTAAGGGGAAAGGTGAATTGGGGTGCTGCATAAAACCAGAGATTGAAATGAGCACAGATAAAGTTCCTTAAGCCAAATATGGAATAGACAAGAGCTACTCCTGGCTCAACGAAATGGACTCAACACCGCATATTAAACGCCTAAGAATGTACCTGACTAGTAAGTATCTTAAAACCTATGGATTGCTATGTCTCCGAAAGAGAATCAAGCATGTGTACAGGGGCATAAACGCAGCAGTGATAGGATTGGAAAGCTTCAGTGAGCAAATGAAGACCCTTTGAAGTCATATTGCATGGTACCCATTCCACGGGTTTCAACTACCCAGGTTTTAGGTATTCTTCCTTCAGGTAAAACATGCATGTGGAACCCAGAATATGATCAACCATGTGATCGGGAGACGTGTTCAAATATGTCTCAGTTTTCGTACCCTGGTACTCAGGTGCAACATTCCAGACGCTTTACTAACACTCTCCCGACTTGGAGAGTCAGTCCCTTTAACCTCCTGTTTGGCCCAGTTTGCAATTTCTGCGGAAGATGAACAGGAATAGCGAGAACCAATGAGAGACTAGCTGGAGGTGTCTGGACGGGGAAATTTAACTCTCATTTCCCACCAGGAAGAGGAATTAACCAAAGGCTCAGCGTGCCGTGCCGGAACCAGATTAGGGCCTGAAGCCATCCTGCGGTGTTGCGTCCAGCTCACAAGAAAGCGAGTTGAAGAAAGGAGCTCAGGGGCACTGTAATTCACAAACCTGCAGAGTTATAAATGACAGCTATCGTCGAAAAATAGACTGAAGTAAGGCTGCCAAGAGGACTTGAAAGCGGGGCAGAATTGCAGGAAACCGATTTCAGGAGGTAGACTGGAATTGCATTGAAAGCATAGGAAAAGAGGCAGAACGTCCACAATGATGCACTTGGCCAAAAAGGGCGTATGCGTTTTTTCCTGAATATATTCAGGAAAAAACGCATACGCCCTTTTTGGCCAACCAAGCAAGCTTGCAAAGGAAATCTGCACTACAATGAAGTCTCACTTCCCCCCGGTCAAAAGGGCCATCTGAAAAAAGTGTAAAATCCAGAAAGGCAGGACAGGCCATGGAGAACTGGGAGCCTTGTTATGCTGATGGGCGGGATGTAAATTGCCAACAGACACTCGGGAGAAGTGTATGGTGTTTCCTGAAACAAATAAAAAACAAAGCAACAGAGCCTAGGTCACTGCCACTTATGGTCCTATAGCTTAGGGAAATTAAAATCAAAAAGACACAGCCACCCCAAATTTTGGGACGGCTCTGTTTACAAGAACCTCGTTTACAGTACAAGTTCAACATCGCAGAAAGTGAAAAATGGATAAAGAAGTTGTGGTATTTACTTACAAAGCAATATCACTCAGCAATGAAATCTATGTCATCAGGCCCTTAGCAGCACAATGAGTGGATTCAGGTATGATGATTCTAACTGAAATAAGTCACACAGAAAAAGAAACATCATAAGATATCAGTAATACACGGAATGTAAACTTGGCTACACAGGAACTGAATTACAGAACAGAACAGGGTCTCAAATTTAGAAAACCAACTTATGCTTGCTTAAGGGGAAAGGTGAGTTGGGGTGCTGCATAAAACCAGAGATTGAAATGAGCACAGATAAAGTTCCTTAAGCCAAATATGGAATAGACAAGAGCTACTCCTTGCTCAACGAAATGGACTCAACACCGCATATTAAACGCCTAAGAATGTACCTGACTTGTAAGTATCTTAAAACCTATGGATTGCTATGTCTCCGAAAGAGAATCAAGCATGTGTACAGGGGCATAAACGCAGCAGTGATAGGACTGGAGAGGTTCGTGAGCAAATGAAGACCCTTTGAAGTCATATTGCATGGTACCCATTCCACGGGTTTCAACTACCCAGGTTTAAGGTATTCTTCCTTCAGCTAAAACATGCATGTGGAACCTAGAGTATGATCAACCATGTGATCGGGAGACGTGTTCAAATATGTCTCAGTTTTCGTACCCTGGTACTCGGGTGCAACATTCCAGACGCTTACTAACACTCTCCCCACTTGGAGAGTCAGTCCCTTTAACCTCCTGTTTGGCCCAGTTTGCAATTTCTGCGGAAGATGAACAGGAACAGCGAGAATCAATGAGAGACTAGCTGGAGGTGTCTGGATGGGCAAATTTAACTCTCATTTCCCACCAGGAAGAGGAATTAACGAAAGGCTCAGCATGCCGTGCCAGAACCAGATTAGGGCCTGAAGACATCCTGCGGTGTTGCGGCCAGGTCACAAGAAAGCGAATTGAAGAAAGGAGCTCAGGGGCACTGTAATTCACAAACCTGCAGAGTTATAAATGACAGCTATCGTCCAAAAATATACTGAAGTAAGGCTGCCAAGAGGACTTGAAAGCGGGGCAGAATTGCAGGAAACCGATTTCAGGAGGTAGACTGGAATTGCATTGAAAGCATAGGAAAAGAGGCAGAACGTCCACAATGATGCACTTGGCCAAAAAGTGCGTATGCGTTTTTTCCTGAATATATTCAGGAAAAAACGCATACGCACTTTTTGGCCAACCAAGCAAACCTGCAAAGGAAATCTGCACTACAATGAAGTCTCACTTCCCCCCGGTCAAAAGGGCCATCTGAAAAAAGTGTAAAATCCAAAAAGGCAGGACAGGCCATGGAGAACTGGGAACCTTGTTATGGTGATGGGCGGGATGTAAATTGCCAACAACCACTGGAGAGTAGTGTATGGTGTTTCCTGAAACATCTAAAAAACAAAGCAACAGAGCCTAGGGCACTTCCACTTATGGTCCTATAGCTTAGGGAATTTAAAATCAAAAAGACACAGCCACCCCAAAGTTTGGAACGGCTCTGTTTACAAGAACCTCGTTTACAGTACAAGTTCAACATCGCAGAAAGTGAAAAATGGATAAAGAAGTTGTGGTATTTACTTACAAAGCAATATCACTCAGCATTGAAATCTGTGTCATCAGGCCCTTAGCAGCACAATGAGTGGATTCAGGTATGATGATTCTAACTGAAATAAGTCACACAGAAAAAGAAACATCATAAGATATCAGTAATACACGGAATGTAAACTTGGCTACACAGGAACGGAATTACAGAACAGAACAGGGGCTCAAATTTAGAAAACCAACTTATGCTTGCTTAAGGGGAAAGGTGAGTTGGGGTGCTGCATAAAACCAGAGATTGAAATGAGCACAGATAAAGTTCCTTAAGCCAAATATGGAATAGACAAGAGCTACTCCTTGCTCAACTAAATGGACTCAACACCGCATATTAAACGCCTAAGAATGTACCTGACTAGTAAGTATCTTAAAACCTATGGATTGCTATGTCTCCGAAAGAGAATCAAGCATGTGTACAGGGGCATAAACGCAGCAGTGATAGGATTGGAAAGCTTCAGTGAGCAAATGAAGACCCTTTGAAGTCATATTGCATGGTACCCATTCCACGGGTTTCAACTACCCAGGTTTTAGGTATTCTTCCTTCAGGTAAAACATGCATGTGGAACCCAGAGTATGATCAACCATGTGATCGGGAGACGTGTTCAAATATGTCTCAGTTTTCGTACCCTGGTACTCAGGTGCAACATTCCAGACGCTTTACTAACACTCTCCCGACTTGGAGAGTCAGTCCCTTTAACCTCCTGTTTGGCCCAGTTTGCAATTTCTGCGGAAGATGAACAGGAATAGCGAGAACCAATGAGAGACTAGCTGGAGGTGTCTGGACGGGCAAATTTAACTCTCATTTCCCACCAGGAAGAGGAAATAACCAAAGGCTCAGTGTGCCGTGCCGGAACTAGATTAGGGCCTGAAGCCATCCTGCGGTGTTGCGGCCAGGTCACAAGAAAGCAAGTTGAAGAAAGGAGCTCAGGGGCACTGTAATTCACAAACCTGCAGAGTTATAAATGACAGCTATCGTCGAAAAATAGACTGAAGTAAGGCTGCCAAGAGGACTTGAAAGCGGGGCAGAATTGCAGGAAACCGATTTCAGGAGGTAGACTGGAATTGCATTGAAAGCATAGGAAAAGAGGCAGAACGTCCACAATGATGCACTTGGCCAAAAAGGGCGTATGCGTTTTTTCCTGAATATATTCAGGAAAAAACGCATACGCCCTTTTTGGCCAACCAAGCAAGCTTGCAAAGGAAATCTGCACTACAATGAAGTCTCACTTCCCCCCGGGCAAAAGGGCCATCTGAACAAAGTGTAAAATCCAGAAAGGCAGGACAGGCCATGGAGAACTGGGAGCCTTGTTATGCTGATGGGCGGGATGTAAATTGCCAACAACCACTGGGGAGAAGTGTATGGTGTTTCCTGAAACATCTAAAAAACAAAGCAACAGAACCTAGGGCACTTCCACTTATGGTCCTATAGCTTAGGGAAATTAAAATCAAAAAGACACAGCCACCCCAAAGTTTGGAACGGCTCTGTTTACAAGAACCTCGTTTACAGTACAAGTTCAACATCGCAGAAAGTGAAAAATGGATAAAGAAGTTGTGGTATTTACTTACAAAGCAATATCACTCAGCAATGAAATCTGTGTCATCAGGCCCTTAGCAGAACAATGATTGGATTCAGGTATGATGATTCTAACTGAAGTAAGTCACACAGAAAAAGAAACATCATAAGATATCAGTAATACACGGAATGTAAACTTGGCTACACAGGAACTGAATTACAGAACAGAACAGGGTCTCAAATTTAGAAAACCAACTTATTCTTGCTTAAGGGTAAAGGTGAGTGGGGGTGCTGCATAAAACCAGAGATTGAAATTAGCACAGATAAAGTTCCTTAAGCCAAATATGGAATAGACAAGAGCTACTCCTTGCTCAACGAAATGGACTCAACACCGCATATTAAACGCCTAAGAATGTACCTGACTAGTAAGTATCTTAAAACCTATGGATTGCTATGTCTCCGAAAGAGAATCAAGCATGTTTACAGGGGCATAAACGCAGCAGTGATAGGATTGGAGAGGTTCGGTGAGCAAATGAAGACCCTTTGAAGTCATATTGCATGGTACCCATTCCACGCGTTTCAACTACCCAGGTTTAAGGTATTCTTCCTTCAGCTAAAACATGCATGTGGAACGTAGAGTATGATCAACCATGTGATCAGGAGACATGTTCAAATATGTCTCAGTTTTCCTCCCCTGCTACTCGGGTGCAACATTCCAGACGCTTTACTAACACTCTCCCCACTTGGAGAGTCAGTCCCTTTAACCTCCTGTTTGGCCCAGTTTGCAATTTCTGCGGAAGATGAACAGGAATAGCGAGAACCAATGAGAGGCTAGCTGGAGGTGTCTGGACGGGCAAATTTAACTCTCATTTCCCACCAGGAAGAGGAATTAACCAAAGGCTCAGCATGCCGGGCTGGAACCAGATTAGGGCCTGAAGCCATCCTGCGGTGTTGCGGCCAGGTCACAAGAAAGCGAGTTGAAGAAAGGAGCTCAGGGGCACTGTAATTCACAAACCTGCAGAGTTATAAATGACAGCTATCGTCCAAAAATAGACTGAAGTAAGGCTGCCAAGAGGACTTGAAAGCGGGGCAGAATTGCAGGAAACCGATTTCAGGAGGTAGACTGGAATTGCATTGAAAGCATAGGAAAAGAGGTAGAACGTCCACAATGATGCACTTGGCCAAAAAGGGCGTATGCGTTTTTTCCTGAATATATTCAGGAAAAAACGCATACGCCCTTTTTGGCCAACCAAGCAAGCTTGCAAAGGAAATCTGCACTACAATGAAGTCTCACTTCCCCCCGGTCAAAAGGGCCATCTGAACAAAGTGTAAAATCCAGAAAGGCAACAGGCCATTGAGAACTGGGAGCCTTGTTATGCTGATGGGCGGGATGTAAATTGCCAACAGACACTTGGGAGAAGTGTATGGTGTTTCCTGAAACATCTAAAAAACAAAGCAACAGAGCCTAGGGCACTTCCACTTATGGTCCTATAGCTTAGGGAAATTAAAATCAAAAAGACACAGCCACCCCAAAGTTTCGGACGCCTCTGTTTACAAGAACCTCGTTTACAGTACAAGTTCAACATCGCAGAAAGTGAAAAATGGATAAAGAAGTTGTGGTATTTACTTACAAAGCAATATCACTCAGCAATGAAATCTATGTCATCAGGCCCTTAGCATCACAATGAGTGGATTCAGGTATGATGATTCTAACTTAAATAAGTCACACAGAAAAAGAAACATCATAAGATATCAGTAATACACGGAATGTAAACTTGGCTACACAGGAACTGAATTACAGAACAGAACAGGGTCTCAAATTTAGAAAACCAACTTATGCTTGTTTAAGGGGAAAGGTGAGTTGGGTTGCTGCATAAAACCAGAGATTGAAATGAGCACAGATAAAGTTCCTTAAGCCAAATATGGAATAGACAAGAGCTACTCCTTGCTCCACGAAATGGACTCCACACCGCATATTAAACGCCTAAGAATGTACCTGACTAGTAAGTATCTTAAAACCTATGGATTGCTATGTCTCTGAAAGAGAATCAAGCATGTGTACAGGGGCATAAACGCAGCAGTGATAGGATTGGAGAGGTTCGGTGAGCAAATGAAGACCCTTTGAAGTCATATTGCATGGTACCCATTCCACGGGTTTCAACTACCCAGGTTTTAGGTATTCTTCCTTCAGCTAAAACATGCATGTGGAACCCAGAGTATGATCAACCATGTGATCGGGAGACGTGTTCAAATATGTCTCAGTTTTCCTCCCCTGGTACTCGGGTGCAACATTCCAGACGCTTTACTAACACTCTCCCCACTTGGAGAGTCAGCGCCTTTAACCTCCTGTTTGGCCCAGTTTGCAATTTCTGCGGAAGATGAACAGGAATAGCGAGAACCAATGAGAGACTAGCTGGAGGTGTCTGGACGGGCAAATTTAACTCTCATTTCCAACCAGGAAGAGGAATTTACCAAAGGCTCAGCGTGCCGTGCCGGAACCAGATTAGGGCCTGAAGCCATCCTGCGGTGTTGCGGCCAGGTCACAAGAAAGCGAGTTGAAGAAAGGAACTCAGGGGCACTGTAATTCACAAACCTGCAGAGTTATAAATGACAGCTATCCTCCAAAAATAGACTGAAGTAAGGCTGCCAAGAGGACTTGAAAGCGGGGCAGAATTGCAGGAAACCGATTTCTGGAGGTAGACTGGAATTGCATTGAAAGCATAGGAAAAGAGGCAGAACGTCCACAATGATGCACTTGGCCAAAAAGGGCGTATGCGTTTTTTCCTGAATATATTCAGGAAAAAACGCATACGCCCTTTTTGGCCAACCAAGCAAGCTTGCAAAGGAAATCTGCACTACAATGAAGTCTCACTTCCCCCCGGTCAAAAGGGCCATCTGAAAAAAGTGTAAAATCCAGAAAGGCAACAGGCCATTGAGAACTGGGAGCCTTGTTATGCTGATGGGCGGGATGTAAATTGCCAACAGACACTTGGGAGAAGTGTATGGTGTTTCCTGAAACATCTAAAAAACAAAGCATCAGAGCCTAGGGCACTTCCACTTATGGTCCTATAGCTTAGGGAAATTAAAATCAAAAAGACACAGCCACCCCAAAGTTTGGGACGCCTCTGTTTACAAGAACCTCGTTTACCGTACAAGTTCAATATCACAGAAAGTGAAAAATGGATAAAGAACTTGTGGTACTTACGTACAATGCAGTATCACTCAGCAATGAAATCTATGTCATCAGGCCCGTAGCAGCATATTGAGTGGATTCAGGTACGATGATTCTAACTGAAATAAGTCACACAGAAAAAGAAACATCATAAGATATCAGTAATACACGGAATGGAAACTTGGCTACACAGGAACTGAATTACAGAACAGAACAGGGTCTCAAATTTAGAAAACCAACTTATGCTTGCTTAAGGGGAAAGGTGAGTTGGGGTGCTGCATAAAACCAGAGATTGAAATGAGCACAGATAAAGTTCCTTAAGCCAAATATGGAATAGACAAGAGCTACTCCTTGCTCAACGAAATGGACTCAACACCGCATATTAAACGCCTAAGAATGTACCTGACTAGTGAGTATCTTAAAACCTATAGATTGCTATGTCTCCGAAAGAGAATCAAGCATGTGTACAGGGGCATAAACGCAGCAGTGATAGGATTGGAGAGGTTCGGTGAGCAAATGAAGACCCTTTGAAGTCATATTGCATGGTACCCATTACACGGGTCTCAACTCTGCAGGTTTAAGGTATTCTGCCTTCAGCTAAAACATGCATGTGGAACCCAAGTATGATCAACCATGTGAACGGGAGACGTGTTCAAATATGTCTCAGTTTTCCTCCCCTGGTACTCGGGTGCAACATTCCAGACGCTTTACTAACACTCTCCCCACTTGGAGAGTCAGCGCCTTTAACCTCCTGTTTGGCCCAGTTTGCAATTTCTGCGGAAGATGAACAGGAATAGCGAGAACCAATGAGAGACTAGCTGGAGGTGTCTGGACGGGCAAATTTAACTCTCATTTCCCACCAGGAAGAGGAAATAACCAAAGGCTCAGCGTGCCGTACCGGAACCAGATTAGGGCCTGAAGCCATCCTGCGGTATTGCGGCCAGCTCACAAGAAAGCGAGTTGAAGAAAGGAGCGCAGGGGCACTGTAATTCACAAACCTGCAGAGTTATAAATGACAGCTATCGTCCAAAAATAGACTGAAGTAAGGCTGCCAAGAGGACTTGAAAGCGGGGCAGAATTGCAGGAAACCGATTTCAGGAGGTACACTGGAATTGCATTGAAAGCATAGGAAAAGAGGCAGAACGTCCACAATGATGCACTTGGCCAAAAAGGGCGTATGCGTTTTTTCCTGAATATATTCAGGAAAAAACGCATACGCCCTTTTTGGCCAACCAAGCAAGCTTGCAAAGGAAATCTGCACTACAATGAAGTTTCACTTCCCCCCGGTCAAAAGGGCCATCTGAAAAAAGTGTAAAATCCAGAAAGGCAGGACAGGCCATGGAGAACTGGGAGCCTTGTTATGCTGATGGGCGGGATGTAAATTGCCAACAACCACTCGGGAGAAGTGTATGGTGTTTCCTGAAACATCTAAAAAACAAAGCAACAGAACCTAGGGCACTTCCACTTATGGTCCTATAGCTTAGGGAAATTAAAATCAAACAGACACAGCCACCCCAAAGTTTGGAACGCCTCTGTTTACAAGAACCTCGTTTACAGTACAAGTTCAACATCGCAGAAAGTGAAAAATGGATAAAAAAGTTGTGGTATTCAGTTACAAAACAATATCACTCAGCAATGAAATCTATGTCATCAGGCCCGTAGCAGCACAATGAGTGGATTCAGGTATGATGATTCTAACTGAAGTAAGTCACACAGAAAAAGAAACATCATAAGATATCACTAATACACGGAATGGAAACTTGGCTACACAGGAACTGAATTACAGAACAGAACAGGGTCTCAAATTTAGAAAACCAACTTATGCTTGCTTAAGGGGAAAGGTGAGTTGGGGTGCTGCATAAAACCAGAGATTGAAATGAGCACAGATAAAGTTCCTTAAGCCAAATATGGAATAGACAAGAGCTACTCCTTTCTCAACGAAATGGACTCAACACCGCATATTAAACGCCTAAGAATGTACCTGACTAGTAAGTATCTTAAAACCTATGGATTGCTATGTCTCCGAAGGGAAATCAAGCATGTGTACAGGGGCATAAACGCAGCAGTGATAGGATTGGAGAGGTTCGGTGAGCAAATGAAGACCCTTTGAAGTCATATTGCATGGTACCCATTCCACGGGTTTCAACTACCCAGGTTTTAGGTATTCTTCCTTCAGCTAAAACATGCATGTGGAACCCAAGTATGATCAACCATGTGAACGGGAGACGTGTTCAAATATGTCTCAGTTTTCGTACCCTGGTACTCGGGTGCAACATTCCAGACGCTTTACTAACACTCTCCCCACTTGGAGAGTCAGCACCTTTAACCTCCTGTTTGGCCCAGTTTGCAATTTCTGCGGAAGATGAACAGGAATAGCGAGAACCAATGAGAGACTAGCTGGAGGTGTCTGGACGGGCAAATTTAACTCTCATTTCCCACCAGGAAGAGGAATTAACCAAAGGCTCAGCGTGCCGTGCCGGAACCAGATTAGGGCCTGAAGCCATCCTGCGGTGTTGCGGCCAGCTCACAAGAAAGCGAGTTGAAGAAAGGAGCTCAGGGGCACTGTAATTCACAAACCTGCAGAGTTATAAATGACAGCTATCGTCCAAAAATAGACTGAAGTAAGGCTGCCAAGAGGACTTGAAAGCGGGGCAGAATTGCAGGAAACCGATTTCAGGAGGTAGACTGGAATTGCATTGAAAGCATAGGAAAAGAGGCAGAACGTCCACAATGATGCACTTGGCCAAAAAGGGCGTATGCGTTTATTCCTGAATATATTCAGGAGAAAACGCATACGCACTTTTTGGCCAACCAAGCAAGCTTGCAAAGGAAATCTGCACTACAATGAAGTCTCACTTCCCCCCGGTCAAAAGGGCCATCTGAAAAAAGTGTAAAATCCAGAAAGGCAGGACAGGCCATGGAGAACTGGGAGCCTTGTTATGCTGATGGGCGGGATGTAAATTGCCAACAGACACTCGGGAGAAGTGTATGGTGTTTCCTGAAACATCTAAAAAACAAAGCAACAGAGCCTAGGGCACTTCCACTTATGGTCCTATAGCTTAGGGAAATTAAAATCAAAAAGACACAGCCACCCCAAAGTTTGGGACGCCTCCGTTTACAAGAACCTCGTTTACCGTACAAGTTCAATATCACAGAAAGTGAAAAATGGATAAAGAACTTGTGGTACTTACGTACAATGCAGTATCACTCAGCAATGAAATCTATGTCATCAGGCCCATAGCAGCATAATGAGTGGATTCAGGTACGATGATTCTAACTGAAATAAGTCACACAGAAAAAGAAACATCATAAGATATCAGTAATACACGGAATGTAAACTTGGCTACACAGGAACTGCATTCCAAAACAGAACAGGGTCTCAAATTTAGAAAACCAACTTATGCTTGCTTAAGGGGAAAGGTGAGTTGGGGTGCTGCATAAAACCAGAGATTGAAATGAGCACAGATAAAGTTCCTTAAGCCAAATATGGAATAGACAAGAGCTACTCCTTGCTCAACGAAATGGACTCAACACCGCATATTAAACGCCTAAGAATGTACCTGACTAGTAAGTACCTTAACACCTATGGATTGCTATGTCTCCAAAAGAGAATCAAGCATGTGTACAGGGGCATAAACGCAGCAGTGATAGGATTGGAGAGGTTCGGTGAGCAAATGAAGACCCTTTGAAGTCATATTGCATGGTACCCATTACACGGGTCTCAACTCTCCAGGTTTAAGGTATTCTTCCTTCAGCTAAAACATGCATGTGGAACCTAGAGTATGATCAACCATGTGAACGGGAGACGTGTTCAAATATGTCTCAGTTTTCCTCCCCTGGTACTCGGGTGCAACATTCCAGACGCTTTACTAACACTCTCCCGACTTGGAGAGTCAGTCCCTTTAACCTCCTGTTTGGCCCAGTTTGCAATTTCTGCGGAAGATGAACAGGAATAGCGAGAACCAATGAGAGGCTAGCTGGAGGTGTCTGGACAGGCAAATTTAACTCTCATTTCCCACCAGGAAGAGGAATTAACCAAAGGCTCAGCATGCCGGGCCGGAACAAGATTAGGGCCTGAAGCCATCCTGTGGTGTTGCGGCCAGGTCACAAGAAAGCGAGTTGAAGAAAGGAGCTCAGAGGCACTGTAACTCACAAACCTGCAGAGTTATAAATGACAGCTATCGTCCAAAAATAGACTGAAGTAAGGCTGCCAAGAGGACTTGAAAGCGGGGCAGAATTGCAGGAAACCGATTTCAGGAGGTAGACTGGAATTGCATTGAAAGCATAGGAAAAGAGGCAGAACGTCCACAATGATGCACTTGGCCAAAAAGGGCGTATGCGTTTTTTCCTGAATATATTCAGGAAAAAACGCATACGCCCTTTTTGGCCAACCAAGCAAGCTTGCAAAGGAAATCTGCACTACAATGAAGTCTCACTTCCCCCCGGTCAAAAGGGCCATCTGAAAAAAGTGTAAAATCCAGAAAGTCAACAGGCCATTGAGAACTGGGAGCCTTGTTATGCTGATGGGCGGGATGTAAATTGCCAACAACCACTGGGGAGAAGTGTATGGTGTTTCCTGAAACATCTAAAAAACAAAGCAACAGAACCTAGGGCACTTCCACTTATGGTCCTATAGCTTAGGGAAATTAAAATCAAAAAGACACAGCCACCCCAAAGTTTGAAACGGCTCTGTTTACAAGAACCTCGTTTACAGTACAAGTTCAACATCGCAGAAAGTGAAATATGGATAAAGAAGTTGTGGTATTTACCTACCAAGCAATATCACTCAGCAATGAAATCTGTGTCATCAGGCCCTTACCAGCACAATGAGTGGATTCAGGTATGACGATTCTAACTGAAATAAGTCACACAGAAAAAGTAACATCATAAGATATCAGTAATACACGGAATGTAAAAATGGCTACACAGGAACTGAATTACAGAACAGAACAGGGTCTCAAATTTAGAAAACCAACTTATGCTTGCTTAAGGGTAAAGGTGAGTTGGGGTGCTGCATAAAACCAGAGATTGAAATGAGCACAGATAAAGTTCCTTAAGTCAAATATGGAATAGACTAGAACTACTCCTTGCTCAACGAAATGGACTCAACACCGCATATTAAACGCCTAAGAATGTACCTGACTAGTAAGTATCTTAAAACCTATGGATTGCTATGTCTCCGAAAGAGAATCAAGCATGTGTACAGGGGCATAAACGCAGCAGTGATAGGATTGGAGAGGTTCGGTGAGCAAATGAAGACCCTTTGAAGTCATATTGCATGGTACCCATTACACGTGTCTTAACTCTCCAGGTTTAAGGTATTCTTCCTTCAGCTAAAACATGCATGTGGAACCTAGAGTATGATCAACCATGCGATCGGGAGACGTGTTCAAATATGTCTCAGTTTTCGTACCCTGGTACTCGGGTGCAACATTCCAGACGCTTTACTAACACTCTCCCCACTTGGAGAGTCAGTCCCTTTAACCTCCTGTTTGGCCCAGTTTGCAATTTCTGCGGAAGATGAACAGGAATAGCGAGAACCAATGAGAGACTAGCTGGAGGTGTCTGGACAGGCAAATTTAACTCTCATTTCCCACCAGGAAGAGGAATTAACCAAAGGCTCAGCGTGCCGTGCCGGAACTAGATTAGGGCCTGAAGCCATCCTGCGGTGTTGCGGCCAGCTCACAAGAAAGCGAGTTGAAGAAAGGAGCTCAGGGGCACTGTAATTCACAAACCTGCAGAGTTATAAATGACAGCTATCGACCAAAAATAGACTGAAGTAAGGCTGCCAAGAGGACTTGAAAGCGGGGCAGAATTGCAGGAAACCGATTTCAGGAGGTAGACTGGAATTGCATTGAAAGCATAGGAAAAGAGGCAGAACGTCCACAATGATGCACTTGGCCAAAAAGGGCGTATGCGTTTTTTCCTGAATATATTCAGGAAAAAACGCATACGCCCTTTTTGGCCAACCAAGCAAGCTTGCAAAGGAAATCTGCACTACAATGAAGTCTCACTTCCCCCCGGTCAAAAGGGCCATCTGAAAAAAGTGTAAAATCCAGAAAGGCAGGACAGGCCATGGAGAACTGGGAGCCTTGTTATGCTGATGGGCGGGATGTAAATTGCCAACAACCACTCGGGAGAAGTGTATGGTGTTTCCTGAAACATCTAAAAAACAAAGCAACAGAGCCTAGGGCACTTCCACTTATGGTCCTATAGCTTAGGGAAATTAAAATCAAAAAGACACAGCCACCCCAAATTTGGGACTCCTCCGTTTACAAGAACCTCGTTTACCATACAAGTTCAATATCACAGAAAGTGAAAAATGGATAAAGAACTTGTGGTACTTACGTACAATGCAGTATCACTCAGCAATGAAATCTATGTCATCAGGCCCGTAGCAGCATAATGAGTGGATTCAGGTACGATGATTCTAACTGAAATAAGTCACACAGAAAAAGAAACATCATAAGATATCACTAATACACGGAATGTAAACTTGGCTACACAGGAACTGCATTCCAAAACAGAACAGGGTCTCAAATTTAGAAAACCAACTTATGCTTGCTTAAGGGGAAAGGTGAGTTGGGGTGCTGCATAAAACCAGAGATTGAAATGAGCACAGATAAAGTTCCTTAAGCCAAATATGGAATAGACAAGAGCTACTCCTTGCTCAACGAAATGGACTCAAAACCCCATATTAAACGCCTAAGAATGTACCTGACTAGTAAGTATCTTAAAACCTATGGATTGCTATGTCTCCAAAAGAGAATCAAGCATGTGTACAGGGGCATAAACGCAGCAGTGATAGGATTGGAGAGGTTCGGTGAGCAAATGAAGACCCTTTGAAGTCATATTGCATGGTACCCATTCCACGGGTTTCAACTACCCAGGTTTAAGGTATTCTTCCTTCAGCTAAAACATGCATGTGGAACCTAGAGTATGATCAACCATGTGATCGGGAGACGTGTTCAAATATGTCTCAGTTTTCCTCCCCTGGTACTCAGGTGCAACATTCCAGACGCTTTACTAACACTCTCCCCACTTGGAGAGTCAGTCCCTTTAACCTCCTGTTTGGCCCAGTTTGCAATTTCTGCGGAAGATGAACAGGAATAGCGAGAACCAATGAGAGGCTAGCTGGAGGTGTCTGGACGGGCAAATTTAACTCTCATTTCCCACCAGGAAGAGGAATTAACCAAAGGCTCACCATGCCGGGCCGGAACCAGATTAGGGCCTGAAGCCATCCTGCGGTGTTGCGGCCAGGTCACAAGAAAGCGAGTTGAAGAAAGGAGCTCAGGGGCACTGTAATTCACAAACCTGCAGAGTTATAAATGACAGCTATCGTCCAAAAATAGACTGAAGTAAGGCTGCCAAGAGGACTTGAAAGCGGGGCAGAATTGCAGGAAACCGATTTCAGGAGGTAGACTGGAATTGCATTGAAAGCATAGGAAAAGAGGCAGAACGTCCACAATGATGCACTTGGCCAAAAAGGGCGTATGCGTTTTTTCCTGAATATATTCAGGAAAAAACGCATACACCCTTTTTGGCCAACCAAGCAAGCTTGCAAAGGAAATCTGCACTACAATGAAGTCTCACTTCCCCCCGGTCAAAAGGGCCATCTGAAAAAAGTGTAAAATCCAGAAAGGCAACAGGCCATTGAGAACTGGGAGCCTTGTTATGCTGATGGGCGGGATGTAAATTGCCAACAACCACTAGGGAGAAGTGTATGGTGTTTCCTGAAACATCTAAAAAACAAAGCAACGGAACCTAGGGCACTTCCACTTATGGTCCTATAGCTTAGGGAAATTAAAATCAAAAAGACACAGCCACCCCAAAGTTTGGAACGGCTCTGTTTACACGAACCTCGTTTACAGTACAAGTTCAACATCGCAGAAAGTGAAAAATGGATAAAGAAGTTGTGGTATTCACTTACAAAGCAATATCACTCAGCAATGAAATCTGTCATCAGGCCCGTAGCAGCACAATGAGTGGATTCAGGTATGATGATTCTAACTGAAGTAAGTCACACAGAAAAAGAATCATCATAAGATATCAGTAATACACGGAATGGAAACTTGGCTACAGAGGAACTGAATTACAGAACAGAACAGGGTCTCAAATTTAGAAAACCAACTTATGCTTGCTTAAGGGTAAAGGTGAGTTGGGGTGCTGCATAAAACCAGAGATTGAAATGAGCACAGATAAAGTTCCTTAAGCCAAATATGGAATAGACAAGAGCTACTCCTTTCTCAACGAAATGGACTCAACACCGCATATTAAACGCCTAAGAATGTACCTGACTAGTAAGTATCTTAAAACCTATGGATTGCTATGTCTCCGAAGGGGAATCAAGCATGTGTACAGGGGCATAAACGCAGCAGTGATAGGATTGGAGAGGTTCGGTGAGCAAATGAAGACCCTTTGAAGTCATATTGCATGGTACCCATTCCACGGGTTTCAACTACCCAGGTTTTAGGTATTCTTCCTTCAGCTAAAACATGCATGTGGAACCTAGAGTATGATCAACCATGTGATCGGGAGACGTGTTCAAATATGTCTCAGTTTTCGTACCCTGGTACTCGGGTGCAAATTTCCAGACGCTTTACTAACACTCTCCCCACTTGGAGAGTCAGCGCCTTTAACCTCCTGTTTGGCCCAGTTTGCAATTTCTGCGGAAGATGAACAGGAATAGCGAGAACCAATGAGAGGCTAGCTGGAGGTGTCTGGACGGGCAAATTTAACTCTCATTTCCCACCAGGAAGAGGAAATAACCAAAGGCTCAGCGTGCCGTGCCGGAACCAGATTAGGGCCTGAAGCCATCCTGCGGTGTTGCGGCCAGCTCACAAGAAAGCGAGTTGAAGAAAGGAGCTCAGGGGCACTGTAATTCACAAACCTGCAGAGTTATAAATGACAGCTATCGTCCAAAAATAGACTGAAGTAAGGCTGCCAAGAGGACTTGAAAGCGGGGCAGAATTGCAGGAAACCGATTTCAGGAGTTAGACTGGAATTGCATTGAAAGCATAGGAAAAGAGGCAGAACGTCCACAATGATGCACTTGGCCAAAAAGGGCGTATGGGTTTTTTCCTGAATATATTCAGGAAAAAACGCATACGCCCTTTTTGGCCAACCAAGCAAGCTTGCAAAGGAAATCTGCACTACAATGAAGTCTCACTTCCCCCCGGTCAAAAGGGCCATCTGAAAAAAGTGTAAAATCCAGAAAGGCAGGACAGGCCATGGAGAACTGGGAGCCTTGTTATGCTGATGGGCGGGATGTAAATTGCCAACAACCACTCGGGAGAAGTGTATGGTGTTTCCTGAAACATCTAAAAAACAAAGCAACAGAACCTCGGGCACTTCCACTTATGGTCCTATAGCTTAGGGAAATTAAAATCAAAAAGACACAGCCACCCCAAAGTTTGAAACGGCTCTGTTTACAAGAACCTCGTTTACAGTACAAGTTCAACATCGCAGAAAGTGAAAAATGGATAAAGAAGTTGTAGTATTTACCTACCAAGCAATATCACTCAGCAATGAAATCTGTGTCATCAGGCCCTTAGCAGCACAATGAGTGGATTCAGGTATGATGATTCTAACTGAAATAAGTCACACAGAAAAAGTAACATCATAAGATATCAGTAATACACGGAATGTAAAAATGGCTACACAGGAACTGAATTACAGAACAGAACAGGGTCTCTAATTTAGAAAACCAACTTATGCTTGCTTAAGGGTAAAGGTGAGTTGGGCTGCTGCATAAAACCAGAGATTGAAATGAGCACAGATAAAGTTCCTTAAGTCAAATATGGAATAGACTAGAACTACTCCTTGCTCAACGAAATGGACTCAACACCGCATATTAAACGCCTAAGAATGTACCTGACTAGTAAGTATCTTAAAACCTATGGATTGCTATGTCTCCGAAAGAGAATCAAGCATGTGTACAGGGGCATAAACGCAGCAGTGATAGGATTGGAGAGGTTCGCTGAGCAAATGAAGACCCTTTGAAGTCATATTGCATGGTACCCATTACACGTGTCTTAACTCTCCAGGTTTAAGGTATTCTTTCTTCAGCTAAAACATGCATGTGGAACCTAGAGTATGATCAACCATGCGATCGGGAGACGTGTTCAAATATGTCTCAGTTTTCGTACCCTGGTACTCGGGTGCAACATTCCAGACGCTTTACTAACACTCTCCCCACTTGGAGAGTCAGTCCCTTTAACCTCCTGTTTGGCCCAGTTTGCAATTTCTGCGGAAGATGAACAGGAATAGCGAGAACCAATGAGAGACTAGCTGGAGGTCTCTGGACAGGCAAATTTAACTCTCATTTCCCACCAGGAAGAGGAATTAACCAAAGGCTCAGCGTGCCGTGCCGGAACTAGATTAGGGCCTGAAGCCATCCTGCGGTGTTGCGGCCAGCTCACAAGAAAGCGAGTTGAAGAAAGGAGCTCAGGGGCACTGTAATTCACAAACCTGCAGAGTTATAAATGACAGCTATCGACCAAAAATAGACTGAAGTAAGGCTGCCAAGAGGACTTGAAAGCGGGGCAGAATTGCAGGAAACCGATTTCAGGAGGTAGACTGGAATTGCATTGAAAGCATAGGAAAAGAGGCAGAACGTCCACAATGATGCACTTGGCCAAAAAGGGCGTATGCGTTTTTTCCTGAATATATTCAGGAAAAAACGCATACGCCCTTTTTGGCCAACCAAGCAAGCTTGCAAAGGAAATCTGCACTACAATGAAGTCTCACTTCCCCCCGGTCAAAAGGGCCATCTGAAAAAAGTGTAAAATCCAGAAAGGCAGGACAGGCCATGGAGAACTGGGAGCCTTGTTATGCTGATGGGCGGGATGTAAATTGCCAACAGACACTCCGGAGAAGTGTATGGTGTTTCCTGAAACATCTAAAAAACAAAGCAACAGAACCTAGGGCACTTCCACTTATGGTCCTATAGCTTAGGGAAATTAAAATCAAAAAGACACAGCCACCCCAAATTTGGGACTCCTCCGTTTACAAGAACCTCGTTTACCGTACAAGTTCAATATCACAGAAAGTGAAAAATGGATAAAGAACTTGTGGTACTTACGTACAATGCAGTATCACTCAGCAATGAAATCTATGTCATCAGGCCCGTAGCAGCATAATGAGTGGATTCAGGTACGATGATTCTAACTGAAATAAGTCACACAGAAAAAGAAACATCATAAGATATCACTAATACACGGAATGTAAACTTGGCTACACAGGAACTGCATTCCAAAACAGAACAGGGTCTCAAATTTAGAAAACCAACTTATGCTTGCTTAAGGGGAAAGGTGAGTTGGGGTGCTGCATAAAACCAGAGATTGAAATGAGCACAGATAAAGTTCCTTAAGCCAAATATGGAATAGACAAGAGCTACTCCTTGCTCAACGAAATGGACTCAACACCCCATATTAAACGCCTAAGAATGTACCTGACTAGTAAGTATCTTAAAACCTATGGATTGCTATGTCTCCAAAAGAGAATCAAGCATGTGTACAGGGGCATAAACGCAGCAGTGATAAGATTGGAGAGGTTTGGTGAGCAATTGAAGACCCTTTGAAGTCATATTGCATGGTACCCATTACACGGGTCTTAACTCTCCAGGTTTAAGGTATTCTTCCTTCAGCTAAAACATGCATGTGGAACCCAAGTATGATCAACCATGTGAACGGGAGACGTGTTCAAATATGTCTCAGATTTCCTCCCCTGGTACTCGGGTGCAACATTCCAGACCCTTTACTAACACTCTCCCCACTTGGAGAGTCAGCGCCTTTAACCTCCTGTTTGGCCCAGTTTGCAATTTCTGCGGAAGATGAACAGGAATAGCGAGAACCAATGAGAGGTTAGCTGGAGGTGTCTGGACGGGCAAATTTAACTCTCATTTCCCACCAGGAAGAGGAAATAACCAAAGGCTCAGCGTGCCGTGCCGGAACCAGATTAGGGCCTGAAGCCATCCTGCGGTGTTGCGGCCAGCTCACAAGAAAGCGAGTTGAAGAAAGGAGCTCAGGGGCACTGTAATTCACAAACCTGCAGAGTTATAAATGACAGCTATCGTCCAAAAATATACTGAAGTAAGGCTGCCAAAAGGACTTGAAAGCGGGGCAGAATTGCAGGAAACCGATTTCAGGAGGTAGACTGGAATTGCATTGAAAGCATAGGAAAAGAGGCAGAACGTCCACAATGATGCACTTGGACAAAAAGGGCGTATGCGTTTTTTCCTGAATATATTCAGGAAAAAACGCATACGCCCTTTTTGGCCAACCAAGCAAGCTTGCAAAGGAAATCTGCACTACAATGAAGTCTCACTTCCCCCCGGTCAAAAGGGCCATCTGAAAAAAGTGTAAAATCCAGAAAGGCAGGACAGGCCATGGAGAACTGGGAGCCTTGTTATGCTGATGGGCGGGATGTAAATTGCCAACAGACACTCCGGAGAAGTGTATGGTGTTTCCTGAAACATCTAAAAAACAAAGCAACAGAGCCTAGGGCACTGCCACTTATGGTCCTATAGCTTAGGGAAATTAAAATCAAAAAGACACAGCCACCCCAAAGTTTGGGACGCCTCTGTTTACAAGAACCTCGTTTACAGTACAAGTTCAACATCGCAGAAAGTGAAAAATGGATAAAGAATTTGTGGTATTTACTTACAAAGCAATATCACTCAGCAATGAAATCTGTGTCATCAGGCCCTTAGCAGCACAATGAGTGGATTCAGGTATGATGATTCTAACTGAAATAAGTCACACAGAAAAAGAAACATCATAAGATATCAGTAATACACGGAATGTAAACTTGGCTACACAGGAACTGAATTACAGAACAGAACAGGGTCTCAAATTTAGAAAACCAACTTATGCTTGCTTAAGGGTAAAGGTGAGTTGGGGTGCTACATAAAACCAGAGATTGAAATGAGCACAGATAAAGTTCCTTAAGCCAAATATGGAATAGACAAGAGCTACTCCTTGCTCAACGAAATGGACTCAACACCGCATATTAAACGCCTAAGAATGTACCTGACTAGAAAGTATCTTAAAACCTATGGATTGCTATGTCTCCGAAAGAGAATCAAGCATGTGTACAGGGGCATGAACGCAGCAGTGATAGGATTGGAGAGGTTCGGTGAGCAAATGAAGACCCTTTGAAGTCATATTGCATGGTACCCATTACACGGGTCTCAACTCTCCAGGTTTAAGGTATTCTTCCTTCAGCTGAAACATGCATGTGGAACCCAGAGTATGATCAACCGTGTGAACGGGAGACGTGTTCAAATATGTCTCAGTTTTCCTCCCCTGGTACTCGGGTGCAACATTCCAGACCCTTTACTAACACTCTCCCGACTTGGAGAGTCAGCGCCTTTAACCTCCTGTTTGGCCCAGTTTGCAATTTCTGCGGAAGATGAACAGCAATAGGGAGAACCAATGAGAGACTAGCTGGAGGTGTCTGGACGGGCAAATTTAACTCTCATTTCCCACCAGGAAGAGGAAATAACCAAAGGCTCAGCCTGCCGTGCCGGAAACATATTAGGGCCTGAAGCCATCCTGCGGTGTTGCGGCCAGCTCAAAAGAAAGCGAGTTGAAGAAAGGAGCTCAGGGTCTCTGTAATTCACAAACCTGCAGAGTTATAAATGACAGCTATCGTCCAAAAATATACTGAAGTAAGGCTGCCAAGAGGACTTGAAAGCGGGGCAGAATTGCAGGATACCGATTTCAGGAGGTAGACTGGAATTGCATTGAAAGCATAGGAAAAGAGGCAGAACGTCCACAATGATGCACTTTGCCAAAAGGGCGTATGCGTTTTTTCCTGAATATATTCAGGAAAAAACGCATACGCCCTTTTTGGCCAACCAAGCAAGCTTGCAAAGGAAATCTGCACTACAATGAAGTCTCACTTCCCCCCGGTCAAAAGGGCCATCTGAAAAAAGTGTAAAACCCAGAAAGGCAGGACAGGCCATGGAGAACTGGGAGCCTTGTTATGCTGATGGGCGGGATGTAAATTGCCAACAGACACTCGGGAGATGTGTATGGTGTTTCCTGAAACATCTAAAAAACAAAGCAACAGAGCCTAGGGCACTTCCACTTATGGTCCTATATCTTAGGGAAATTAATATCAAAAAGACACAGCAACCCCAAAATTTGGGATGGCTCTTTTTACAGAAATCTCTTCTACGGCACAAGTTAAATATCCCAGAGAGCAAATAATGGATAAAGAAGTTGCGGTACTTATGTACAACAGAATACCACTCAGCAATGAAATCTATGTCACCAGGCCCGTACCAGCATAATGAGTGCATTGAGGCACGATGATTCTAAGTGAAATAAGTCACACAGAAAAAGAAACATCATAAGGTATCACTAATACACGGAATGTGAACTTGGCTACACATGAACTGAATTACAAAACAGAACAGGGTCTCAAGTTTAGAAAACCAACTTATGCCTGCTTAAGGGGGAAGGTGAGTTGGGGTGCTGCATAAAAGCAGAGTTTGAAATTAGCACAGATACCGTTCCATAAGCCAAATATGTAATAGACAAGAGCTACCCCTTGCTCAACGAAATGGATTCAACAATGAGGTATCACCTCACACCTGGTAGAATAGGCATCATTGAAAATCTACAAACAAAAAATGCTGGAAAGGGTGTGGAGAAAAGGAACCCTCTTCCACTATTGTTGGGAATATAAATTGATACAGTCATTATGGAGAACAATATGGAATTTCTTAAGAAACTAACAATAGAATTACCATATGATACAGCAATCCCAGTACTGGACATATACCCAGACAAAACCATAAATCAAAAAGAGTCATTCACCGCAATGTTCATTGCATCACTATTTACAATATCGAGGTAATGGAAGCAACCTAAATGCCCACAGACAGACGAATGCATAAAGCTGTGGTACATATATAAAATGGAATAATACTCAGCCATGAAAAGGAATGAAATTGGGTCATTTGTAGAGACGTCGATGGATCTAGAGACTGTCATACAGAGTGAAGTAAGTCAGAAAGAGAAAAACAAATCTTGTATATTCATGCATATATGTGGAACCTAGAAAAACTGTACAGATTAACCATTTTGCAAGGCATAAATAGAGCAACAGATGTAGACAACAAACGTATGGACAACAAGGGGGGAAAGCTGTTGGGGGGGTGGTGGTGGGAGGAGTTGAGAGACTGGGATTGGCATGTATACATTTATATGTATAAAATAGATAACCAATAAGAACCTGCTGTATAAAAATATAAAATAAAATTCAAAATTAAAAAGAAGTAAAATTTAAAAAATAAAACAGAAAAAACAATTATTCCCTGCACATACATGTATTTATATGAATAAATTATTTCCATGCTTATATCTGTAAATACAAAAAAGAGGAATAAAATCTACCTTGAACCAAAAACGAAAAAGAGAAAAAAAACACAGAACCCACCAGTTACACAGAGGAAAACCATATCAGGGCACTTGCTCCAGTTGTAAACAATTCTGAAGTTGGTCAGTGGTGGGGAATCGTCTCCCATTCAGCCAGCAGCCCCCACGCAACAAGCGTCCTCATTGCAAAGCTGGGGCACCGTGCCGAGGCATCTGTGAGTAAACGTGAGCTGAGCCCCAGGCCAGTTGCTGCTGAACTATTCCCACCCGTCCCAGGTAAAACACCTGAATATATACAAGGACTTGAAAGCCTAGAGGAAGGGCCATAGAGCCACACGAGTGACAGCATGCCGGCCGACTTGGTGCCTGCAGGCCAGCCAGGATGGTCCTGGCCCTGGGTGCTCTTCTGGAAGATTTCCATTTCCCTGCCTGAGATACCCGTCCTGTCCCTGCCCCCACTGCTTTTTTCCTTCCTCACCTCTGCCCAGGGAGAAATTCCAGCAGCAGGTATGGGTGACACATCCTCTTCTTTAGCAGGTGGCAGCCTGGCAACTGCTGCAGAAAGTCCAGCAGAGCCCCACTCACACTGGGCCACCCACAAAGCCGTGGCCTCTCACTCCCTCCCACCAGCCCAGCCCCGAGACTGCTGACAGGGCAGAGAAAATGGCGTCAGGCACGGCTGCAGGGGCTCTTGCTGCCTGGAGTGGTATTTATATTGATCTCAACCCAGGCACACCTGGGGAGGGCTGGCCGGCACGGTAAGGCTGCCCAGGTCAGCCAATCATCACCCCTCAGGGGCTCACAGTTGCAGAAAATGGAACTTGCTGAACCGGCCAGGTCCAAGGAACAGGTGTGGGCTCCTGAGAGTCAGGATAGACAAGGGGCTGCAGCTTTGGCTTGTTTTCTAATCATTTTATCTGGCCCATGAGTGGGAGACAACTTCAAGAAAACCCTCTCCTAATGAGAGGAACCCAGGAGTCAGGCAGAGGAGGGGTGGGTGGTGGTTGGAGACAGAGGCCTGGTGCCCCGGGTGCAGTGGAAGTCTCTGGAAGACCAGGTGGAGGGAGGCCTCACGGAGTGATGCCCAGGGTCACAGACTTGTCGCAGCTGCTGTTTGTTAGTTCAAGTCCTGCTCTGAGGTGCTCTGTGTCAGCTCTGAGCGACAGGTGAGCTGGGGGTGCTCTGCAATGAGGGCTATGTGCACGGTTCCTGTGTGCCCAGCCCTGCCACGGTACCTGCAAGGGTAGCTCTGTATCCTGGGAGGGGCCTGACCACGAGAGCCCCGTGGGCTGGGGTGGGGGTGGGGTACCTGCCCAGGTGAGCTCCATATTCTGGGATTGGTCTGACCACGAGAGCCCCATGGGCTGCTGGGGACCTGGTAAAGGATGTCAGGACAGTCAGTGAAGCCACCGAGGATATACCTCCAGTTGCTCCTAATTCCTACACCCTGCTGGTCATTCTACCAACCACCAGGACATGGTATTCTGTATTAGTCTTCAATGATGCCTTCTTTTGTATTCCATTAGTCCCAGAGTCACAAGAAATTTTGGCTTGTGAGTGGCAGGACTCAACATACAACTAAAACAATACTTCCGGGCCGTCTGGCCCCAAGGGTGCAAAAATTCCCACACCATCTTTGGGGAAAGCTTAGCTAAAGACCTAAAAGTTCTACCTCTGGAAAAGGAAACCCTCCTTCAATATGCAGACGACATTCTGATCACCAGCCCTACTAAGGAGGCCTCTGAACTACCAAGCCAATAAAGGATAGAAGTTGTCCAAGAAAAAGCTCAAATATCACAGACTGCGGTGACCTGCCTGGGCTTCATTCTCACAGAAGGTCAGAGAAGCCCATCCCAGGAAAGGGAAGAAACCATTTTCAGCCTTACCCCTTTCTAAAACTAGAAGACAGCTTAGGGGTTCCTGGGGAGGCCAGGGTTTGCTGCTTCTGGATCCCTAGCTACAGTCTACTAGCTGGGCCTCTATATGAAACACTGAAAGGAAAAGATGATGATCCTTTTGAATAGAATCCAGAAGTGGCCTTTCAAGAATGGAAAGAGCAGTCAATTCAGACCCTTGCCCTGGAACTCCCAATTTAGCTAAACCCTTTGACCTTTACATTCCCGGTGAAAGGTGAATCGCCATTGGAGAATTAGTGCAAAAACTGGGACCACTTGAAATGGAACAATGCAAGAATGCCATCCAGGTAGGATAAACTACGGTCACTAAGGGGCTTGGCCCACTGCCACATCTGGCCAAGATACTGGCGGTATCTAAAAACCTGGAAATCAGCAGCCCAAAAGGCCACCTCCCTCCTAAGGGAAAAGGACCCCACGTGGTGATCCTAACCACCAACCATGCCCTGAAGTTGCAGGGTTCGCTCCGTGGGCACACCGACCTCGAGTGAGGAGGCCCTCCAACTCCAACATCCAGAGAGATAACCGGGGGCAACAGGGCACCATGACGACTCGTGTGAACATCACTTGACCTGGAGTTTCTCTCATAAAACAACAAGAGTGTGTCCCAAAAGAGTAGACTACTGCTTGCAGGACTTACTGCACCCAGAGGGGAGCTAATAATCTTGGCGGGGGAACAGTATACCACACTGTCACCATAGAAAAGCCTACAGACACCATGATGATGGTGGCCAATAAGACCGGCTGGACTCCTGTTTACTTCAAAAGGCTGTTGACTCAGTAGCCATCATGGTCCTTGATCACCACTGACCCTGGACTGTCTGGGAGTTGAGCGGGCAGGGCTCTGACACCTGGTGCTGTTTGTACGTTAATTCAGGGGCCTAACTGAAGAAAGCGCAGACTACTGGTCAGAGCATCTAGGCTGGCAGAGACGGTCAGCCTAAGGTGGCCGAACAAATGTGGGGCGGGGTGAAACCAGCCCCCACAGCGTCTCTGCACATCTCTTTCCTGGACCCTTAAAGGTCATTAGAATCTATAACACTTCCAATGCTGGTGCTCAGGTGGACGAGCAGGGAGGCAGGGGTCCTGGGGACAATCAACGTCACCGGGAGGCTGCTGGGGAGAAGCTCTGACCCTCGCCCCAGGGTATGAGGGCTCCCAACTCAGCACTCAGCAGTTACAGAAGAAGGGTCTGCACCCTCAGCACTCCAAGAATGAGGAACGGGACAAAAGGCAGAGGAGGGGTTTGTCCCCAGCAAAGCCCATTAAAAATCCCTGGGAGATAAAAATAGAATCTGGGCAATAAAGTCAAGTCTAACCTTTTTTATCCTTTGTGCTTTGTCTAATTTCACGTGCTCCTAGGGTCCCGCATGCAGAGGTTCCACACCCGGCACTTCAGACCAGATTTTCTAGTGCAGAATGGCTGGGTCGACACCTCAGCTCCTGGGGCCCAGTGCAGACTCCACGATATAGAGCCTGAGCTACAGCCAACCCAGCCCTCGAGAGCTCCGCCGCCTCCCTCCCTCCCACTGACTCTGACAGGATCTCTACACAGCAGCCCAGCCCACAGCCCATGGGGTAGTGCATGCTCTCACCTCTCCATTCTCTGATCAAAATATAAAGTTTCCTTTGCTTGTGAACCAAACTCAGTCTCGATCTCTTGGCCCCAATGACACTGGGCAGGGGGACACTTGTTGGGGTCCACTCTGGAGGATCAGTAACAGAAATTGAGACTATTGTAACCTCAATGAACAGATGTGTGAGCCAAACTGTAGTTATCATAGAACAGTGTATAAGGCTCGGGTAAAATAAGATGTTTTTAACACTTCCATTTGATATTTCCATCACTTTTTATAAGCAAGTTCAGTGAAAAGGTTTGTCTTATTTGTCAGGTCAATATTAGAGAAACGAAGTGATTTCTTTCCAAGGATGTACAGCTAATAATCTTGGTTAAACCTTCAATCTTGTTTTAAATGCTTTTCCATTGAAAATGATACCTCTCTTTCAGCTCCCCCATTTCTGAGAAGTATAAAATCTTATAATTTATTATTACCAAAGGGGAAAGGTGGGAGGAGGGATAAATTAACAGTTTGGAATGAACACATACACACTGCTATGTATAAAATAGATCATCAACAAGGAACTACTGTATAGCACAGGGAACTACACTCAACATTTTGCAATAACCTATAAGGGGAAATAATCTGAAAAAGAATAGATATTTTTATTGACATCATCTATCAATGACAGTTAAAGTGTAGCCTAAGGGAAGCTGGTGGTGAGTGCTTCTGACCCTGAAGACTTCAATCATCTAAAGTTTGGACTCTGCCTACTCCCCAAGGCCCTTAATGAACATATGTGTAGCCGTAGCTTAAAAACTTCCCCAGTTTGGGTTTTGGAGAGACACTGATTTTGAAAAAGCCCTGGTGTTCTCCTTACATGAATGGGACTCTTCCTACTGCTAAAACATGTCTGTCACACCCAGAGGATGGTATACCGTCTGATCGGGAAGAGTTTGGAAAAGGCATCTCATCTCCTCATCTCCTGGTGCTCGGGTTCACCCCTCCAGCGTCTTTACTAACAGTCTCCCCACTTGGAGATGTCAGCACTGTCAACATCCTGTTGCGTACAGTTTGGAATTTGTCCAGAGGATGAAGCGGAAGGATGAGGAACAATGAGAGACAAGTCCTAGGTGTTCAGACAGGCACATGTCACTCTAATTTCCAATCAGGAAGACGAATTGACCAAAGGCTAGGGTTGCCCATGGAAACAGTATAGGGCTTGAGGAAATCCCGCTGCTTTGTGGCCAGTTCCCATAAACACGAGTTGAACAATGGAACTCAGGGGCAGTAAAATTCACAAAACTGCAGAGTTGAAAATATCCATCACTGAAAAATGTCTTGAGGAAAGTCAGAGAAAAGGACTTGTAAGCAAGGGAGAATGGCAGGAAAGGGATTTGAGGAGGTAGAAAGGACTCGCCATTAAGCACAAGAAAAGGAGCTGAACATTGCCAACATTGCAGTTGGCCAAAAAGGGTGTATGCGTTCTTTTCTGTATATATTCAAGAAAAGGGCATACACTTTTTTAGCCAACCAAACAGGTGGGCACTGGAAGTCAATACTACAAAAGATATCACTTCGCATCAGTCAGAAGAGCCATCCTCATAAAGCGTAAACAACAGAAATGCAGGACAGGGCAACGAGAAGAGGGAGCCCTGTGAGACTTATAGTGGAAATGTATATTGCCAACGGCCATTCTGGAGAAGTGTATTGTGTTTACTAAAGCATCTAAAAAATGAGCTACAGAGCATAGGGCACTTGCACTCATGGGCGTATATCTTGGGAAAAACAAAAATCGAGAGGACACAGGCACCCCAATGTTTACCCCCTCTCTGTTTAAAAGATCCTCGACTAGGATATAACTTAAATGTCTCTGGAGGGAAAAAATGGATAGAGATGTGGTACTTAGGTAGAGTGGAATATTATTCAGCCTGGAAATCAATGAAATATGGCCAGTTGTAACGACTCCGGAGGAGTTACGTATGATCATTCTAAGTGACAGAATTCAAAAAGAAAAAGACACATATCATAAGATATCACTTAAAGGTGGAATCCAAAATGGCTACACATGAAATAAATTACAAAACAAAAACATAGTCAAATATGTAGAAAACACGCATAAGGCTGCTAAACGGGAAAGGTGGGGAGGGGTGAGGCATCATCCAGGAGGTTGAAATTAGCAAAGATACCATTCCAAATACCAAACTGATAATCAACAAGGCCTACACGGTAGCTAAAAGAACTGCACTCAGCACACTCAAGTCACCGGAAAAGAATATATACGACTGGTAAGAATCTGAAAAAGAATTTATTGATGTCTCTCTGTACGCGAATCAAGTGGATGTACAGCAGCAAGAAACAGAGCTTTGAAAATCAGCTGTAACCAATATAGTAATAAATTGAAAAAAATAAACGACAGAGAGACAGAGAAAACCTCTTACAACTTTTCCTCAGGGACGGTGATGCAACATGGATTGAACACATCTAGACCCACAGCAGGATGAGACATAAGGCTGGAAACTGTTTGCGCTAAGAGAAATGTGAGGTTGGGTGAGGAAATGCACACCCTTTAAAGTAATACTACCTGGTACCCATTCAATAGGTCCCAAATCTGCAGGTTCAAGGGATCTTCCTACAGCTAAAACATGCATGGAAAACCCAGAGGACTGTACACCATGTGATCGGGAGATGTGTCTAAAATGCACCTCATTTATCCTCTCCTGGTGCTCCTGTTCACCATTCCAGCCACGCTACTTAGAATCTCCCCACTTGGAGAATCAGCACATTTAAACTTCTGTTTCACACATTTTGCAAATTGTGAGGAGGATGAACGGGAAGAGGGGGGACCAATGAGAGAAGAGTTGTAGGGGTTTGGACGGGCACATATCACTCTAATTTCCCATTAAGAATAAGAATTAAAGAAAGGCTCAGCCTGCCTCGCCGGAGCCAAAATAGGGCCTGAAGCAATCCTGCGGGTTTGAGGCCAGCTCACAAAAGAGCAACTTAAACAATGGAGCTCAGGGTCACTGCAATTCACAAACCTGCAGAGTTATAAATGAAAACTAACGTCCAAAAATATGTTGAGGTAAGGCAAAGAAGAGGATCTGAATGCAAGACAGAATTGCAAGAAACAGATTTCAAGAGATAGATTGGACTCGTCTTTAACGCACATGAAAAGCGGCAGAATTTCGACAATGATGCAGTTGGCCCAAAAGGGCGTATGCGTTTTTTCCTGATTATATCCAGGAAAAAACGCATACGCACTTTATGGGCAACGAAGCAAGCAAGCAATGCAAATGTGCACAACAAAGAAGTCTCACTTCCCACCGGTCAAAAGGGCCATCCTAAAAAATTGTAAAAACCAGAAATGCAGGACAGGCCATGGAGAACAGGGAGCCTTTATACGCTGATGGGCAGTGTGTGAACTGCCGAGAGCCACTCTGGAGAAGTGTATGGTGGTTCCTAAATCATCTAAAAAACAGAGCTACAGAGCATAGGACACTTCCAATCATGGGAGTATATCTAGGGAAGTCTAAAAATCAACAAGACACAAGCACACCACAGTTTAGGGCTACTCTGTTTACAAGAACCTCAACTTCAGTACACCTTAAATATCCCAGGAAAGAGAACAATGGATAAAGAAGATGTGGTACTTATGTACAATGGAATATCTCTTCACCATGAAATCAATGTAATAAGGCTAGTAGAAGGATAAAGAGTGGATTTAGGTCCGATAATACTACTTGAAATAAGTCAAACAGAAAAAGAAACATATCATAAGATATCACTTATAGAGGGAGGGTAAATATGGCTGCACAAGAAATGAATTACAGAACAGAACAGTGTCTCACATTTAGAAAACACACTTATGTCAGCTTAAGGGGAAAGGAGAGGTGGGGTGATGCATAAAACCAGAGTTTGAAATTAGCACAGATACCGTTCAATAAACCAAATAGGTATTAGACAAGATCTACACCTTGCTCAATGAACAGGCCTCAACACACCCTATACACCGCAGAGAAATATATCTGAGGAATAAGAATCTTAAAACCCATGTATTGATATATCTCCATAAGGGAATCAAGTGTGTGCAGAGCGGCACAAACACAGCAGTGAAAAGGAGCTAAACCCCATTATAGAAATAAATTTTAAAAACAAAACGCTGAAACAATGAAAGAGAGAAAAATTCTTACAAAATTCGCTCAGGGGCTGTGATGCAACCTGGATTGACCACATATAAACCCACAGCTGGATAAGACATAAGGCTGGACACTTGGGGCTGACAGGATTGGTGAGCTTTGGTGAGCAACTGCCGAAAGTTTAATGCAATACTTCATGCTACTCAGTCCAAGGGTCCCAACACTCCAGGTTGAAGGGAATCTTCCTACAGCTAAACCATGCTTGGGAAACCCAGCGACTGGTATACCATATGATCGGGAAAGGTTTCTAAAACGCACCTCATTTTTCCTCTCCTGGGGCTCCGGATCGACATTCCAGCCGCTTTACTAACAACATCCCCACATGGAGTCAATGCCTTTAAGTTCTGGTATCGCACAGTCTGCAGTTAGTGCAGAGGATGAATGGGAATAGGGGGAACCAGTGAGAAACTAGCTGTAGCGGTTTCAATGGGCACATGTCACTCTAATATCACATCAGTAAGAAGAATTAACCAAAGGCACAGCAAGGTGCCCCAGAAGAAAAATAGGGCTTCAAGGAATCCTGTGGTTATGGGGCAAGACCACAAAAATAAGAGCTAAAAAATGGAGCTAAGGGCCACTGCAATTCAAAAACCTGCAGAGTTATAAAGGCCAACTATTTTTAAAAAATATATTGAGGTAAGGCTATGAAGAGGCATTGAAAGCAAGGCAGAATTGCAGGAAACCGATTTCAGGAGGTAGACTGGAATTGCATTGAAAGCATAGGAAAAGAGGCAGAACGTCCACAATGATGCACTTGGCCAAAAAGGGCGTATGCGTTTTTTCCTGAATATATTCAGGAAAAAACGCATACGCCCCTTTTTGGCCAACCAAGCAAGCTTGCAAAGGAAATCTGCACTACAATGAAGTCTCACGTCCCCCCGGTCAAAAGGGCCATCTGAAAAAAGTGTAAAATCCATAAAGGCACGACAGGCCATGGAGAACTGGGAGCCTTCTTATGCTGATGGGCGGGATGTAAATTGCCAACAGCCACTCTGGAGAAGTGTATGGTGTTTCCTGAAACATCTAAAAAACAAAGCAACAGAGCCTAGGGCACTTCCACTTATGGTCCTATAGCTTAGGGAAATTAAAATCAAAAAGACACAGCCACCCCAAAGTTTGGGACGGC
This sequence comes from Stenella coeruleoalba, assembly GCF_951394435.1. Classification (NCBI taxonomy): domain Eukaryota; kingdom Metazoa; phylum Chordata; class Mammalia; order Artiodactyla; family Delphinidae; genus Stenella; species Stenella coeruleoalba. The sequence continues at coordinate 70,802 of NW_027646034.1, read as the reverse complement.
TCTGTTTACAAGAACCTCGTTTACGGTACAAGTTCAATATCGCAGAAAGTGAAAAATGGATAAAGAACTTGTGGTACTTACGTACAATGCAATATCACTCAGCAATGAAATCTATGTCATCAGGCCCGTAGCAGCATAATGAGTGGATTCAGGTATGATGATTCGAACTGAAATAAGTCACACAGAAAAGAAACATCATAAGGTATCACTAATACACAGAATGTGAATTTGGCTACACATGAACTGAATTACAAAACAGAACAGTGTCTCAAGTTTAGAAAACCAACTTATGCTTGCTTAAGGGGGAAGGTGAGTTGGGGTGCTGCATAAAACCAGAGATTGAAATGAGCACAGATAAAATTCCTTAAGCCAAATATGGAATAGACAAGAGCTACTCCTTGCTCAACGAAATGGACTCAACACCCCATATTAAACGCCTAAGAATGTACCTGACTAGTAAGTATCTTAAAACCTATGGATTGCTATGTCTCCAAAAGAGAATCAAGCGTGTGTACAGGGGCATAAACGCAGCAGTGATAGGATTGGAGAGGTTCGGTGAGCAAATGAAGACCCTTTGAAGTCATATAGCATGGTACCCATTACACGGGTCTCAACTCTCCAGGTTTAAGGTATTCTTCCTTCAGCTAAAACATGCATGTGGAACCCAGAGTATGATCAACCGTGTGAACGGGAGACGTGTTCAAATATGTCTCAGTTTTCCTCCCCTGGTACTCGGGTGCAACATTCCAGACGCTTTACTAACACTCTCCCCACTTGGAGAGTCAGCACCTTTAACCTCCTGTTTGGCCCCGTTTGCAATTTCTGCGGAAGATGAACAGGAATAGGGAGAACCAATGAGAGACTAGCTGGAGGTGTCTGGACGGGCAAATTTAACTCTCATTTCCCACCAGAAAGAGGAAATAACCAAAGGCTCAGCATGCCGTGCCGGAACCAGATTAGGGCCTGAAGCCATCCAGCGGTGTTGCAGCCAGCTTACAAGAAAACGAGTTGAAGAAAGGAGCTCAGGGGCACTGTAACTCACAAACCTGCAGAGTTATAAATGACAGCTATCGTCCAAAAATAGACTGAAGTAAGGCTGCCAAGAGGACTTGAAAGCGGGGCAGAATTGCAGGAAACCGATTTCAGGAGGTAGACTGGAATTGCATTGAAAGCATAGGAAAAGAGGCAGAACGTCCACAATGATGCACTTGGCCAAAAAGGGCGTATGCGTTTTTTCCTGAATATATTCAGGAAAAAACGCATACGCCCTATTTGGCCAACCAAGCAAGCTTGCAAAGGAAATCTGCACTACAATGAAGTCTCACTTCCCCCCGGTCAAAAGGGCCATCTGAAAAAAGTGTAAAATCCAGAAAGGCAGGACAGGCCATAGAGAACTGGGAGCCTTGTTATGCTGATGGGCGGGATGTAAATTGCCAACAGACACTCGGGAGAAGTGTATGGTGTTTCCTGAAACATCGAAAAAACAAAGCAACAGAGCCTAGGGCACTTCCACTTATGGTCCTATAGCTTAGGGAAATTAAAATCAAAAAGACACAGCCACCCCAAAGTTTGGGACGGCTCTGTTTACAAGAACCTCGTTTACAGTACAAGTTCAACATCGCAGAAAGTGAAAAATGGATAAAGAAGTTGTGGTATTTACTTACAAAGCAATATCACTCAGCAATGAAATCTATGTCATCAGGCCCTTAGCAGCACAATGAGTGGATTCAGGTATGATGATTCTAACTGAAATAAGTCACACAGAAAAAGAAACATCATAAGATATCAGCAATACACGGAATGTAAACTTGGCTACACAGGAACTGAATTACAGAACAGAACAGGGTCTCAAATTTAGAAAACCAACTTATGCTTGCTTAAGGGGAAAGGTGAGTTGGGGTGCTGCATAAAACCAGAGATTGAAATGAGCACAGATAAAGTTCCTTAAGCCAAATATGGAATAGACAAGAGCTACTCCTTGCTCAACGAAATGGACTCAACACCGCATATTAAACGCCTAAGAATGTACCTGACTTGTAAGTATCTTAAAACCTATGGATTGCTATGTCTCCGAAAGAGAATCAAGCATGTGTACAGGGGCATAAACGCAGCAGTGATAGGACTGGAGAGGTTCGTGAGCAAATGAAGACCCTTTGAAGTCATATTGCATGGTACCCATTCCACGGGTTTCAACTACCCAGGTTTCAGGTATTCTTCCTTCAGCTAAAACATGCATGTGGAACCTAGAGTATGATCAACCATGTGATCGGGAGACGTGTTCAAATATGTCTCAGTTTTCGTACCCTGGTACTCGGGTGCAACATTCCAGACGCTTACTAACACTCTCCCCACTTGGAGAGTCAGTCCCTTTAACCTCCTGTTTGGCCCAGTTTGCAATTTCTGCGGAAGATGAACAGGAACAGCGAGAATCAATGAGAGACTAGCTGGAGGTGTCTGGATGGGCAAATTTAACTCTCATTTCCCACCAGGAAGAGGAATTAACGAAAGGCTCAGCATGCCGTGCCAGAACCAGATTAGGGCCTGAAGACATCCTGCGGTGTTGCGGCCAGGTCACAAGAAAGCGAATTGAAGAAAGGAGCTCAGGGGCACTGTAATTCACAAACCTGCAGAGTTATAAATGACAGCTATCGTCCAAAAATAGACTGAAGTAAGGCTGCCAAGAGGACTTGAAAGCGGGGCAGAATTGCAGGAAACCGATTTCAGGAGGTAGACTGGAATTGCATTGAAAGCATAGGAAAAGAGGCAGAACGTCCACAATGATGCACTTGGCCAAAAAGTGCGTATGCGTTTTTTCCTGAATATATTCAGGAAAAAACGCATACGCACTTTTTGGCCAACCAAGCAAACCTGCAAAGGAAATCTGCACTACAATGAAGTCTCACTTCCCCCCGGTCAAAAGGGCCATCTGAAAAAAGTGTAAAATCCAAAAAGGCAGGACAGGCCATGGAGAACTGGGAACCTTGTTATGGTGATGGGCGGGATGTAAATTGCCAACAACCACTGGAGGGTAGTGTATGGTGTTTCCTGAAACATCTAAAAAACAAAGCAACAGAGCCTAGGGCACTTCCACTTATGGTCCTATAGCTTAGGGAATTTAAAATCAAAAAGACACAGCCACCCCAAAGTTTGGAACGGCTCTGTTTACAAGAACCTCGTTTACAGTACAAGTTCAACATCGCAGAAAGTGAAAAATGGATAAAGAAGTTGTGGTATTTACTTACAAAGCAATATCACTCAGCATTGAAATCTGTGTTATCAGGCCCTTAGCAGCACAATGAGTGGATTCAGGTATGATGATTCTAACTGAAATAAGTCACACAGAAAAAGAAACATCATAAGATATCAGTAATACACGGAATGTAAACTTGGCTACACAGGAACTGAATTACAGAACAGAACAGGGGCTCAAATTTAGAAAACCAACTTATGCTTGCTTAAGGGGAAAGGTGAGTTGGGGTGCTGCATAAAACCAGAGATTGAAATGAGCACAGATAAAGTTCCTTAAGCCAAATATGGAATAGACAAGAGCTACTCCTTGCTCAACGAAATGGACTCAACACCGCATATTAAACGCCTAAGAATGTACCTGACTTGTAAGTATCTTAAAACCTATGGATTGCTATGTCTCCGAAAGAGAATCAAGCATGTGTACAGGGGCATAAACGCAGCAGTGATAGGACTGGAGAGGTTCGTGAGCAAATGAAGACCCTTTGAAGTCATATTGCATGGTACCCATTCCACGGGTTTCAACTACCCAGGTTTAAGGTATTCTTCCTTCAGCTAAAACATGCATGTGGAACCTAGAGTATGATCAACCATGTGATCGGGAGACGTGTTCAAATATGTCTCAGTTTTCGTACCCTGGTACTCGGGTGCAACATTCCAGACGCTTACTAACACTCTCCCCACTTGGAGAGTCAGTCCCTTTAACCTCCTGTTTGGCCCAGTTTGCAATTTCTGCGGAAGATGAACAGGAACAGCGAGAATCAATGAGAGACTAGCTGGAGGTGTCTGGATGGGCAAATTTAACTCTCATTTCCCACCAGGAAGAGGAATTAACCAAAGGCTCAGCGTGCCGTGCCAGAACCAGATTAGGGCCTGAAGACATCCTGCGGTGTTGCGGCCAGGTCACAAGAAAGCGAGTTGAAGAAAGGAGCTCAGGGGCACTGTAATTCACAAACCTGCAGAGTTATAAATGACAGCTATCGTCCAAAAATAGACTGAAGTAAGGCTGCCAAGAGGACTTGAAAGCGGGGCAGAATTGCAGGAAACCGATTTCAGGAGGTAGACTGGAATTGCATTGAAAGCATAGGAAAAGAGGCAGAACGTCCACAATGATGCACTTGGCCAAAAAGTGCGTATGCGTTTTTTCCTGAATATATTCAGGAAAAAACGCATACGCACTTTTTGGCCAACCAAGCAAACCTGCAAAGGAAATCTGCACTACAATGAAGTCTCACTTCCCCCCGGTCAAAAGGGCCATCTGAAAAAAGTGTAAAATCCAAAAAGGCAGGACAGGCCATGGAGAACTGGGAACCTTGTTATGGTGATGGGCGGGATGTAAATTGCCAACAACCACTGGAGAGTAGTGTATGGTGTTTCCTGAAACATCTAAAAAACAAAGCAACAGAGCCTAGGGCACTTCCACTTATGGTCCTATAGCTTAGGGAATTTAAAATCAAAAAGACACAGCCACCCCAAAGTTTGGAACGGCTCTGTTTACAAGAACCTCGTTTACAGTACAAGTTCAACATCGCAGAAAGTGAAAAATGGATAAAGAAGTTGTGGTATTTACTTACAAAGCAATATCACTCAGCATTGAAATCTGTGTCATCAGGCCCTTAGCAGCACAATGAGTGGATTCAGGTATGATGATTCTAACTGAAATAAGTCACACAGAAAAAGAAACATCATAAGATATCAGTAATACACGGAATGTAAACTTGGCTACACAGGAACTGAATTACAGAACAGAACAGGGGCTCAAATTTAGAAAACCAACTTATGCTTGCTTAAGGGGAAAGGTGAGTTGGGGTGCTGCATAAAACCAGAGATTGAAATGAGCACAGATAAAGTTCCTTAAGCCAAATATGGAATAGACAAGAGCTACTCCTTGCTCAACGAAATGGACTCAACACCGCATATTAAACGCCTAAGAATGTACCTGACTAGTAAGTATCTTAAAACCTATGGATTGCTATGTCTCCGAAAGAGAATCAAGCATGTGTACAGGGGCATAAACGCAGCAGTGATAGGATTGGAAAGCTTCAGTGAGCAAATGAAGACCCTTTGAAGTCATATTGCATGGTACCCATTCCACGGGTTTCAACTACCCAGGTTTTAGGTATTCTTCCTTCAGGTAAAACATGCATGTGGAACCCAGAGTATGATCAACCATGTGATCGGGAGACGTGTTCAAATATGTCTCAGTTTTCGTACCCTGGTACTCAGGTGCAACATTCCAGACGCTTTACTAACACTCTCCCGACTTGGAGAGTCAGTCCCTTTAACCTCCTGTTTGGCCCAGTTTGCAATTTCTGCGGAAGATGAACAGGAATAGCGAGAACCAATGAGAGACTAGCTGGAGGTGTCTGGACGGGCAAATTTAACTCTCATTTCCCACCAGGAAGAGGAATTAACCAAAGGCTCAGCGTGCCGTGCCGGAACCAGATTAGGGCCTGAAGCCATCCTGCGGTGTTGCGGCCAGCTCACAAGAAAGCGAGTTGAAGAAAGGAGCTCAGGGGCACTGTAATTCACAAACCTGCAGAGTTATAAATGACAGCTATCGTCCAAAAATAGACTGAAGTAAGGCTGCCAAGAGGACTTGAAAGCGGGGCAGAATTGCAGGAAACCGATTTCAGGAGGTAGACTGGAATTGCATTGAAAGCATAGGAAAAGAGGCAGAACGTCCACAATGATGCACTTGGCCAAAAAGGGCGTATGCGTTTTTTCCTGAATATATTCAGGAAAAAACGCATACGCCCTTTTTGGCCAACCAAGCAAGCTTGCAAAGGAAATCTGCACTACAATGAAGTCTCACTTCCCCCCGGTCAAAAGGGCCATCTGAAAAAAGTGTAAAATCCAGAAAGGCAGGACAGGCCATGGAGAACTGGGAGCCTTGTTATGCTGATGGGCGGGATGTAAATTGCCAACAACCACTCGGGAGAAGTGTATGGTGTTTCCTGAAACATCTAAAAAACAAAGCAACAGAACCTAGGGCACTTCCACTTATGGTCCTATAGCTTAGGGAAATTAAAATCAAAAAGACACAGCCACCCCAAAGTTTGGAACGGCTCTGTTTACAAGAACCTCGTTTACAGTACAAGTTCAACATCGCAGAAAGTGAAAAATGGATAAAGAAGTTGTGGTATTTACTTACAAAGCAATATCACTCAGCAATGAAATCTGTGTCATCAGGCCCTTAGCAGCACAATGAGTGGATTCAGGTATGATGATTCTAACTGAAATAAGTCACACAGAAAAAGAAACATCATAAGATATCAGCAATACACGGAATGTAAACTTGGCTACACAGGAACTGAATTACAGAACAGAACAGGGTCTCAAATTTAGAAAACCAACTTATTCTTGCTTAAGGGTAAAGGTGAGTTGGGGTGCTGCATAAAACCAGAGATTGAAATGAGCACAGATAAAGTTCCTTAAGCCAAATATGGAATAGAAAAGAGCTACTCCTTGCTCAACGAAATGGACTCAACACCGCATATTAAACGCCTAAGAATGTACCTGTCTAGTAAGTATCTTAAAACCTATGGATTGCTATCTCTCCGAAAGAGAATCAAGCATGTGTACAGGGGCATAAACGCAGCAGTGATAGGATTGGAGAGGTTCGTGAGCAAATGAAGACCCTTTGAAGTCATATTGCATGGTACCCATTACACGGGTCTCAACTACCCAGGTTTAAGGTATTCTTCCTTCAGCTAAAACATGCATGTGGAACCCAGAGTATGATCAACCGTGTGAACGGGAGACGTGTTCAAATATGTCTCAGTTTTCCTCCCCTGGTACTCGGGTGCAACAATCCAGACGCTTTACTAACACTCTCCCCACTTGGAGAGTCAGCACCTTTAACCTCCTGTTTGGCCCCGTTTGCAATTTCTGCGGAAGATGAACAGGAATAGGGAGAACCAATGAGAGACTAGCTGGAGGTGTCTGGACGGGCAAATTTAACTCTCATTTCCCACCAGAAAGAGGAATTAACCAAAGGCTCAGCATGCCGTGCCGGAACCAGATTAGGGCCTGAAGCCATCCAGCGGTGTTGCAGCCAGCTCACAAGAAAACGAGTTGAAGAAAGGAGCTCAGGGGCACTGTAATTCACAAACCTGCAGAGTTATAAATGACAGCTATCGTCCAAAAATAGACTGAAGTAAGGCTGCCAAGAGGACTTGAAAGCGGGGCAGAATTGCAGGAAACCGATTTCAGGAGGTAGACTGCAATTGCACTGAAAGCATAGGAAAAGAGGCAGAACGTCCACAATGATGCACTTGGCCAAAAAGGGCGTATGCGTTTTTTCCTGAATATATTCAGGAAAAAACGCATACGCGCTTTTTGGCCAACCAAGCAAGCTTGCAAAGGAAATCTGCACTACAATGAAGTCTCACTTCCCCCCGGTCAAAAGGGCCATCTGAAAAAAGTGTAAAATCCAGAAAGGCAGAACAGGACATGGAGAACTGGGAGCCTTGTTATGCTGATGGGCGGGATGTAAATTGCCAACAACCACATGGGAGAAGTGTATGGTGTTTCCTGAAACATCGAGAAAACAAAGCAACAGAGCCTAGGGCACTTCCACTTATGGTCCTATAGCTTAGGGAAATTAAAATCAAAAAGACACAGCCACCCCAAAGTTTGGAATGGCTCTGTTTACAAGAACCTCGTTTACAGTACAAGTTCAACATCGCAGAAAGTGAAAAATGGATAAAGAAGCTGTGGTATTTACCTACAAAGCAATAACACTCAGCAATGAAATCTATGTCATCAGGCCCTTAGCAGCACAATGAGTGGATTCAGGTATGATGATTCTAACTGAAGTAAGTCACACAGAAAAAGAAACATCATAAGATATCAGTAATACACGGAATGTAAACTTGGCTACACATGAACTGAATTACAGAACAGAACAGGGTCTCAATTTAGAAAACCAACTTATGCTTGCTTAAGGGTAAAGGTGAGTTGGGGTGCTGCATAAAACCAGAGATTGAAATGAGCACAGATAAAGTTCCTTAAGTCAAATATGGAATAGACAAGAGCTACTCCTTGCTCAAGGAAATGGACTCAACACCGCATATTAAACGCCTAAGAATGTACCTGACTAGTAAGTATCTTAAAACCTATGGATTGCTATGTCTCCGAAAGAGAATCAAGCATGTGTACAGGGGCATAAACGCAGCAGTGATAGGATTGGAGAGGTTCGGTGAGCAAATGAAGACCCTTTGAAGTCATATTGCATGGTACCCATTCCACGGGTTTCAACTACCCAGGTTTAAGGTATTCTTCCTTCAGCTAAAACATGCATGTGGAAGCAAGAGTATGATCATCCGTGTGAACGGGAGATGTGTTCAAATATGTCTCAGTTTTCGTACCCTGGTACTCGGGTGCAACATTCCAGACGCTTTACTAACACTCTCCCGACTTGGAGAGTCAGCGCCTTTAACCTCCTGTTTGGCCCAGTTTGCAATTTCTGCGGAGGATGAACAGGAATAGCGAGAACCAATGAGAGACTAGCTGGAGGTGTCTGGACGGGCAAATTTAACTCTCATTTCCCACCAGGAAGAGGAAATAACCAAAGGCTCAGCGTGCCCTGCCGGAACCAGATAAGGGCCTGAAGCCATCCTGCGGTGTTGCGGCCAGCTCACAAGAAAGCGAGTTGAAGAAAGGAGCTCAGGGGCACTGTAATTCACAAACCTGCAGAGTTATAAATGACAGCTATCGTCCAAAAATAGACTGAAGTAAGCCTGCCAAGAGGAATTGAAAGCGGGGCAGAATTGCAGGAAACCGATTTCAGGAGGTAGACTGGAATTGCATTGAAAGCATAGGAAAAGAGGCAGAACGTCCACAATGATGCACTTGGCCAAAAAGGGCGTATGCGTTTTTTCCTGAATATATTCAGGAAAAAACGCATACGCCCTTTTTGGTCAACCAAGCAAATTTGCAAAGGAAATCTGCACTACAATGAAGTCTCACTTCCCTCTGGTCAAAAGGGCCATCTGAAAAAGGTGTAAAATCCAGAAAGTCAGGACAGGCCATGGAGAACTGGGAACCTTGTTATGGTGATGGGCGGGATGTAAATTGCCAACAGACACTCGGGAGAAGTGTATGGTGTTTCCTGAAACATCTAAAAAACAAAGCAACAGAGCCTAGGGCACTGCCACTTATGGTCCTATAGCTTAGGGAAATTAAAATCAAAAAGACACAGCCACCCCAAAATTTGGAACGGCTCTGTTTACAAGAACCTCGTTTACAGTACAAGTTCAACATCGCAGAAAGTGAAAAATGGATAAAGAAGTTGTGGTATTTACTTACAAAGCAATATCACTCAGCAATGAAATCTGTGTCATCAGGCCCTTAGCAGCACAATGAGTGGATTCAGGTATGATGATTCTAACTGAAGTAAGTCACACAGAAAAAGAAACATCTTAAGATATCAGTAATACACGGAATGTAAACTTGGCTACACAGGAACTGAATTACAGAACAGAACAGTGTCTCAAATTTAGAAAAGCAACTTATGCTTGCTTAAGGGTAAAGGAGAGTTGGGGTGCTGCATAAAACCAGAGATTGAAATGAGCACAGATAAAGTTCCTTAAGCCAAATATGGAATAGACAAGAGCTACTCCTTGCTCAACGAAATGGACTCAACACCGCATATTAAACGCCTAAGAATGTACCTGACTAGTAAGTATCTTAAAACCTATGGATTGCTATGTCTCCGAAAGAGAATCAAGCATATGTACAGGGGCATAAACGCAGCAGTGATAGGATTGGAGAGGTTCGGTGAGCAAATGAAGACCCTTTGAAGTCATATTGCATGGTACCCATTCCACGGGTTTCAACTACCCAGGTTTAAGGTATTCTTCCTTCAGCTAAAACATGCATGTGGAACCTAGAGTATGATCAACCATGTGATCGGGAGACGTGTTCAAATATGTCTCAGTTTTCGTACCCTGGTACTCGGGTGCAACATTCCAGACACTTTACTAACACTCTCCCGACTTGGAGAGTCAGTCCCTTTAACCTCCTGTTTGGCCCAGTTTGCAATTTCTGCGGAAGATGAACAGGAATAGCGAGAACCAATGAGAGGCTAGCTGGAGGTGTGTGGATGGGCAAATTTAACTCTCATTTCCCACCAGGAAGAGGAATTAACCAAAGGCTCAGCGTGCCGTGCCGGAACCAGATTAAGGCCTGAAGCCATCCTGTGGTGTTGCGGCCAGGTCACAAGAAAGCAAGTTGAAGAAAGGAGCTCAGGGGCACTGTAATTCACAAACCTGCAGAGTTATAAATGACAGCTATCGTCCAAAAATAGACTGAAGTAAGGCTGCCAAGAGGACTTGAAAGCGGGGCAGAATTGCAGGAAACCGATTTCAGGAGGTAGACTGGAATTGCATTGAAAGCATAGGAAAAGAGGCAGAACGTCCACAATGATGCACTTGGCCAAAAAGGGCGTATGCGTTTTTTCCTGAATATATTCAGGAAAAAACGCATACGCCCTTTTTGGCCAACCAAGCAAGCTTGCAAAGGAAATCTGCACTACAATGAAGTCTCACTTCCCCCCGGTCAAAAGGGCCATCTGAAAAAAGTGTAAAATCCAGAAAGACAGGACAGGCCATGGAGAACTGGGAGCCTTGTTATGCTGATGGGCGGGATGTAAATTGCAAACAACCACTCGGGAGAAGTGTATGGTGTTTCCTGAAACATCTAAAAAACAAAGCAACAGAGCCTAGGGCACTTCCACTTATGGTCCTATAGCTTAGGGAATTTAAAATCAAAAAGACACAGCCACCCCAAAGTTTGGAAAAGCTCTGTTTACAAGAACCTCGTTTACAGTACAAGTTCAACATCGCAGAAAGTGAAAAATGGATAAAGAAGTTGTGGTATTTACTTACAAAGCAATATCACTCAACAATGAAATCTGTGTCATCAGGCCCTTAGCAGCACAATGAGTGGATTCAGGTATGATGATTCTAACTGAAATAAGTCACACAGAAAAAGAAACATCATAAGATATCACTAATACACGGAATGTAAACTTGGCTACACAGGAACTGCATTCCAAAACAGAACAGGGTCTCAAATTTAGAAAACCAACTTATGCTTGCTTAAGGGGAAAGGTGAGTTGGGGTGCTGCATAAAACCAGAGATTGAAATGAGCACAGATAAAGTTCCTTAAGCCAAATATGGAATAGACAAGAGCTACTCCTTGCTCAACGAAATGGACTCAACACCGCATATTAAACGCCTAAGAATGTACCTGACTAGTAAGTATCTTAAAACCTATGGATTGCTATGTCTCCGAAGGGGAATCAAGCATGTGTACAGGGGCATAAACGCAGCAGTGATAGGATTGGAGAGGTTCGGTGAGCAAATGAAGACCCTTTGAAGTCATATTGCATGGTACCCATTCCACGGGTTTCAACTACCCAGGTTTTAGGTATTCTTCCTTCAGCTAAAACATGCATGTGGAACCCAGAGTATGATCAACCATGTGATCGGGAGACGTGTTCAAATATGTCTCAGTTTTCGTACCCTGGTACTCGGGTGCAACATTCCAGACGCTTTACTAACACTCTCCCCACTTGGAGAGTCAGCACCTTTAACCTCCTGTTTGGCCCAGTTTGCAATTTCTGCGGAAGATGAACAGGAATAGCGAGAACCAATGAGAGACTAGCTGGAGGTGTCTGGACGGGCAAATTTAACTCTCATTTCCCACCAGGAAGAGGAATTAACCAAAGGCTCAGCGTGCCGTGCCGGAACCAGATTAGGGCCTGAAGCCATCCTGCGGTGTTGCGGCCAGCTCACAAGAAAGCGAGTTGAAGAAAGGAGCTCAGGGGCACTGTAATTCACAAACCTGCAGACTTATAAATGACAGCTATCGTCCAAAAATAGACTGAAGTAAGGCTGCCAAGAGGACTTGAAAGCGGGGCAGAATTGCAGGAAACCGATTTCAGGAGGTAGACTGGAATTGCATTGAAAGCATAGGAAAAGGGGCAGAACGTCCACAATGATGCACTTGGCCAAAAAGGGCGTATGCGTTTTTTCCTGAATATATTCAGGAAAAAACGCATACGCCCTTTTTGGCCAACCAAGCAAGCTTGCAAAGGAAATCTGCACTACAATGAAGTTTCACTTCCCCCCGGTCAAAAGGGCCATCTGAAAAAAGTGTAAAATCCAGAAAGGCAACAGGCCATTGAGAACTGGGAGCCTTGTTATGCTGATGGGCGGGATGTAAATTGCCAACAACCACTGGGGAGAAGTGTATGGTGTTTCCTGAAACATCTAAAAAACAAAGCAACAGAACCTAGGGCACTTCCACTTATGGTCCTATAGCTTAGGGAAATTAAAATCAAAAAGACACAGCCACCCCAAAGTTTGAAACGGCTCTGTTTACAAGAACCTCGTTTACAGTACAAGTTCAACATCGTAGAAAGTGAAAAATGGATAAAGAAGTTGTGGTATTTACCTACCAAGCAATATCACTCAGCAATGAAATCTGTGTCATCAGGCCCTTAGCAGCACAATGAGTGGATTCAGGTATGATGATTCTAACTGAAATAAGTCACACAGAAAAAGTAACATCATAAGATATCAGTAATACACGGAATGTAAAAATGGCTACACAGGAACTGAATTACAGAACAGAACAGGGTCTCAAATTTAGAAAACCAACTTATGCTTGCTTAAGGGTAAAGGTGAGTTGGGGTGCTGCATAAAACCAGAGATTGAAATGAGCACAGATAAAGTTCCTTAAGTCAAATATGGAATAGACTAGAACTACTCCTTGCTCAACGAAATGGACTCAACACCGCATATTAAACGCCTAAGAATGTACCTGACTAGTAAGTATCTTAAAACCTATGGATTGCTATGTCTCCGAAAGAGAATCAAGCATGTGTACAGGGGCATAAACGCAGCAGTGATAGGATTGGAGAGGTTCAGTGAGCAAATGAAGACCCTTTGAAGTCATATTGCATGGTACCCATTACACGTGTCTTAACTCTCCAGGTTTAAGGTATTCTTCCTTCAGCTAAAACATGCATGTGGAACCTAGAGTATGATCAACCATGCGATCGGGAGACGTGTTCAAATATGTCTCAGTTTTCGTACCCTGGTACTCGGGTGCAACATTCCAGACGCTTTACTAACACTCTCCCCACTTGGAGAGTCAGTCCCTTTAACCTCCTGTTTGGCCCAGTTTGCAATTTCTGCGGAAGATGAACAGGAATAGCGAGAACCAATGAGAGACTAGCTGGAGGTGTCTGGACAGGCAAATTTAACTCTCATTTCCCACCAGGAAGAGGAATTAACCAAAGGCTCAGCGTGCCGTGCCGGAACTAGATTAGGGCCTGAAGCCATCCTGCGGTGTTGCGGCCAGCTCACAAGAAAGCGAGTTGAAGAAAGGAGCTCAGGGGCACTGTAATTCACAAACCTGCAGAGTTATAAATGACAGCTATCGACCAAAAATAGACTGAAGTAAGTCCCGCAAGAAGACTTGAAAGCGGGGCAGAATTGCAGGAAACCGATTTCAGGAGGTAGACGGGAATTGCATTGAAAGCATAGGAAAAGAGGCAGAACGTCCACAATGATGCACTTGGCCAAAAAGGGCATATGCGTTTTTTCCTGAATATATTCAGGAAAAAACGCATACGCCCTTTTTGGCCAACCAAGCAAGCTTGCAAAGGAAATCTGCACTACAATGAAGTCTCACTTCCCCCCGGTCAAAAGGGCCATCTGAAAAAAGTGTAAAATCCAGAAAGGCAGGACAGGCCATGGAGAACTGGGAGCCTTGTTATGCTGATGGGCGGGATGTAAATTGCCAACAGACACTAGGGAGAAGTGTATGGTGTTTCCTGAAACATCTAAAAAACAAAGCAACAGAGCCTAGGGCACTTCCACTTATGGTCCTATAGCTTAGGGAAATTAAAATCAAAAAGACACAGCCACCCCAAATTTGGGACTCCTCCGTTTACAAGAACCTCGTTTACCGTACAAGTTCAATATCACAGAAAGTGAAAAATGGATAAAGAACTTGTGGTACTTACGTACAATGCAGTATCACTCAGCAATGAAATCTATGTCATCAGGCCCGTAGCAGCATAATGAGTGGATTCAGGTACGATGATTCTAACTGAAATAAGTCACACAGAAAAAGAAACATCATAAGATATCACTAATACACGGAATGTAAACTTGGCTACACAGGAACTGCATTCCAAAACAGAACAGGGTCTCAAATTTAGAAAACCAACTTATGCTTGCTTAAGGGGAAAGGTGAGTTGGGGTGCTGCATAAAACCAGAGATTGAAATGAGCACAGATAAAGTTCCTTAAGCCAAATATGGAATAGACAAGAGCTACTCCTTGCTCAACGAAATGGACTCAACACCCCATATTAAACGCCTAAGAATGTACCTGACTAGTAAGTATCTTAAAACCTATGGATTGCTATGTCTCCAAAAGAGAATCAAGCATGTGTACAGGGGCATAAACGCAGCAGTGATAAGATTGGAGAGGTTTGGTGAGCAATTGAAGACCCTTTGAAGTCATATTGCATGGTACCCATTACACGGGTCTTAACTCTCCAGGTTTAAGGTATTCTTCCTTCAGCTAAAACATGCATGTGGAACCCAAGTATGATCAACCATGTGAACGGGAGACGTGTTCAAATATGTCTCAGATTTCCTCCCCTGGTACTCGGGTGCAACATTCCAGACCCTTTACTAACACTCTCCCCACTTGGAGAGTCAGCGCCTTTAACTTCCTGTTTGGCCCAGTTTGCAATTTCTGCGGAAGATGAACAGGAATAGCGAGAACCAATGAGAGGTTAGCTGGAGGTGTCTGGACGGGCAAATTTAACTCTCATTTCCCACCAGGAAGAGGAAATAACCAAAGGCTCAGCGTGCCGTGCCGGAACCAGATTAGGGCCTGAAGCCATCCTGCGGTGTTGCGGCCAGCTCACAAGAAAGCGAGTTGAAGAAAGGAGCTCAGGGGCACTGTAATTCACAATCCTGCAGAGTTATAAATGACAGCTATCGTCCAAAAATATACTGAAGTAAGGCTGCCAAGAGGACTTGAAACCGGGGCAGAATTGCAGGAATCCGATTTCAGGAGGTAGACTGGAATTGCATTGAAAGCATAGGAAAAGAGGCAGAACGTCCACAATGATGCACTTGGACAAAAAGGGCGTATGCGTTTTTTCCTGAATATATTCAGGAAAAAACGGATACGCCCTTTTTGGCCAACCAAGCAAGCTTGCAAAGGAAATCTGCACTACAATGAAGTCTCACTTCCCCCCGGTCAAAAGGGCCATCTGGAAAAAGTGTAAAATCCAGAAAGGCAGGACAGGCCACGGAGAACTGGGAGCCTTGTTATGCTGATGGGCGGGATGTAAATTGCCCACAGACACTCCGGAGAAGTGTATGGTGTTTCCTGAAACATCTAAAAAACAAAGCAACAGAGCCTAGGGCACTGCCACTTATGGTCCTATAGCTTAGGGAAATTAAAATCAAAAAGACACAGCCACCCCAAAGTTTGGGACGCCTCTGTTTACAAGAACCTCGTTTACAGTACAAGTTCAACATCGTAGAAAGTGAAAAATGGATAAAGAAGTTGTGGTATTTACCTACCAAGCAATATCACTCAGCAATGAAATCTGTGTCATCAGGCCCTTAGCAGCACAATGAGTGGATTCAGGTATGATGATTCTAACTGAAATAAGTCACACAGAAAAAGTAACATCATAAGATATCAGTAATACACGGAATGTAAAAATGGCTACACAGGAACTGAATTACAGAACAGAACAGGGTCTCAAATTTAGAAAACCAACTTATGCTTGCTTAAGGGTAAAGGTGAGTTGGGGTGCTGCATAAAACCAGAGATTGAAATGAGCACAGATAAAGTTCCTTAAGTCAAATATGGAATAGACTAGAACTACTCCTTGCTCAACGAAATGGACTCAACACCGCATATTAAACGCCTAAGAATGTACCTGACTATTAAGTATCTTAAAACCTATGGATTGCTATGTCTCCGAAAGAGAATCAAGCATGTGTACAGGGGCATAAACGCAGCAGTGATAGGATTGGAGAGGTTCGGTGAGCAAATGAAGACCCTTTGAAGTCATATTGCATGGTACCCATTACACGTGTCTTAACTCTCCAGGTTTAAGGTATTCTTCCTTCAGCTAAAACATGCATGTGGAACCTAGAGTATGATCAACCATGCGATCGGGAGACGTGTTCAAATATGTCTCAGTTTTCGTACCCTGGTACTCGGGTGCAACATTCCAGACGCTTTACTAACACTCTCCCCACTTGGAGAGTCAGTCCCTTTAACCTCCTGTTTGGCCCAGTTTGCAATTTCTGCGGAAGATGAACAGGAATAGCGAGAACCAATGAGAGACTAGCTGGAGGTGTCTGGACAGGCAAATTTAACTCTCATTTCCCACCAGGAAGAGGAATTAACCAAAGGCTCAGCGTGCCGTGCCGGAACTAGATTAGGGCCTGAAGCCATCCTGCGGTGTTGCGGCCAGGTCACAAGAAAGCGAGTTGAAGAAAGGAGCTCAGGGGCACTGTAACTCACAAACCTGCAGAGTTATAAATGACAGCTATCGTCCAAAAATAGACTGAAGTAAGGCTGCCAAGAGGACTTGAAAGCGGGGCAGAATTGCAGGAAACCGATTTCAGGAGGTAGACTGGAATTGCATTGAAAGCATAGGAAAAGAGGCAGAACGTCCACAATGATGCACTTGGCCAAAAAGGGCGTATGCGTTTTTTCCTGAATATATTCAGGAAAAAACGCATACGCCCTTTTTGGCCAACCAAGCAAGCTTGCAAAGGAAATCTGCACTACAATGAAGTCTCACTTCCCCCCGGTCAAAAGGGCCATCTGAAAAAAGTGTAAAATCCAGAAAGGCAGGACAGGCCATGGAGAACTGGGAGCCTTGTTATGCTGATGGGCGGGATGTAAATTGCCAACAGACACTAGGGAGAAGTGTATGGTGTTTCCTGAAACATCTAAAAAACAAAGCAACAGAGCCTAGGGCACTTCCACTTATGGTCCTATAGCTTAGGGAAATTAAAATCAAAAAGACACAGCCACCCCAAATTTGGGACTCCTCCGTTTACAAGAACCTCGTTTACCGTACAAGTTCAATATCACAGAAAGTGAAAAATGGATAAAGAACTTGTGGTACTTACGTACAATGCAGTATCACCCAGCAATGAAATCTATGTCATCAGGCCCGTAGCAGCATAATGAGTGGATTCAGGTACGATGATTCTAACTGAAATAAGTCACACAGAAAAAGAAACATCATAAGATATCACTAATACACGGAATGTAAACTTGGCTACACAGGAACTGCATTCCAAAACAGAACAGGGTCTCAAATTTAGAAAACCAACTTATTCTTGCTTAAGGGGAAAGGTGAGTTGGGGTGCTGCATAAAACCAGAGATTGAAATGAGCACAGATAAAGTTCCTTAAGCCAAATATGGAATAGACAAGAGCTACTCCTTGCTCAACGAAATGGACTCAAAACCCCATATTAAACGCCTAAGAATGTACCTGACTAGTAAGTATCTTAAAACCTATGGATTGCTATGTCTCCAAAAGAGAATCAAGCATGTGTACAGGGGCATAAACGCAGCAGTGATAGGATTGGAGAGGTTCGGTGAGCAAATGAAGACCCTTTGAAGTCATATTGCATGGTACCCATTACACGGGTCTCAACTCTCCAGGTTTAAGGTATTCTTCCTTCAGCTAAAACATGCATGTGGAACCTAGAGTATGATCAACCATGTGAACGGGAGACGTGTTCAAATATGTCTCAGTTTTCCTCCCCTGGTACTCGGGTGCAACATTCCAGACGCTTTACTAACACTCTCCCGACTTGGAGAGTCAGTCCCTTTAACCTCCTGTTTGGCCCAGTTTGCAATTTCTGCGGAAGATGAACAGGAATAGCGAGAACCAATGAGAGGCTAGCTGGAGGTGTCTGGACGGGCAAATTTAACTCTCATTTCCCACCAGGAAGAGGAATTAACCAAAGGCTCAGCATGCCGGGCCGGAACAAGATTAGGGCCTGAAGCCATCCTGTGGTGTTGCGGCCAGGTCACAAGAAAGCGAGTTGAAGAAAGGAGCTCAGGGGCACTGTAACTCACAAACCTGCAGAGTTATAAATGACAGCTATCGTCCAAAAATAGACTGAAGTAAGGCTGCCAAGAGGACTTGAAAGCGGGGCAGAATTGCAGGAAACCGATTTCAGGAGGTAGACTGGAATTGCATTGAAAGCATAGGAAAAGAGGCAGAACGTCCACAATGATGCACTTGGCCAAAAAGGGCGTATGCGTTTTTTCCTGAATATATTCAGGAAAAAACGCATACGCCCTTTTTGGCCAACCAAGCAAGCTTGCAAAGGAAATCTGCACTACAATGAAGTCTCACTTCCCCCTGGTCAAAAGGGCCATCTGAAAAAAGTGTAAAATCCAGAAAGGCAACAGGCCATTGAGAACTGGGAGCCTTGTTATGCTGATGGGCGGGATGTAAATTGCCAACAACCACTGGGTAGAAGTGTATGGTGTTTCCTGAAACATCTAAAAAACAAAGCAACAGAACCTAGGGCACTTCCACTTATGGTCCTATAGCTTAGGGAAATTAAAATCAAAAAGACACAGCCACCCCAAAGTTTGAAACGGCTCTGTTTACAAGAACCTCGTTTACAGTACAAGTTCAACATCGCAGAAAGTGAAAAATGGATAAAGAAGTTGTGGTATTTACCTACCAAGCAATATCACTCAGCAATGAAATCTGTGTCATCAGGCCCTTAGCAGCACAATGAGTGGATTCAGGTATGACGATTCTAACTGAAATAATCACACAGAAAAAGTAACATCATAAGATATCAGTAATACATGGAATGTAAAAATGGCTACACAGGAACTGAATTACAGAACAGAACAGGGTCTCAAATTTAGAAAACCAACTTATGCTTGCTTAAGGGTAAAGGTGAGTTGGGGTGCTGCATAAAACCAGAGATTGAAATGAGCACAGATAAAGTTCCTTAAGTCAAATATGGAATAGACTAGAACTACTCCTTGCTCAACGAAATGGACTCAACACCGCATATTAAACGCCTAAGAATGTACCTGACTAGTAAGTATCTTAAAACCTATGGATTGCTATGTCTCCGAAAGAGAATCAAGCATGTGTACAGGGGCATAAACGCAGCAGTGATAGGATTGGAGAGGTTCGGTGAGCAAATGAAGACCCTTTGAAGTCATATTGCATGGTACCCATTACACGTGTCTTAACTCTCCAGGTTTAAGGTATTCTTCCTTCAGCTAAAACATGCATGTGGAACCTAGAGTATGATCAACCATGCGATCGGGAGACGTGTTCAAATATGTCTCAGTTTTCGTACCCTGGTACTCGGGTGCAACATTCCAGACGCTTTACTAACACTCTCCCCACTTGGAGAGTCAGTCCCTTTAACCTCCTGTTTGGCCCAGTTTGCAATTTCTGCGGAAGATGAACAGGAATAGCGAGAACCAATGAGAGACTAGCTGGAGGTGTCTGGACAGGCAAATTTAACTCTCATTTCCCACCAGGAAGAGGAATTAACCAAAGGCTCAGCGTGCCGTGCCGGAACTAGATTAGGGCCTGAAGCCATCCTGCGGTGTTGCGGCCAGCTCACAAGAAAGCGAGTTGAAGAAAGGAGCTCAGGGGCACTGTAATTCACAAACCTGCAGAGTTATAAATGACAGCTATCGACCAAAAATAGACTGAAGTAAGGCTGCCAAGAGGACTTGAAAGCGGGGCAGAATTGCAGGAAACCGATTTCAGGAGGTAGACTGGAATTGCATTGAAAGCATAGGAAAAGAGGCAGAACGTCCACAATGATGCACTTGGCCAAAAAGGGCGTATGCGTTTTTTCCTGAATATATTCAGGAAAAAACGCATACGCACTTTTTGGCCAACCAAGCAAGCTTGCAAAGGAAATCTGCACTACAATGAAGTCTCACTTCCCCCCGGTCAAAAGGGCCATCTGAAAAAAGTGTAAAATCCAGAAAGGCAGGACAGGCCATGGAGAACTGGGAGCCTTGTTATGCTGATGGGCGGGATGTAAATTGCCAACAACCACTCGGGAGAAGTGTATGGTGTTTCCTGAAACATCTAAAAAACAAAGCAACAGAGCCTAGGGCACTTCCACTTATGGTCCTATAGCTTAGGGAAATTAAAATCAAAAAGACACAGCCACCCCAAATTTGGGACTCCTCCGTTTACAAGAACCTCGTTTACCGTACAAGTTCAATATCACAGAAAGTGAAAAATGGATAAAGAACTTGTGGTACTTACGTACAATGCAGTATCACTCAGCAATGAAATCTATGTCATCAGGCCCGTAGCAGCATAATGAGTGGATTCAGGTACGATGATTCTAACTGAAATAAGTCACACTTAAAAAGAAACATCATAAGATATCACTAATACACGGAATGTAAACTTGGCTACACAGGAACTGCATTCCAAAACAGAACAGGGTCTCAAATTTAGAAAACCAACTTATGCTTGCTTAAGGGGAAAGGTGAGTTGGGGTGCTGCATAAAACCAGAGATTGAAATGAGCACAGATAAAGTTCCTTAAGCCAAATATGGAATAGACAAGAGCTACTCCTTGCTCAACGAAATGGACTCAAAACCCCATATTAAACGCCTAAGAATGTACCTGACTAGTAAGTATCTTAAAACCTATGGATTGCTATGTCTCCGAAAGAGAATCAAGCATGTGTACAGGGGCATAAACGCAGCAGTGATAGGATTGGAGAGGTTCGGTGAGCAAATGAAGACCCTTTGAAGTCATATTGCATGGTACCCATTCCACGGGTTTCAACTACCCAGGTTTAAGGTATTCTTCCTTCAGCTAAAACATGCATGTGGAACCTAGAGTATGATCAACCATGTGATTGGGAGACGTGTTCAAATATGTCTCAGTTTTCCTCCCCTGGTACTCAGGTGCAACATTCCAGACGCTTTACTAACACTCTCCCCACTTGGAGAGTCAGTCCCTTTAACCTCCTGTTTGGCCCAGTTTGCAATTTCTGCGGAAGATGAACAGGAATAGCGAGAACCAATGAGAGGCTAGCTGGAGGTGTCTGGACGGGCAAATTTAACTCTCATTTCCCACCAGGAAGAGGAATTAACCAAAGGCTCAGCGTGCCGTGCCGGAACCAGATTAGGGCCTGAAGCCATCCTGCGGTGTTGCGGCCAGCTCACAAGAAAGCGAGTTGAAGAAAGGAGCTCAGGGGCACTGTAATTCACAAACCTGCAGAGTTATAAATGACAGCTATCGTCCAAAAATAGACTGAAGTAAGCCTGCCAAGAGGAATTGAAAGCGGGGCAGAATTGCAGGAAACCGATTTCAGGAGGTAGACTGGAATTGCATTGAAAGCATAGGAAAAGAGGCAGAACGTCCACAATGATGCACTTGGACAAAAAGGGCGTATGCGTTTTTTCCTGAATATATTCAGGAAAAAACGGATACGCCCTTTTTGGCCAACCAAGCAAGCTTGCAAAGGAAATCTGCACTACAATGAAGTCTCACTTCCCCCCGGTCAAAAGGGCCATCTGAAAAAAGTGTAAAATCCAGAAAGGCAGGACAGGCCACGGAGAACTGGGAGCCTTGTTATGCTGATGGGCGGGATGTAAATTGCCAACAGACACTCCGGAGAAGTGTATGGTGTTTCCTGAAACATCTAAAAAACAAAGCAACAGAGCCTAGGGCACTGCCACTTATGGTCCTATAGCTTAGGGAAATTAAAATCAAAAAGACACAGCCACCCCAAAGTTTGGGACGCCTCTGTTTACAAGAACCTCGTTTACAGTACAAGTTCAACATCGCAGAAAGTGAAAAATGGATAAAGAATTTGTGGTATTTACTTACAAAGCAATATCACTCAGCAATGAAATCTGTGTCATCAGGCCCTTAGCAGCACAATGAGTGGATTCAGGTATGATGATTCTAACTGAAATAAGTCACACAGAAAAAGAAACATCATAAGATATCAGTAATACACGGAATGTAAACTTGGCTACACAGGAACTGAATTACAGAACAGAACAGGGTCTCAAATTTAGAAAACCAACTTATGCTTGCTTAAGGGTAAAGGTGAGTTGGGGTGCTGCATAAAACCAGAGATTGAAATGAGCACAGATAAAGTTCCTTAAGCCAAATATGGAATAGACAAGAGCTACTCCTTGCTCAACGAAATGGACTCAACACCGCATATTAAACGCCTAAGAATGTACCTGACTAGAAAGTATCTTAAAACCTATGGATTGCTATGTCTCCGAAAGAGAATCAAGCATGTGTACAGGGGCATGAACGCAGCAGTGATAGGATTGGAGAGGTTCGGTGAGCAAATGAAGACCCTTTGAAGTCATATTGCATGGTACCCATTACACGGGTCTCAACTCTCCAGGTTTAAGGTATTCTTCCTTCAGCTGAAACATGCATGTGGAACCCAGAGTATGATCAACCGTGTGAACGGGAGACGTGTTCAAATATGTCTCAGTTTTCCTCCCCTGGTACTCGGGTGCAACATTCCAGACCCTTTACTAACACTCTCCCGACTTGGAGAGTCAGCGCCTTTAACCTCCTGTTTGGCCCAGTTTGCAATTTCTGCGGAAGATGAACAGCAATAGGGAGAACCAATGAGAGACTAGCTGGAGGTGTCTGGACGGGCAAATTTAACTCTCATTTCCCACCAGGAAGAGGAAATAACCAAAGGCTCAGCCTGCCGTGCCGGAAACATATTAGGGCCTGAAGCCATCCTGCGGTGTTGCGGCCAGCTCAAAAGAAAGCGAGTTGAAGAAAGGAGCGCAGGGTCTCTGTAATTCACAAACCTGCAGAGTTATAAGTGACAGCTATCGTCCAAAAATATACTGAAGTAAGGCTGCCAAGAGGACTTGAAAGCGGGGCAGAATTGCAGGATACCGATTTCAGGAGGTAGACTGGAATTGCATTGAAAGCATAGGAAAAGAGGCAGAACGTCCACAATGATGCACTTTGCCAAAAGGGCGTATGCGTTTTTTCCTGAATATATTCAGGAAAAAACGCATACGCCCTTTTTGGCCAACCAAGCAAGCTTGCAAAGGAAATCTGTACTACAATGAAGTCTCACTTCCCCCCGGTCAAAAGGGCCATCTGAAAAAAGTGTAAAACCCAGAAAGGCAGGACAGGCCATGGAGAACTGGGAGCCTTGTTATGCTGATGGGCGGGATGTAAATTGCCAACAGACACTCGGGAGATGTGTATGGTGTTTCCTGAAACATCTAAAAAACAAAGCAACAGAGCCTAGGGCACTTCCACTTATGGTCCTATATCTTAGGGAAATTAATATCAAAAAGACACAGCAACCCCAAAATTTGGGATGGCTCTTTTTACAGAAATCTCTTCTACGGCACAAGTTAAATATCCCAGAGAGCAAATAATGGATAAAGAAGTTGCGGTACTTATGTACAACAGAATACCACTCAGCAATGAAATCTATGTCACCAGGCCCGTACCAGCATAATGAGTGCATTGAGGCACGATGATTCTAAGTGAAATAAGTCACACAGAAAAAGAAACATCATAAGGTATCACTAATACACGGAATGTGAACTTGGCTACACATGAACTGAATTACAAAACAGAACAGGGTCTCAAGTTTAGAAAACCAACTTATGCCTGCTTAAGGGGGAAGGTGAGTTGGGGTGCTGCATAAAAGCAGAGTTTGAAATTAGCACAGATACCGTTCCATAAGCCAAATATGTAATAGACAAGAGCTACCCCTTGCTCAACGAAATGGATTCAACAATGAGGTATCACCTCACACCTGGTAGAATAGGCATCATTGAAAATCTACAAACAAAAAATGCTGGAAAGGGTGTGGAGAAAAGGAACCCTCTTCCACTATTGTTGGGAATATAAATTGATACAGTCATTATGGAGAACAATATGGAATTTCTTAAGAAACTAACAATAGAATTACCATATGATACAGCAATCCCAGTACTGGACATATACCCAGACAAAACCATAAATCAAAAAGAGTCATTCACCGCAATGTTCATTGCATCACTATTTACAATATCGAGGTAATGGAAGCAACCTAAATGCCCACAGACAGACGAATGCATAAAGCTGTGGTACATATATAAAATGGAATAATACTCAGCCATGAAAAGGAATGAAATTGGGTCATTTGTAGAGACGTCGATGGATCTAGAGACTGTCATACAGAGTGAAGTAAGTCAGAAAGAGAAAAACAAATCTTGTATATTCATGCATATATGTGGAACCTAGAAAAACTGTACAGATTAACCATTTTGCAAGGCATAAATAGAGCAACAGATGTAGACAACAAACGTATGGACAACAAGGGGGGAAAGCTGTTGGGGGGGTGGTGGTGGGAGGAGTTGAGAGACTGGGATTGGCATGTATACATTTATATGTATAAAATAGATAACCAATAAGAACCTGCTGTATAAAAATATAAAATAAAATTCAAAATTAAAAAGAAGTAAAATTTAAAAAATAAAACAGAAAAAACAATTATTCCCTGCACATACATGTATTTATATGAATAAATTATTTCCATGCTTATATCTGTAAATACAAAAAAGAGGAATAAAATCTACCTTGAACCAAAAACGAAAAAGAGAAAAAAAACACAGAACCCACCAGTTACACAGAGGAAAACCATATCAGGGCACTTGCTCCAGTTGTAAACAATTCTGAAGTTGGTCAGTGGTGGGGAATCGTCTCCCATTCAGCCAGCAGCCCCCACGCAACAAGCGTCCTCATTGCAAAGCTGGGGCACCGTGCCGAGGCATCTGTGAGTAAACGTGAGCTGAGCCCCAGGCCAGTTGCTGCTGAACTATTCCCACCCGTCCCAGGTAAAACACCTGAATATATACAAGGACTTGAAAGCCTAGAGGAAGGGCCATAGAGCCACACGAGTGACAGCATGCCGGCCGACTTGGTGCCTGCAGGCCAGCCAGGATGGTCCTGGCCCTGGGTGCTCTTCTGGAAGATTTCCATTTCCCTGCCTGAGATACCCGTCCTGTCCCTGCCCCCACTGCTTTTTTCCTTCCTCACCTCTGCCCAGGGAGAAATTCCAGCAGCAGGTATGGGTGACACATCCTCTTCTTTAGCAGGTGGCAGCCTGGCAACTGCTGCAGAAAGTCCAGCAGAGCCCCACTCACACTGGGCCACCCACAAAGCCGTGGCCTCTCACTCCCTCCCACCAGCCCAGCCCCGAGACTGCTGACAGGGCAGAGAAAATGGCGTCAGGCACGGCTGCAGGGGCTCTTGCTGCCTGGAGTGGTATTTATATTGATCTCAACCCAGGCACACCTGGGGAGGGCTGGCCGGCACGGTAAGGCTGCCCAGGTCAGCCAATCATCACCCCTCAGGGGCTCACAGTTGCAGAAAATGGAACTTGCTGAACCGGCCAGGTCCAAGGAACAGGTGTGGGCTCCTGAGAGTCAGGATAGACAAGGGGCTGCAGCTTTGGCTTGTTTTCTAATCATTTTATCTGGCCCATGAGTGGGAGACAACTTCAAGAAAACCCTCTCCTAATGAGAGGAACCCAGGAGTCAGGGAGAGGAGGGGTGGGTGGTGGTTGGAGACAGAGGCCTGGTGCCCCGGGTGCAGTGGAAGTCTCTGGAAGACCAGGTGGAGGGAGGCCTCACGGAGTGATGCCCAGGGTCACAGACTTGTCGCAGCTGCTGTTTGTTAGTTCAAGTCCTGCTCTGAGGTGCTCTGTGTCAGCTCTGAGCGACAGGTGAGCTGGGGGTGCTCTGCAATGAGGGCTATGTGCACGGTTCCTGTGTGCCCAGCCCTGCCACGGTACCTGCAAGGGTAGCTCTGTATCCTGGGAGGGGCCTGACCACGAGAGCCCCGTGGGCTGGGGTGGGGGTGGGGTACCTGCCCAGGTGAGCTCCATATTCTGGGATTGGTCTGACCACGAGAGCCCCATGGGCTGCTGGGGACCTGGTAAAGGATGTCAGGACAGTCAGTGAAGCCACCGAGGATATACCTCCAGTTGCTCCTAATTCCTACACCCTGCTGGTCATTCTACCAACCACCAGGACATGGTATTCTGTATTAGTCTTCAATGATGCCTTCTTTTGTATTCCATTAGTCCCAGAGTCACAAGAAATTTTGGCTTGTGAGTGGCAGGACTCAACATACAACTAAAACAATACTTCCGGGCCGTCTGGCCCCAAGGGTGCAAAAATTCCCACACCATCTTTGGGGAAAGCTTAGCTAAAGACCTAAAAGTTCTACCTCTGGAAAAGGAAACCCTCCTTCAATATGCAGACGACATTCTGATCACCAGCCCTACTAAGGAGGCCTCTGAACTACCAAGCCAATAAAGGATAGAAGTTGTCCAAGAAAAAGCTCAAATATCACAGACTGCGGTGACCTGCCTGGGCTTCATTCTCACAGAAGGTCAGAGAAGCCCATCCCAGGAAAGGGAAGAAACCATTTTCAGCCTTACCCCTTTCTAAAACTAGAAGACAGCTTAGGGGTTCCTGGGGAGGCCAGGGTTTGCTGCTTCTGGATCCCTAGCTACAGTCTACTAGCTGGGCCTCTATATGAAACACTGAAAGGAAAAGATGATGATCCTTTTGAATAGAATCCAGAAGTGGCCTTTCAAGAATGGAAAGAGCAGTCAATTCAGACCCTTGCCCTGGAACTCCCAATTTAGCTAAACCCTTTGACCTTTACATTCCCGGTGAAAGGTGAATCGCCATTGGAGAATTAGTGCAAAAACTGGGACCACTTGAAATGGAACAATGCAAGAATGCCATCCAGGTAGGATAAACTACGGTCACTAAGGGGCTTGGCCCACTGCCACATCTGGCCAAGATACTGGCGGTATCTAAAAACCTGGAAATCAGCAGCCCAAAAGGCCACCTCCCTCCTAAGGGAAAAGGACCCCACGTGGTGATCCTAACCACCAACCATGCCCTGAAGTTGCAGGGTTCGCTCCGTGGGCACACCGACCTCGAGTGAGGAGGCCCTCCAACTCCAACATCCAGAGAGATAACCGGGGGCAACAGGGCACCATGACGACTCGTGTGAACATCACTTGACCTGGAGTTTCTCTCATAAAACAACAAGAGTGTGTCCCAAAAGAGTAGACTACTGCTTGCAGGACTTACTGCACCCAGAGGGGAGCTAATAATCTTGGCGGGGGAACAGTATACCACACTGTCACCATAGAAAAGCCTACAGACACCATGATGATGGTGGCCAATAAGACCGGCTGGACTCCTGTTTACTTCAAAAGGCTGTTGACTCAGTAGCCATCATGGTCCTTGATCACCACTGACCCTGGACTGTCTGGGAGTTGAGCGGGCAGGGCTCTGACACCTGGTGCTGTTTGTACGTTAATTCAGGGGCCTAACTGAAGAAAGCGCAGACTACTGGTCAGAGCATCTAGGCTGGCAGAGACGGTCAGCCTAAGGTGGCCGAACAAATGTGGGGCGGGGTGAAACCAGCCCCCACAGCGTCTCTGCACATCTCTTTCCTGGACCCTTAAAGGTCATTAGAATCTATAACACTTCCAATGCTGGTGCTCAGGTGGACGAGCAGGGAGGCAGGGGTCCTGGGGACAATCAACGTCACCGGGAGGCTGCTGGGGAGAAGCTCTGACCCTCGCCCCAGGGTATGAGGGCTCCCAACTCAGCACTCAGCAGTTACAGAAGAAGGGTCTGCACCCTCAGCACTCCAAGAATGAGGAACGGGACAAAAGGCAGAGGAGGGGTTTGTCCCCAGCAAAGCCCATTAAAAATCCCTGGGAGATAAAAATAGAATCTGGGCAATAAAGTCAAGTCTAACCTTTTTTATCCTTTGTGCTTTGTCTAATTTCACGTGCTCCTAGGGTCCCGCATGCAGAGGTTCCACACCCGGCACTTCAGACCAGATTTTCTAGTGCAGAATGGCTGGGTCGACACCTCAGCTCCTGGGGCCCAGTGCAGACTCCACGATATAGAGCCTGAGCTACAGCCAACCCAGCCCTCGAGAGCTCCGCCGCCTCCCTCCCTCCCACTGACTCTGACAGGATCTCTACACAGCAGCCCAGCCCACAGCCCATGGGGTAGTGCATGCTCTCACCTCTCCATTCTCTGATCAAAATATAAAGTTTCCTTTGCTTGTGAACCAAACTCAGTCTCGATCTCTTGGCCCCAATGACACTGGGCAGGGGGACACTTGTTGGGGTCCACTCTGGAGGATCAATAACAGAAATTGAGACTATTGTAACCTCAATGAACAGATGTGTGAGCCAAACTGTAGTTAACATAGAACAGTGTATAAGGCTCGGGTAAAATAAGATGTTTTTAACACTTCCATTTGATATTTCCATCACTTTTTATAAGCAAGTTCAGTGAAAAGGTTTGTCTTATTTGTCAGGTCAATATTAGAGAAACGAAGTGATTTCTTTCCAAGGATGTACAGCTAATAATCTTGGTTAAACCTTCAATCTTGTTTTAAATGCTTTTCCATTGAAAATGATACCTCTCTTTCAGCTCCCCCATTTCTGAGAAGTATAAAATCTTATAATTTATTATTACCAAAGGGGAAAGGTGGGAGGAGGGATAAATTAACAGTTTGGAATGAACACATACACACTGCTATGTATAAAATAGATCATCAACAAGGAACTACTGTATAGCACAGGGAACTACACTCAACATTTTGCAATAACCTATAAGGGGAAATAATCTGAAAAAGAATAGATATTTTTATTGACATCATCTATCAATGACAGTTAAAGTGTAGCCTAAGGGAAGCTGGTGGTGAGTGCTTCTGACCCTGAAGACTTCAATCATCTAAAGTTTGGACTCTGCCTACTCCCCAAGGCCCTTAATGAACATATGTGTAGCCGTAGCTTAAAAACTTCCCCAGTTTGGGTTTTGGAGAGACACTGATTTTGAAAAAGCCCTGGTGTTCTCCTTACATGAATGGGACTCTTCCTACTGCTAAAACATGTCTGTCACACCCAGAGGATGGTATACCGTCTGATCGGGAAGAGTTTGGAAAAGGCATCTCATCTCCTCATCTCCTGGCGCTCGGGTTCACCCCTCCAGCGTCTTTACTAACAGTCTCCCCACTTGGAGATGTCAGCACTGTCAACATCCTGTTGCGTACAGTTTGGAATTTGTCCAGAGGATGAAGCGGAAGGATGAGGAACAATGAGAGACAAGTCCTAGGTGTTCAGACAGGCACATGTCACTCTAATTTCCAATCAGGAAGACGAATTGACCAAAGGCTAGGGTTGCCCATGGAAACAGTATAGGGCTTGAGGAAATCCCGCTGCTTTGTGGCCAGTTCCCATAAACACGAGTTGAACAATGGAACTCAGGGGCAGTAAAATTCACAAAACTGCAGAGTTGAAAATATCCATCACTGAAAAATGTCTTGAGGAAAGTCAGAGAAAAGGACTTGTAAGCAAGGGAGAATGGCAGGAAAGGGATTTGAGGAGGTAGAAAGGACTCGCCATTAAGCACAAGAAAAGGAGCTGAACATTGCCAACATTGCAGTTGGCCAAAAAGGGTGTATGCGTTCTTTTCTGTATATATTCAAGAAAAGGGCATACACTTTTTTAGCCAACCAAACAGGTGGGCACTGGAAGTCAATACTACAAAAGATATCACTTCGCATCAGTCAGAAGAGCCATCCTCATAAAGCGTAAACAACAGAAATGCAGGACAGGGCAACGAGAAGAGGGAGCCCTGTGAGACTTATAGTGGAAATGTATATTGCCAACGGCCATTCTGGAGAAGTGTATTGTGTTTACTAAAGCATCTAAAAAATGAGCTACAGAGCATAGGGCACTTGCACTCATGGGCGTATATCTTGGGAAAAACAAAAATCGAGAGGACACAGGCACCCCAATGTTTACCCCCTCTCTGTTTAAAAGATCCTCGCCTAGGATATAACTTAAATGTCTCTGGAGGGAAAAAATGGATAGAGATGTGGTACTTAGGTAGAGTGGAATATTATTCAGCCTGGAAATCAATGAAATATGGCCAGTTGTAACGACTCCGGAGGAGTTACGTATGATCATTCTAAGTGACAGAATTCAAAAAGAAAAAGACACATATCATAAGATATCACTTAAAGGTGGAATCCAAAATGGCTACACATGAAATAAATTACAAAACAAAAACATAGTCAAATATGTAGAAAACACGCATAAGGCTGCTAAACGGGAAAGGTGGGGAGGGGTGAGGCATCATCCAGGAGGTTGAAATTAGCAAAGATACCATTCCAAATACCAAACTGATAATCAACAAGGCCTACACGGTAGCTAAAAGAACTGCACTCAGCACACTCAAGTCACCGGAAAAGAATATATACGACTGGTAAGAATCTGAAAAAGAATTTATTGATGTCTCTCTGTACGCGAATCAAGTGGATGTACAGCAGCAAGAAACAGAGCTTTGAAAATCAGCTGTAACCAATATAGTAATAAATTGAAAAAAATAAACGACAGAGAGACAGAGAAAACCTCTTACAACTTTTCCTCAGGGACGGTGATGCAACATGGATTGAACACATCTAGACCCACAGCAGGATGAGACATAAGGCTGGAAACTGTTTGCGCTAAGAGAAATGTGAGGTTGGGTGAGGAAATGCACACCCTTTAAAGTAATACTACCTGGTACCCATTCAATGGGTCCCAAATCTGCAGGTTCAAGGGATCTTCCTACAGCTAAAACATGCATGG
Source organism: Stenella coeruleoalba (assembly GCF_951394435.1). Classification (NCBI taxonomy): domain Eukaryota; kingdom Metazoa; phylum Chordata; class Mammalia; order Artiodactyla; family Delphinidae; genus Stenella; species Stenella coeruleoalba. Next base: position 39,765 of record NW_027646034.1, on the reverse strand, counting down.
AAAACCCAGAGGACTGTACACCATGTGATCGGGAGATGTGTCTAAAATGCACCTCATTTATCCTCTCCTGGTGCTCCTGTTCACCATTCCAGCCACGCTACTTAGAATCTCCCCACTTGGAGAATCAGCACATTTAAACTTCTGTTTCACACATTTTGCAAATTGTGAGGAGGATGAACGGGAAGAGGGGGGACCAATGAGAGAAGAGTTGTAGGGGTTTGGACGGGCACATATCACTCTAATTTCCCATTAAGAATAAGAATTAAAGAAAGGCTCAGCCTGCCTCGCCGGAGCCAAAATAGGGCCTGAAGCAATCCTGCGGGTTTGAGGCCAGCTCACAAAAGAGCAACTTAAACAATGGAGCTCAGGGTCACTGCAATTCACAAACCTGCAGAGTTATAAATGAAAACTAACGTCCAAAAATATGTTGAGGTAAGGCAAAGAAGAGGATCTGAATGCAAGACAGAATTGCAAGAAACAGATTTCAAGAGATAGATTGGACTCGTCTTTAACGCACATGAAAAGCGGCAGAATTTCGACAATGATGCAGTTGGCCCAAAAGGGCGTATGCGTTTTTTCCTGATTATATCCAGGAAAAAACGCATACGCACTTTATGGGCAACGAAGCAAGCAAGCAATGCAAATGTGCACAACAAAGAAGTCTCACTTCCCACCGGTCAAAAGGGCCATCCTAAAAAATTGTAAAAACCAGAAATGCAGGACAGGCCATGGAGAACAGGGAGCCTTTATACGCTGATGGGCAGTGTGTGAACTGCCGAGAGCCACTCTGGAGAAGTGTATGGTGGTTCCTAAATCATCTAAAAAACAGAGCTACAGAGCATAGGACACTTCCAATCATGGGAGTATATCTAGGGAAGTCTAAAAATCAACAAGACACAAGCACACCACAGTTTAGGGCTACTCTGTTTACAAGAACCTCAACTTCAGTACACCTTAAATATCCCAGGAAAGAGAACAATGGATAAAGAAGATGTGGTACTTATGTACAATGGAATATCTCTTCACCATGAAATCAATGTAATAAGGCTAGTAGAAGGATAAAGAGTGGATTTAGGTCCGATAATACTACTTGAAATAAGTCAAACAGAAAAAGAAACATATCATAAGATATCACTTATAGAGGGAGGGTAAATATGGCTGCACAAGAAATGAATTACAGAACAGAACAGTGTCTCACATTTAGAAAACACACTTATGTCAGCTTAAGGGGAAAGGAGAGGTGGGGTGATGCATAAAACCAGAGTTTGAAATTAGCACAGATACCGTTCAATAAACCAAATAGGTATTAGACAAGATCTACACCTTGCTCAATGAACAGGCCTCAACACACCCTATACACCGCAGAGAAATATATCTGAGGAATAAGAATCTTAAAACCCATGTATTGATATATCTCCATAAGGGAATCAAGTGTGTGCAGAGCGGCACAAACACAGCAGTGAAAAGGAGCTAAACCCCATTATAGAAATAAATTTTAAAAACAAAACGCTGAAACAATGAAAGAGAGAAAAATTCTTACAAAATTCGCTCAGGGGCTGTGATGCAACCTGGATTGACCACATATAAACCCACAGCTGGATAAGACATCAGGCTGGACACTTGGGGCTGACAGGATTGGTGAGCTTTGGTGAGCAACTGCCGAAAGTTTAATGCAATACTTCATGCTACTCAGTCCAAGGGTCCCAACACTCCAGGTTGAAGGGAATCTTCCTACAGCTAAACCATGCTTGGGAAACCCAGCAACTGGTATACCATATGATCGGGAAAGGTTTCTAAAACGCACCTCATTTTTCCTCTCCTGGGGCTCCGGATCGACATTCCAGCCGCTTTACTAACAACATCCCCACATGGAGTCAATGCCTTTAAGTTCTGGTATCGCACAGTCTGCAGTTAGTGCAGAGGATGAATGGGAATAGGGGGAACCAGTGAGAAACTAGCTGCAGCGGTTTCAATGGGCACATGTCACTCTAATATCACATCAGTAAGAAGAATTAACCAAAGGCACAGCAGGTGCCCCAGAAGAAAAATAGGGCTTCAAGGAATCCTGTGGTTATGGGGCAATACCACAAAAATAAGAGCTAAAAAATGGAACTAAGGGCCACTGCAATTCAAAAACCTGCAGAGTTATAAAGGCCAACTATTTTTAAAAAATATATTGAGGTAAGGCTATGAAGAGGCATTGAAAGCAAGGCAGAATTGCAGGAAACCGATTTCAGGAGGTAGACTGGAATTGCATTGAAAGCATATGAAGAGAGTCAGAAACTCGACAATGATGCACTTGGCCAAAAAGGGCGTATGTGTTTTTTCCTGAATATATTCAGGAAAAAACGCATACGCACTTTTTGGCCAACCAAGCAAGCTTGCAAAGGAAATCTGCACTACAATGAAGTCTCATTTCCACCTGGTCAAAAGGGCCATCAGAAAAAAGTGTAAAATCCATAAAGGCACGACAGGCCATGGAGAACTGGGAGCCTTCTTATGCTGATGGGCGGGATGTAAATTGCCAACAGCCACTCTGGAGAAGTGTATGGTGTTTCCTGAAACATCTAAAAAACAAAGCAACAGAACCTAGGGCACTTCCACTTATGGTCCTATAGCTTAGGGAAATTAAAATCAAAAAGACACAGCCACCCCAAAGTTTGGGACGGCTCTGTTTACAAGAACCTCGTTTACAGTACAAGTTCAATATCGCAGAAAGTGAAAAATGGATAAAGAACTTGTGGTACTTACGTACAATGCAATATCACTCAGCAATGAAATCTATGTCATCAGGCCCGTAACAGCATAATGAGTGGATTCAGGTATGATGATTCGAACTGAAATAAGTCACACAGAAAAGAAACATCATAAGGTATCACTAATACACAGAATGTGAATTTGGCTACACATGAACTGAATTACAAAACAGAACAGTGTCTCAAGTTTAGAAAACCAACTTATGCTTGCTTAAGGGGGAAGGTGAGTTGGGGTGCTGCATAAAACCAGAGATTGAAATGAGCACAGATAAAGTTCCTTAAGCCAAATATGGAATAGACAAGAGCTACTCCTTGCTCAACGAAATGGACTCAACACCCCATATTAAACGCCTAAGAATGTACCTGACTAGTAAGTATCTTAAAACCTATGGATTGCTATGTCTCCAAAAGAGAATCAAGCGTGTGTACAGGGGCATAAACGCAGCAGTGATAGGATTGGAGAGGTTCGGTGAGCAAATGAAGACCCTTTGAAGTCATATAGCATGGTACCCATTACACGGGTCTCAACTCTCCAGGTTTAAGGTATTCTTCCTTCAGCTAAAACATGCATGTGGAACCCAGAGTATGATCAACCGTGTGAACGGGAGACGTGTTCAAATATGTCTCAGTTTTCCTCCCCTGGTACTCGGGTGCAACATTCCAGACGCTTTACTAACACTCTCCCCACTTGGAGAGTCAGCACCTTTAACCTCCTGTTTGGCCCCGTTTGCAATTTCTGTGGAAGATGAACAGGAATAGGGAGAACCAATGAGAGACTAGCTGGAGGTGTCTGGACGGGCAAATTTAACTCTCATTTCCCACCAGAAAGAGGAAATAACCAAAGGCTCAGCATGCCGTGCCGGAACCAGATTAGGGCCTGAAGCCATCCAGCGGTGTTGCAGCCAGCTTACAAGAAAACGAGTTGAAGAAAGGAGCTCAGGGGCACTGTAACTCACAAACCTGCAGAGTTATAAATGACAGCTATCGTCCAAAAATAGACTGAAGTAAGGCTGCCAAGAGGACTTGAAAGCGGGGCAGAATTGCAGGAAACCGATTTCAGGAGGTAGACTGGAATTGCATTGAAAGCATAGGAAAAGAGGCAGAACGTCCACAATGATGCACTTGGCCAAAAAGGGCGTATGCGTTTTTTCCTGAATATATTCAGGAAAAAACGCATACGCCCTATTTGGCCAACCAAGCAAGCTTGCAAAGGAAATCTGCACTACAATGAAGTCTCACTTCCCCCCGGTCAAAAGGGCCATCTGAAAAAAGTGTAAAATCCAGAAAGGCAGGACAGGCCATAGAGAACTGGGAGCCTTGTTATGCTGATGGGCGGGATGTAAATTGCCAACAGACAATCGGGAGAAGTGTATGGTGTTTCCTGAAACATCGAAAAAACAAAGCAACAGAGCCTAGGGCACTTCCACTTATGGTCCTATAGCTTAGGGAAATTAAAATCAAAAAGACACAGCCACCCCAAAGTTTGGGACGGCTCTGTTTACAAGAACCTCGTTTACAGTACAAGTTCAACATCGCAGAAAGTGAAAAATGGATAAAGAAGTTGTGGTATTTACTTACAAAGCAATATCACTCAGCAATGAAATCTATGTCATCAGGCCCTTAGCAGCACAATGAGTGGATTCAGGTATGATGATTCTAACTGAAATAAGTCACACAGAAAAAGAAACATCATAAGATATCAGTAATACACGGAATGTAAACTTGGCTACACAGGAACTGAATTACAGAACAGAACAGGGTCTCAAATTTAGAAAACCAACTTATGCTTGCTTAAGGGGAAAGGTGAGTTGGGGTGCTGCATAAAACCAGAGATTGAAATGAGCACAGATAAAGTTCCTTAAGCCAAATATGGAATAGACAAGAGCTACTCCTTGCTCAACGAAATGGACTCAACACCGCATATTAAACGCCTAAGAATGTACCTGACTTGTAAGTATCTTAAAACCTATAGATTGCTATGTCTCCGAAAGAGAATCAAGCATGTGTACAGGGGCATAAACGCAGCAGTGATAGGACTGGAGAGGTTCGTGAGCAAATGAAGTCCCTTTGAAGTCATATTGCATGGTACCCATTCCACGGGTTTCAACTACCCAGGTTTAAGGTATTCTTCCTTCAGCTAAAACATGCATGTGGAACCTAGAGTATGATCAACCATGTGATCGGGAGACGTGTTCAAATATGTCTCAGTTTTCGTAACCTGGTACTCGGGTGCAACATTCCAGACGCTTACTAACACTCTCCCCACTTGGAGAGTCAGTCCCTTTAACCTCCTGTTTGGCCCAGTTTGCAATTTCTGCGGAAGATGAACAGGAACAGCGAGAATCAATGAGAGACTAGCTGGAGGTGTCTGGATGGGCAAATTTAACTCTCATTTCCCACCAGGAAGAGGAATTAACGAAAGGCTCAGCAGGCCGTGCCAGAACCAGATTAGGGCCTGAAGACATCCTGCGGTGTTGCGGCCAGGTCACAAGAAAGCGAGTTGAAGAAAGGAGCTCAGGGGCACTGTAATTCACAAACCTGCAGAGTTATAAATGACAGCTATCGTCCAAAAATATACTGAAGTAAGGCTGCCAAGAGGACTTGAAAGCGGGGCAGAATTGCAGGAAACCGATTTCAGGAGGTAGACTGGAATTGCATTGAAAGCATAGGAAAAGAGGCAGAACGTCCACAATGATGCACTTGGCCAAAAAGTGCGTATGCGTTTTTTCCTGAATATATTCAGGAAAAAACGCATACGCACTTTTTGGCCAACCAAGCAAACCTGCAAAGGAAATCTGCACTACAATGAAGTCTCACTTCCCCCCGGTCAAAAGGGCCATCTGAAAAAAGTGTAAAATCCAAAAAGGCAGGACAGGCCATGGAGAACTGGGAACCTTGTTATGGTGATGGGCGGGATGTAAATTGCCAACAACCACTGGAGAGTAGTGTATGGTGTTTCCTGAAACATCTAAAAAACAAAGCAACAGAGCCTAGGGCACTTCCACTTATGGTCCTATAGCTTAGGGAATTTAAAATCAAAAAGACACAGCCACCCCAAAGTTTGGAACGGCTCTGTTTACAAGAACCTCGTTTACAGTACAAGTTCAACATCGCAGAAAGTGAAAAATGGATAAAGAAGTTGTGGTATTTACTTACAAAGCAATATCACTCAGCATTGAAATCTGTGTCATCAGGCCCTTAGCAGCACAATGAGTGGATTCAGGTATGATGATTCTAACTGAAATAAGTCACACAGAAAAAGAAACATCATAAGATATCAGTAATACACGGAATGTAAACTTGGCTACACAGGAACTGAATTACAGAACAGAACAGGGGCTCAAATTTAGAAAACCAACTTATGCTTGCTTAAGGGGAAAGGTGAGTTGGGGTGCTGCATAAAACCAGAGATTGAAATGAGCACAGATAAAGTTCCTTAAGCCAAATATGGAATAGACAAGAGCTACTCCTTGCTCAACGAAATGGACTCAACACCGCATATTAAACGCCTAAGAATGTACCTGACTAGTAAGTATCTTAAAACCTATGGATTGCTATGTCTCCGAAAGAGAATCAAGCATGTGTACAGGGGCATAAACGCAGCAGTGATAGGATTGGAAAGCTTCAGTGAGCAAATGAAGACCCTTTGAAGTCATATTGCATGGTACCCATTCCACGGGTTTCAACTACCCAGGTTTTAGGTATTCTTCCTTCAGGTAAAACATGCATGTGGAACCCAGAGTATGATCAACCATGTGATCGGGAGACGTGTTCAAATATGTCTCAGTTTTCGTACCCTGGTACTCAGGTGCAACATTCCAGACGCTTTACTAACACTCTCCCGACTTGGAGAGTCAGTCCCTTTAACCTCCTGTTTGGCCCAGTTTGCAATTTCTGCGGAAGATGAACAGGAATAGCGAGAACCAATGAGAGACTAGCTGGAGGTGTCTGGACGGGCAAATTTAACTCTCATTTCCCACCAGGAAGAGGAATTAACCAAAGGCTCAGCGTGCCGTGCCGGAACCAGATTAGGGCCTGAAGCCATCCTGCGGTGTTGCGGCCAGCTCACAAGAAAGCGAGTTGAAGAAAGGAGCTCAGGGGCACTGTAATTCACAAACCTGCAGAGTTATAAATGACAGCTATCGTCCAAAAATAGACTGAAGTAAGGCTGCCAAGAGGACTTGAAAGCGGGGCAGAATTGCAGGAAACCGATTTCAGGAGGTAGACTGGAATTGCATTGAAAGCATAGGAAAAGAGGCAGAACGTCCACAATGATGCACTTGGCCAAAAAGGGCGTATGCGTTTTTTCCTGAATATATTCAGGAAAAAACGCATACGCCCTTTTTGGCCAACCAAGCAAGCTTGCAAAGGAAATCTGCACTACAATGAAGTCTCACTTCCCCCCGGTCAAAAGGGCCATCTGAAAAAAGTGTAAAATCCAGAAAGGCAGGACAGGCCATGGAGAACTGGGAGCCTTGTTATGCTGATGGGCGGGATGTAAATTGCCAACAACCACTCGGGAGAAGTGTATGGTGTTTCCTGAAACATCTAAAAAACAAAGCAACAGAACCTAGGGCACTTCCACTTATGGTCCTATAGCTTAGGGAAATTAAAATCAAAAAGACACAGCCACCCCAAAGTTTGGAACGGCTCTGTTTACAAGAACCTCGTTTACAGTACAAGTTCAACATCGCAGAAAGTGAAAAATGGATAAAGAAGTTGTGGTATTTACTTACAAAGCAATATCACTCAGCAATGAAATCTGTGTCATCAGGCCCTTAGCAGCACAATGAGTGGATTCAGGTATGATGACTCTAACTGAAATAAGTCACACAGAAAAAGAAACATCATAAGATATCAGTAATACACGGAATGTAAACTTGGCTACACAGGAACTGAATTACAGAACAGAACAGGGTCTCAATTTAGAAAACCAACTTATGCTTGCTTAAGGGTAAAGGTGAGTTGGGGTGCTGCATAAAACCAGAGATTGAAATGAGCACAGATAAAGTTCCTTAAGTCAAATATGGAATAGACAAGAGCTACTCCTTGCTCAAGGAAATGGACTCAACACCGCATATTAAACGCCTAAGAATGAACCTGACTAGTAAGTATCTTAAAACCTATGGATTGCTATGTCTCCGAAAGAGAATCAAGCATGTGTACAGGGGCATAAACGCAGCAGTGATAGGATTGGAGAGGTTCGGTGAGCAAATGAAGACCCTTTGAAGTCATATTGCATGGTACCCATTCCACGGGTTTCAACTACCCAGGTTTAAGGTATTCTTCCTTCAGCTAAAACATGCATGTGGAACCAAGAGTATGATCATCCGTGTGAACGGGAGATGTGTTCAAATATGTCTCAGTTTTCGTACCCTGGTACTCGGGTGCAACATTCCAGACGCTTTACTAACACTCTCCCCACTTGGAGAGTCAGCGCCTTTAACCTCCTGTTTGGCCCAGTTTGCAATTTCTGCGGAGGATGAACAGGAATAGCGAGAACCAATGAGAGACTATCTGGAGGTGTCTGGACGGGCAAATTTAACTCTCATTTCCCACCAGGAAGAGGAAATAACCAAAGGCTCAGCGTGCCGTGCCGGAACCAGATAAGGGCCTGAAGCCATCCTGCGGTGTTGCGGCCAGCTCACAAGAAAGCGAGTTGAAGAAAGGAGCTCAGGGGCACTGTAATTCACAAACCTGCAGAGTTATAAATGACAGCTATCGTCCAAAAATATACTGAAGTAAGCCTGCCAAGAGGAATTGAAAGCGGGGCAGAATTGCAGGAAACCGATTTCAGGAGGTAGACTGGAATTGCATTGAAAGCATAGGAAAAGAGGCAGAACGTCCACAATGATGCACTTGGCCAAAAAGGGCGTATGCGTTTTTTCCTGAATATATTGAGGAAAAAACGCATACGCCCTTTTTGGTCAACCAAGCAAGCTTGCAAAGGAAATCTGCACTACAATGAAGTCTCACTTCCCTCTGGTCAAAAGGGCCATCTGAAAAAAGTGTAAAATCCAGAAAGGCAGGACAGGCCATGGAGAACTGGGAGCCTTGTTATGCTGATGGGCGGGATGTAAATTGCCAACAGACACTCGGGAGAAGTGTATGGTGTTTCCTGAAACATCTAAAAAACAAAGCAACAGAGCCTAGGGCACTTCCACTTATGGTCCTATATCTTAGGGAAATTAAAATCAAAAAGACACAGCCACCCCAAAATTTGGAACGGCTCTGTTTACAAGAACCTCGTTTACAGTACAAGTTCAACATCGCAGAAAGTGAAAAATGGATAAAGAAGTTGTGGTATTTACTTACAAAGCAATATCACTCAGCAATGAAATCTGTGTCATCAGGCCCTTAGCAGCACAATGAGTGGATTCAGGTATGATGATTCTAACTGAAGTAAGGTACACAGAAAAAGAAACATCTTAAGATATCAGTAATACACGGAATGTAAACTTGGCTACACAGGAACTGAATTACAGAACAGAACAGGGTCTCAAATTTAGAAAACCAACTTATGCTTGCTTAAGGGTAAAGGTGAGTTGGGGTGCTGCATAAAACCAGAGATTGAAATGAGCACAGATAAAGTTCCTTAAGCCAAATATGGAATAGACAAGAGCTACTCCTTGCTCAACGAAATGGACTCAACACCGCATATTAAACGCCTAAGAATGTACCTGACTAGTAAGTATCTTAAAACCTATGGATTGCTATGTCTCCGAAAGAGAATCAAGCATGTGTACAGGGGCATAAACGCAGCAGTGATAGGATTGGAGAGGTTCGGTGAGCAAATGAAGACCCTTTGAAGTCATATTGCATGGTAACCTTTCCACGGGTTTCAACTACCCAGGTTTTAGGTATTCTTCCTTCAGCTAAAACATGCATGTGAAACCCAGAGTATGATCAACCATGTGATCGGGAGACGTGTTCAAATATGTCTCAGTTTTCGTACCCTGGTACTTGGGTGCAACATTCCAGACACTTTACTAACACTCTCCCGACTTGGAGAGTCAGTCCCTTTAACCTCCTGTTTGGCCCAGTTTGCAATTTCTGCGGAAGATGAACAGGAATAGCGAGAACCAATGAGAGACTAGCTGGAGGTGTCTGGACGGGCAAATTTAACTCTCATTTCCCACAAGGAAGAGGAATTAACCAAAGGCTCAGCGTGCCGTGCCGGAACCAGATTAGGGCCTGAAGCCATCCTGCGGTGTTGCGGCCAGGTCACAAGAAAGCAAGTTGAAGAAAGGAGCTCAGGGGCACTGTAATTCACAAACCTGCAGAGTTATAAATGACAGCTATCGTCCAAAAATAGACTGAAGTAAGGCTGCCAAGAGGACTTGAAAGCGGGGCAGAATTGCAGGAAACCGATTTCAGGAGGTAGACTGGAATTGCATTGAAAGCATAGGAAAAGAGGCAGAACGTCCACAATGATGCACTTGGCCAAAAAGGGCGTATGCGTTTTTTCCTGAATATATTCAGGAAAAAACGCGTACGCCCTTTTTGGCCAACCCAGCAAGCTTGCAAAGGAAATCTGCACTACAATGAAGTCTCACTTCCCCCCGGTCAAAAGGGCCATCTGAAAAAAGTGTAAAATCCAGAAAGACAGGACAGGCCATGGAGAACTGGGAGCTTTGTTATGCTGATGGGCGGGATGTAAATTGCCAACAACCACTCCGGAGAAGTGTATGGTGTTTCCTGAAACATCTAAAAAACAAAGCAACAGAGCCTAGGGCACTTCCACTTATGGTCCTATAGCTTAGGGAATTTAAAATCAAAAAGACACAGCCACCCCAAAGTTTGGAAAAGCTCTGTTTACAAGAACCTCGTTTACAGTACAAGTTCAACATCGCAGAAAGTGAAAAATGGATAAAGAAGTTGTGGTATTTACTTACAAAGCAATATCACTCAGCAATGAAATCTGTGTCATCAGGCCCTTAGCAGCACAATGAGTGGATTCAGGTATGATGATTCTAACTGAAATAAGTCACACAGAAAAAGAAACATCATAAGATATCAGTAATACACGGAATGTAAACTTGGCTACACAGGAACTGAATTACAGAACAGAACAGGGTCTCAAATTTAGAAAACCAACTTATGCTTGCTTAAGGGTAAAGGTGAGTTGGGGTGCTGCATAAAACCAGAGATTGAAATGAGCACAGATAAAGTTCCTTAAGCCAAATATGGAATAGACAAGAGCTACTCCTTGCTCAACGAAATGGACTCAACACCGCATATTAAACGCCTAAGAATGTACCTGACTAGTAAGTATCTTAAAACCTATGGATTGCTATGTCTCCGAAAGAGAATCAAGCATGTGTACAGGGGCATAAACGCAGCAGTGATAGGATTGGAGAGGTTCGGTGAGCAAATGAAGACCCTTTGAAGTCATATTGCATGGTACCCATTCCACGGGTTTCAACTACCCAGGTTTTAGGTATTCTTCCTTCAGCTAAAACATGCATGTGGAACCCAGAGTATGATCAACCATGTGATCGGGAGACGTGTTCAAATATGTCTCAGTTTTCGTACCCTGGTACTCGGGTGCAACATTCCAGACGCTTTACTAACACTCTCCCGACTTGGAGAGTCAGTCCCTTTAACCTCCTGTTTGGCCCAGTTTGCAATTTCTGCGGAAGATGAACAGGAATAGCGAGAACCAATGAGAGACTAGCTGGAGGTGTCTGGACGGGCAAATTTAATTCTCATTTCCCAACAGGAAGAGGAATTAACCAAAGGCTCAGCGTGCCGTGCCGGAACCAGATTAGGGCCTGAAGCCATCCTGCGGTGTTGCGGCCAGGTCACAAGAAAGCGAGTTGAAGAAAGGAGCTCAGGGGCACTGTAATTCACAAACCAGCAGAGTTATAAATGACAGCTATCGTCCAAAAATAGACTGAAGTAAGGCTGCCAAGAGGACTTGAAAGCGGGGCAGAATTGCAGGAAACCGATTTCAGGAGGTAGACTGGAATTGCATTGAAAGCATAGGAAAAGAGGCAGAACGTCCACAATGATGCACTTGGCCAAAAAGGGCGTATGCGTTTTTTCCTGAATATATTCAGGAAAAAACGCATACGCCCTTTTTGGCCAACCAAGCAAGCTTGCAAAGGAAATCTGCACTACAATGAAGTCTCACTTCCCCCCGGTCAAATGGGCCATCTGAAAAAAGTGTAAAATCCAGAAAGGCAGAACAGGACATGGAGAACTGGGAGCCTTGTTATGCTGATGGGCGGGATGTAAATTGCCAACAACCACATGGGAGAAGTGTATGGTGTTTCCTGAAACATCGAGAAAACAAAGCAACAGAGCCTAGGGCACTTCAACTTATGGTCATATAGCTTAGGGAAATTAAAATCAAAAAGACACAGCCACCCCAAAGTTTGGAACGGCTCTGTTTACAAGAACCTCGTTTACAGTACAAGTTCAACATCGCAGAAAGTGAAAAATGGATAAAGAAGTTGTGGTATTTACTTACAAAGCAATATCACTCAACAATGAAATCTGTGTCATCAGGCCCTTAGCAGCACAATGAGTGGATTCAGGTATGATGATTCTAACTGAAATAAGTCACACAGAAAAAGAAACATCATAAGATATCAGTAATACACGGAATGTAAACTTGGCTACACAGGAACTGAATTACAGAACAGAACAGGGTCTCAAATTTAGAAAACCAACTTATGCTTGCTTAAGGGTAAAGGTGAGTTGGGGTGCTGCATAAAACCAGAGATTGAAATGAGCACAGATAAAGTTCCTTAAGTCAAATATGGAATAGACAAGAGCTACTCCTTGCTCAACGAAATGGACTCAACACCGCATATTAAACGCCTAAGAATGTACCTGACTAGTAAGTATCTTAAAACCTACGGATTGCTATGTCTCCGAAAGAGAATCAAGCATGTGTACAGGGGCATAAACGCAGCAGTGATAGGGTTGGAGAGGTTCGGTGAGCAAATGAAGACCCTTTGAAGTCATATTGCATGGTACCCATTCCACGGGTTTCAACTACCCAGGTTTAAGGTATTCTTCCTTCAGCTAAAATATGCATGTGGAACCCAGAGTATGATCAACCATGTGATCGGGAGACGTGTTCAAATATGTCTCAGTTTTCCTCCCCTGGTACTCGGGTGCAACATTCCAGACGCTTTACTAACACTCTCCCCACTTGGAGAGTCAGTCCCTATAACCTCCTGTTTGGCCCAGTTTGCAATTTCTGCGGAAGATGAACAGGAATAGCGAGAACCAATGAGAGGCTAGCTGGAGGTGTCTGGACGGGCAAATTTAACTCTCATTTCCCAACAGGAAGAGGAAATAACCAAAGGCTCAGCGTGCCGTACCGGAAACAGATTAGGGCCTGAAGCCATCCTGCGGTGTTGCGGCCACCTCAAAAGAAACCGAGTTGAAGAAAGGAGCTCAGGGGCACTATAATTCACAAACCTGCAGAGTTATAAATGACAGCTATCGTCCAAAAATATACTGAAGTAAGACTGCCAAGAGGACTTGAAAGCGGGGCAGAATTGCAGGAAACCGATTTCAGGAGGTAGACAGGAATTGTATGGAAAGCATAGGAAAAGAGGCAGAACATCCACAATGATGCACTTGGCCAAAAAGGGCGTATGCGTTTTTTCCTGAATATATTCAGGAAAAAACGCATACGCCCTTTTTGGCCAACCAAGCAAGCTTGCAAAGGAAATCTGCACTACAATGAAGTCTCACTTCCCCCTGGTCAAAAGGGCCATCTGAAAAAAGTGTAAAATCCAGAAAGGCAGGACAGGCCATGGAGAACTGGGAGCCTTGTTATGCTGATGGGCGGGATGTAAATTGCCAACAACCACTCCGGAGAAGTGTATGGTGTTTCCTGAAACATCTAAAAAACAAAGCAACAGAGCCTAGGGCACTTCCACTTATGGTCCTATAGCTTAGGGAAATTAAAATCAAAAAGACACAGCCACCCCAAAGTTTGAAACGGCTCTGTTTACAAGAACCTCGTTTACAGTACAAGTTCAACATCGCAGAAAGTGAAAAATGGATAAAGAAGTTGTGGTATTTACCTACCAAGCAATATCACTCAGCAATGAAATCTGTGTCATCAGGCCCTTAGCAGCACAATGAGTGGATTCAGGTATGATGATTCTAACTGAAATAAGTCACACAGAAAAAGTAACATCATAAGATATCAGTAATACACGGAATGTAAACTTGGCTACACAGGAACTGAATTACAGAACAGAACAGGGTCTCAAATTTAGAAAACCAACTTATGCTTGCTTAAGGGTAAAGGTGAGTTGGGGTGCTGCATAAAACCATAGATTGAAATGAGCACAGATAAAGTTCCTTAAGTCAAATATGGAATAGACTAGAACTACTCCTTGCTCAACGAAATGGACTCAACACCGCATATTAAACGCCTAAGAATGTACCTGACTAGTAAGTATCTTAAAACCTATGGATTGCTATGTCTCCGAAAGAGAATCAAGCATGTGTACAGGGGCATAAACGCAGCAGTGATAGGATTGGAGAGGTTCGGTGAGCAAATGAAGACCCTTTGAAGTCATATTGCATGGTACCCATTACACGTGTCTTAACTCTCCAGGTTTAAGGTATTCTTCCTTCAGCTAAAACATGCATGTGGAACCTAGAGTATGATCAACCATGCGATCGGGAGACGTGTTCAAATATGTCTCAGTTTTCGTACCCTGGTACTCGGGTGCAACATTCCAGACGCTTTACTAACACTCTCCCCACTTGGAGAGTCAGTCCCTTTAACCTCCTGTTTGGCCCAGTTTGCAATTTCTGCGGAAGATGAACAGGAATAGCGAGAACCAATGAGAGACTAGCTGGAGGTGTCTGGACAGGCAAATTTAACTCTCATTTCCCACCAGGAAGAGGAATTAACCAAAGGCTCAGCGTGCCGTGCCGGAACTAGATTAGGGCCTGAAGCCATCCTGCGGTGTTGCGGCCAGCTCACAAGAAAGCGAGTTGAAGAAAGGAGCTCAGGGGCACTGTAATTCACAAACCTGCAGAGTTATAAATGACAGCTATCGACCAAAAATAGACTGAAGTAAGGCTGCCAAGAGGACTTGAAAGCGGGGCAGAATTGCAGGAAACCGATTTCAGGAGGTAGACTGGAATTGCATTGAAAGCATAGGAAAAGAGGCAGAACGTCCACAATGATGCACTTGGCCAAAAAGGGCGTATGCGTTTTTTCCTGAATATATTCAGGAAAAAACGCATACGCCCTTTTTGGCCAACCAAGCAAGCTTGCAAAGGAAATCTGCACTACAATGAAGTCTCACTTCCCCCCGGTCAAAAGGGCCATCTGAAAAAAGTGTAAAATCCAGAAAGGCAGGACAGGCCATGGAGAACTGGGAGCCTTGTTATGCTGATGGGCGGGATGTAAATTGCCAACAACCACTCGGGAGAAGTGTATGGTGTTTCCTGAAACATCTAAAAAACAAAGCAACAGAACCTAGGGCACTTCCACTTATGGTCCTATAGCTTAGGGAAATTAAAATCAAAAAGACACAGCCACCCCAAAGTTTGGAACGGCTCTGTTTACAAGAACCTCGTTTACAGTACAAGTTCAACATCGCAGAAAGTGAAAAATGGATAAAGAAGTTGTGGTATTTACTTACAAAGCAATATCACTCAGCAATGAAATCTGTGTCATCAGGCCCTTAGCAGCACAATGAGTGGATTCAGGTATGATGATTCTAACTGAAATAAGTCACACAGAAAAAGAAACATCATAAGATATCAGTAATACACGGAATGTAAACTTGGCTACACAGGAACTGAATTACAGAACAGAACAGGGTCTCAAATTTAGAAAACCAACTTATGCTTGCTTAAGGGTAAAGGTGAGTTGGGGTGCTGCATAAAACCAGAGATTGAAATGAGCACAGATAAAGTTCCTTAAGCCAAATATGGAATAGACTAGAACTACTCCTTGCTCAACGAAATGGACTCAACACCGCATATTAAACGCCTAAGAATGTACCTGACTAGTAAGTATCTTAAAACCTATGGATTGCTATGTCTCCGAAAGAGAATCAAGCATGTGTACAGGGGCATAAACGCAGCAGTGATAGGATTGGAGAGGTTCGGTGAGCAAATGAAGACCCTTTGAAGTCATATTGCATGGTACCCATTACACGTGTCTTAACTCTCCAGGTTTAAGGTATTCTTCCTTCAGCTAAAACATGCATGTGGAACCTAGAGTATGATCAACCATGCGATCGGGAGACGTGTTCAAATATGTCTCAGTTTTCGTACCCTGGTACTCGGGTGCAACATTCCAGACGCTTTACTAACACTCTCCCCACTTGGAGAGTCAGTCCCTTTAACCTCCTGTTTGGCCCAGTTTGCAATTTCTGCGGAAGATGAACAGGAATAGCGAGAACCAATGAGAGACTAGCTGGAGGTGTCTGGACAGGCAAATTTAACTCTCATTTCCCACCAGGAAGAGGAATTAACCAAAGGCTCAGCGTGCCGTGCCGGAACTAGATTAGGGCCTGAAGCCATCCTGCGGTGTTGCGGCCAGCTCACAAGAAAGCGAGTTGAAGAAAGGAGCTCAGGGGCACTGTAATTCACAAACCTGCAGAGTTATAAATGACAGCTATCGACCAAAAATAGACTGAAGTAAGGCTGCCAAGAAGACTTGAAAGCGGGGCAGAATTGCAGGAAACCGATTTCAGGAGGTAGACTGGAATTGCATTGAAAGCATAGGAAAAGAGGCAGAACGTCCACAATGATGCACTTGGCCAAAAAGGGCGTATGCGTTTTTTCCTGAATATATTCAGGAAAAAACGCATACGCCCTTTTTGGCCAACCAAGCAAGCTTGCAAAGGAAATCTGCACTACAATGAAGTCTCACTTCCCCCCGGTCAAAAGGGCCATCTGAAAAAAGTGTAAAATCCAGAAAGGCAGGACAGGCCATGGAGAACTGGGAGCCTTGTTATGCTGATGGGCGGGATGTAAATTGCCAACAACCACTCGGGAGAAGTGTATGGTGTTTCCTGAAACATCTAAAAAACAAAGCAACAGAACCTAGGGCACTTCCACTTATGGTCCTATAGCTTAGGGAAATTAAAATCAAAAAGACACAGCCACCCCAAAGTTTGGAACGGCTCTGTTTACAAGAACCTCGTTTACAGTACAAGTTCAACATCGCAGAAAGTGAAAAATGGATAAAGAAGTTGTGGTATTTACTTACAAAGCAATATCACTCAGCAATGAAATCTGTGTCATCAGGCCCTTAGCAGCACAATGAGTGGATTCAGGTATGATGATTCTAACTGAAATAAGTCACACAGAAAAAGAAACATCATAAGATATCAGTAATACACGGAATGAAAACTTGGCTACACAGGAACTGAATTACAGAACAGAACAGGGTCTCAAATTTAGAAAACCAACTTATTCTTGCTTAAGGGTAAAGGTGAGTTGGGGTGCTGCATAAAACCAGAGATTGAAATGAGCACAGATAAAGTTCCTTAAGCCAAATATGGAATAGACAAGAGCTACTCCTTGCTCAACGAAATGGACTCAACACCCCATATTAAACGCCTAAGAATGTACCTGACTAGTAAGTATCTTAAAACCTATGGATTGCTATGTCTCCGAAAGAGAATCAAGCATGTGTACAGGGGCATAAACGCAGCAGTGATAGGATTGGAGAGGTTCGGTGAGCAAATGAAGACACTTTGAAGTCATATTGCATGGTACCCATTACACGGGTCTTAACTCTCCAGGTTTAAGGTATTCTTCCTTCAGCTAAAACATGCATGTGGAACCCAAGTATGATCAACCATGTGAACGGGAGACGTGTTCAAATATGTCTCAGTTTTCCTCCCCTGGTACTCGGGTGCAACATTCCAGACGCTTTACTAACACTCTCCCCACTTGGAGAGTCAGCGCCTTTAACCTCCTGTTTGGCCCAGTTTGCAATTTCTGCGGAAGATGAACAGGAATAGCGAGAACCAATGAGAGGCTAGCTGGAGGTGTCTGGACGGGCAAATTTAACTCTCATTTCCCACCAGGAAGAGGAAATAACCAAAGGCTCAGCGTGCCGTACCGGAACCAGATTAGGGCCTGAAGCCATCCTGCGGTGTTGCGGCCAGCTCACAAGAAAGCAAGTTGAAGAAAGGAGCTCAGGGGCACTGTAATTCACAAACCTGCAGAGTTATAAATGACAGCTATCGTCCAAAAATATACTGAAGTAAGACTGCCAAGAGGACTTGAAAGCGGGGCAGAATTGCAGGAAACCGATTTCAGGAGGTAGACTGGAATTGTATGGAAAGCATAGGAAAAGAGGCAGAACATCCACAATGATGCACTTGGCCAAAAAGGGCGTATGCGTTTTTTCCTGAATATATTCAGGAAAAAACGCATACGCCCTTTTTGGCCAACCAAGCAAGCTTGCAAAGGAAATCTGCACTACAATGAAGTCTCACTTCCCCCTGGTCAAAAGGGCCATCTGAAAAAAGTGTAAAATCCAGAAAGGCAGGACAGGCCATGGAGAACTGGGAGCCTTGTTATGCTGATGGGCGGGATGTAAATTGCCAACAACCACCTAGGAGAAGTGTATGGTGTTTCCTGAAACATCTAAAAAACAAAGCAACAGAACCTAGGGCACTTCCACTTATGGTCCTATAGCTTAGGGAAATTAAAATCAAAAAGACACAGCCACCCCAAAGTTTGGAACGGCTCTGTTTACAAGAACCTCGTTTACAGTACAAGTTCAACATCGCAGAAAGTGAAAAATGGATAAAGAAGTTGTGGTATTTACTTACAAAGCAATATCACTCAGCAATGAAATCTGTGTCATCAGGCCCTTAGCAGCACAATGAGTGGATTCAGGTATGATGATTCTAACTGAAATAAGTCACACAGAAAAAGAAACATCATAAGATATCAGTAATACACGGAATGTAAACTTGGCTACACAGGAACTGAATTACAGAACAGAACAGGGTCTCAAATTTAGAAAACCAACTTATTCTTGCTTAAGGGTAAAGGTGAGTTGGGGTGCTGCATAAAACCAGAGATTGAAATGAGCACAGATAAAGTTCCTTAAGCCAAATATGGAATAGACAAGAGCTACTCCTTGCTCAACGAAATGGACTCAACACCCCATATTAAACGCCTAAGAATGTACCTGACTAGTAAGTATCTTAAAACCTATGGATTGCTATGTCTCCGAAAGAGAATCAAGCATGTGTACAGGGGCATAAACGCAGCAGTGATAGGATTGGAGAGTTTCGGTGAGCAAATGAAGACACTTTGAAGTCATATTGCATGGTACCCATTACACGGGTCTTAACTCTCCAGGTTTAAGGTATTCTTCCTTCAGCTAAAACATGCATGTGGAACCCAAGTATGATCAACCATGTGAACGGGAGACGTGTTCAAATATGTCTCAGTTTTCCTCCCCTGGTACTCGGGTGCAACATTCCAGACGCTTTACTAACACTCTCCCCACTTGGAGAGTCAGCGCCTTTAACCTCCTGTTTGGCCCAGTTTGCAATTTCTGCGGAAGATGAACAGGAATAGCGAGAACCAATGAGAGGCTAGCTGGAGGTGTCTGGACGGGCAAATTTAACTCTCATTTCCCACCAGGAAGAGGAAATAACCAAAGGCTCAGCGTGCCGTACCGGAACCAGATTAGGGCCTGAAGCCATCCTGCGGTGTTGCGGCCAGCTCACAAGAAAGCAAGTTGAAGAAAGGAGCTCAGGGGCACTGTAATTCACAAACCTGCAGAGTTATAAATGACAGCTATCGTCCAAAAATAGACTGAAGTAAGGCTGCCAAGAGGACTTGAAAGCGGGGCAGAATTGCAGGAAACCGATTTCAGGAGGTAGACTGGAATTGTATGGAAAGCATAGGAAAAGAGGCAGAACATCCACAATGATGCACTTGGCCAAAAAGGGCGTATGCGTTTTTTCCTGAATATATTCAGGAAAAAACGCATACGCCCTTTTTGGCCAACCAAGCAAGCTTGCAAAGGAAATCTGCACTACAATGAAG
Source organism: Stenella coeruleoalba (assembly GCF_951394435.1). Taxonomy (NCBI): domain Eukaryota; kingdom Metazoa; phylum Chordata; class Mammalia; order Artiodactyla; family Delphinidae; genus Stenella; species Stenella coeruleoalba. The sequence goes on along the minus strand of NW_027646034.1, from coordinate 19,981 downwards.
TCTCACTTCCCCCTGGTCAAAAGGGCCATCTGAAAAAAGTGTAAAATCCAGAAAGGCAGGACAGGCCATGGAGAACTGGGAGCCTTGTTATGCTGATGGGCGGGATGTAAATTGCCAACAACCACTCCGGAGAAGTGTATGGTGTTTCCTGAAACATCTAAAAAACAAAGCAACAGAGCCTAGGGCACTTCCACTTATGGTCCTATAGCTTAGGGAAATTAAAATCAAAAAGACACAGCCACCCCAAAGTTTGAAACGGCTCTGTTTACAAGAACCTCGTTTACAGTACAAGTTCAACATCGCAGAAAGTGAAAAATGGATAAAGAAGTTGTGGTATTTACCTACCAAGCAATATCACTCAGCAATGAAATCTGTGTCATCAGGCCCTTAGCAGCACAATGAGTGGATTCAGGTATGATGATTCTAACTGAAATAAGTCACACAGAAAAAGAAACATCATAAGATATCAGTAATACACGGAATGTAAACTTGGCTACACAGGAACTGAATTACAGAACAGAACAGGGTCTCAAATTTAGAAAACCAACTTATGCTTGCTTACGGGTAAAGGTGAGTTGGGGTGCTGCATAAAAGCATAGATTGAAATGAGCACAGATAAAGTTCCTTAAGTCAAATATGGAATAGACTAGAACTACTCCTTGCTCAACGAAATGGACTCAACACCGCATATTAAACGCCTAAGAATGTACCTGACTAGTAAGTATCTTAAAACCTATGGATTGCTATGTCTCCGAAAGAGAATCAAGCATGTGTACAGGGGCATAAACGCAGCAGTGATAGGATTGGAGAGGTTCGGTGAGCAAATGAAGACCCTTTGAAGTCATATTGCATGGTACCCATTACACGTGTCTTAACTCTCCAGGTTTAAGGTATTCTTCCTTCAGCTAAAACATGCATGTGGAACCTAGAGTATGATCAACCATGCGATCGGGAGACGTGTTCAAATATGTCTCAGTTTTCGTACCCTGGTACTCGGGTGCAACATTCCAGACGCTTTACTAACACTCTCCCCACTTGGAGAGTCAGTCCCTTTAACCTCCTGTTTGGCCCAGTTTGCAATTTCTGCGGAAGATGAACAGGAATAGCGAGAACCAATGAGAGACTAGCTGGAGGTGTCTGGACAGGCAAATTTAACTCTCAGTTCCCACCAGGAAGAGAAATTAACCAAAGGCTCAGCGTGCCGTGCCGGAACTAGATTAGGGCCTGAAGCCATCCTGCGGTGTTGCGGCCAGCTCACAAGAAAGCGAGTTGAAGAAAGGAGCTCAGGGGCACTGTAATTCACAAACCTGCAGAGTTATAAATGACAGCTATCGACCAAAAATAGACTGAAGTAAGGCTGCCAAGAGGACTTGAAAGCGGGGCAGAATTGCAGGAAACCGATTTCAGGAGGTAGACTGGAATTGCATTGAAAGCATAGGAAAAGAGGCAGAACGTCCACAATGATGCACTTGGCCAAAAAGGGCGTATGCGTTTTTTCCTGAATATATTCAGGAAAAAACGCATACGCCCTTTTTGGCCAACCAAGCAAGCTTGCAAAGGAAATCTGCACTACAATGAAGTCTCACTTCCCCCCGGTCAAAAGGGCCATCTGAAAAAAGTGTAAAATCCAGAAAGGCTGGACAGGCCATGGAGAACTGGGAGCCTTGTTATGCTGATGGGCGGGATGTAAATTGCCAACAACCACTCGGGAGAAGTGTATGGTGTTTCCTGAAACATCTAAAAAACAAAGCAACAGAGCCTAGGGCACTTCCACTTATGGTCCTATAGCTTAGGGAAATTAAAATCAAAAAGACACAGCCACCCCAAAGTTTGGAACGGCTCTGTTTACAAGAACCTCGTTTACAGTACAAGTTCAACATCGCAGAAAGTGAAAAATGGATAAAGAAGTTGTGGTATTTACTTACAAAGCAATATCACTCAGCAATGAAATCTGTGTCATCAGGCCCTTAGCAGCACAATGAGTGGATTCAGGTATGATGATTCTAACTGAAATAAGTCACACAGAAAAAGAAACATCATAAGATATCAGTAATACACGGAATGTAAACTTGGCTACACAGGAACTGAATTACAGAACAGAACAGGGTCTCAAATTTAGAAAACCAACTTATTCTTGCTTAAGGGTAAAGGTGAGTTGGGGTGCTGCATAAAACCAGAGATTGAAATGAGCACAGATAAAGTTCCTTAAGCCAAATATGGAATAGACAAGAGCTACTCCTTGCTCAACGAAATGGACTCAACACCCCATATTAAACGCCTAAGAATGTACCTGACTAGTAAGTATCTTAAAACCTATGGATTGCTATGTCTCCGAAAGAGAATCAAGCATGTGTACAGGGGCATAAATGCAGCAGTGATAGGATTGGAGAGGTTCGGTGAGCAAATGAAGACCCTTTGAAGTCATATTGCATGGTACCCATTCCACGGGTTTCAACTACCCAGGTTTAAGGTATTCTTCCTTCAGCTAAAAAATGCATGTGGAACCTAGAGTATGATCAACCATGTGATTGGGAGATGTGTTCAAATATGTCTCAGTTTTCCTCCCCTGGTACTCGGGTGCAACATTCCAGACGCTTTACTAACACTCTCCCCACTTGGAGAGTCAGTCCCTTTAACCTCCTGTTTGGCCCAGTTTGCAATTTCTGCGGAAGATGAACAGGAATAGCGAGAACCAATGAGAGGCTAGCTGGAGGTGTCTGGACGGGCAAATTTAACTCTCATTTCCCACCAGGAAGAGGAAATAACCAAAGGCTCAGCGTGCCGTACCGGAACCAGATTAAGGCCTGAAGCCATCCTGCGGTGTTGCGGCCAGCTCACAAGAAAGCGAGTTGAAGAAAGGAGCTCAGGGGCACTGTAATTCACAAACCTGCAGAGTTATAAATGACAGCTATTGTCCAAAAATATACTGAAGTAAGGCTGCCAAGAGGACTTGAAAGCGGGGCAGAATTGCAGGAAACCGATTTCAGGAGGTAGACTGGAATTACATTGAAAGCATAGGAAAAGAGGCAGAACGTCCACAATGATGCACTTGGCCAAAAAGGGCGTATGCGTTTTTTCCTGAATATATTCAGGAAAAAACGCATACGTCCTTTTTGGCCAACCAAGCACTTGCAAAGGAAATCTGCACTACAATGAAGTCTCACTTCCCCCCGGTCAAAAGGGCCATCTGAAAAAAGTGTAAAATCCAGAAAGGCAGGACAGGCCATGGAGAACTGGGAGCCTTGTTATGCTGATGGGCGGGATGTAAATTGCCAACAACCACTCGGGAGAAGTGTATGGTGTTTCCTGAAACATCTAAAAAACAAAGCAAAAGAACCTAGGGCACTTCCACTTATGGTCCTATAGCTTAGGGAAATTAAAATCAAAAAGACACAGCACCCCAAAGTTTGGGACGCCTCTGTTTACAAGAACCTCGTTTACAGTACAAGTTCAACATCACAGAAAGTGAAAAATGGATAAAGAAGTTGTGGTATTTACTTACAAAGCAATATCACTCAGCAATGAAATCTGTGTCATCAGGCCCTTAGCAGCACAATGAGTGGATTCAGGTATGATGATTCTAACTGAAGTAAGTCACACAGAAAAAGAAACATCATAAGATATCAGTAATACACGGAATGTAAACTTGGCTACACAGGAACTGAATTACAGAACAGAACAGGGACTCAGATTTAGAAAACCAACTTATGCTTGCTTAAGGGTAAAGGTGAGTTGGGGTGCTGCATAAAACCAGAGATTGAAATGAGCACAGATAAAGTTCCTTAAGCCAAATATGGAATAGACAAGAGCTACTCCTTGCTCAACGAAATGGACTCAACAACGCATATTAAACGCCTAAGAATGTACCTGACTTGTAAGTATCTTAAAACCTATGGATTGCTATGTCTCCAAAAGAGAATCAAGCATGTGTACAGGGGCATAAACGCAGCAGTGATAGGATTGGAGAGGTTGGGTGAGCAAATGAAGACCCTTTGAACTCATATTGCATGGTACCCATTCCACGTGTTTCAACTACCTAGGTTTAAGGTATTCTTCCTTCATCTAAAACATGCATGTGGAACCTAGAGTATGATCAACCATGTGATCGGGAGACGTGTTCAAATATGTCTCAGTTTTCGTACCCTGGTACTCGGGTGCAACATTCCAGACGCTTTACTAACACTCTCCCGACTTGGAGAGTCAGTCCCTTTAACCTCCTGTTTGGCCCAGTTTGCAATTTCTGCGGAAGATGAACAGGAATAGCGAGAACCAATGAGAGGCTAGCTGGAGGTGTCTGGACGGGCAAATTTAACTCTCATTTCCCACCAGGAAGAGGAATTAACCAAAGGCTCAGCGTGCCGTGCCGGAACCAGATTAGGGCCTGAAGCCATCCTGCGGTGTTGCGGCCAGGTCACAAGAAAGCGAGTTGAAGAAAGGAGCTCAGGGGCACTGTAATTCACAAACCTGCAGAGTTATAAATGACAGCTATCGTCCAAAAATAGACTGAAGTAAGGCTGCCAAGAGGACTTGAAAGCGGGGCAGAATTGCAGGAAACCGATTTCAGGAGGTAGACTGGAATTGCATTGAAAGCATAGGAAAAGAGGCAGAACGTCCACAGTGATGCCCTTGGCCAAAAAGGGCGTATGCGTTTTTTCTGAATATATTCAGGAAAAAACGCATACGCCCTTTTTGGCCAACCAAGCAAGCTTGCAAAGGAAATCTGCACTACAATGAAGTCTCACTTCCCCCCGGTCAAAAGGGCCATCTGAAAAAAGTGTAAAATCCAGAAAGGCAGGACAGGCCATGGAGAACTGGGAGCCTTGTTATGCTGATGGGCGGGATGTAAATTGCCAACAACCACTCGGGAGAAGTGTATGGTGTTTCCTGAAACATCTAAAAAACAAAGCAACAGAGCCTAGGGCACTTCCACTTATGGTCCTATAGCTTAGGGAATTCAAAATCAAAAAGACACAGCCACCCCAAAGTTTGGAACGGCTCTGTTTACAAGAACCTCGTTTACAGTACAAGTTCAACATCGCAGAAAGTGAAAAATGGATAAAGAAGTTGTGGTATTTACTTACAAAGCAATATCACTCAGCAATGAAATCTGTGTCATCAGGCCCTTAGCAGCACAATGAGTGGATTCAGGTATGATGATTCTAACTGAAATAAGTCACACAGAAAAAGAAACATCATAAGATATCAGTAATACACGGAATGTAAACTTGGCTACACAGGAACTGAATTACAGAACAGAACAGGGTCTCAAATTTAGAAAACCAACTTATGCTTGCTTAAGGGTAAAGGTGAGTTGGGGTGCTGCATAAAACCAGAGATTGAAATGAGCACAGATAAAGTTCCTTAAGCCAAATATGGAATAGACAAGAGCTACTCCTTGCTCAACGAAATGGACTCAACACCGCATATTAAACGCCTAAGAATGTACCTGACTAGTAAGTATCTTAAAACCTATGGATTGCTATGTCTCCGAAAGAGAATCAAGCATGTGTACAGGGGCATAAACGCAGCAGTGATAGGATTGGAGAGGTTCGGTGAGCAAATGAAGACCCTTTGAAGTCATATTGCATGGTACCCATTCCACGGGTTTCAACTACCCAGGTTTTAGGTATTCTTCCTTCAGCTAAAACATGCATATGGAACCCAAGTATGATCAACCACGTGAACGGGAGATGTGTTCAAATATGTCTCAGTTTTCCTCCCCTGGTACTCGGGTGCAACATTCCAGACGCTTTACTAACACTCTCCCCACTTGGAGAGTCAGTCCCTTTAACCTCCTGTTTGGCCCAGTTTGCAATTTCTGCGGAAGATGAACAGGAATAGTGAGAGCCAATGAGAGGCTAGCTGGAGGTGTCTGGACGGGCAAATTTAACTCTCATTTCCCACCAGGAAGAGGAAATAACCAAAGGCTCAGCGTGCCGTGCCGGAACCAGATTAGGGCCTGAAGCCATCCTGCGGTGTTGCGGCCAGCTCAAAAGAAAGCGAGTTGAAGAAAGGAGCTCAGGGGCACTGTAATTCACAAACCTGCAGAGTTATAAATGACAGCTATCGTCCAAAAATATACTGAAGTAAGGCTGCCAAGAGGACTTGAAAGCGGGGCAGAATTGCAGGAAACTGATTTCAGGAGGTAGACTGGAATTGCATTGAAAGCATAGGAAAAGAGGCAGAACGTCCAAATGATGCACTTGGCCAAAAAGGGCGTATGCGTTTTTTCCTGAATATATTCAGGAAAAAACGCATACGCCCTGTTTGGCCAACCAAGCAAGCTTGCAAAGGAAGTCTGCACTACAATGAAGTCTCACTTCCCCCCGGTCAAAAGGGCCATCTGAAAAAAGTGTAAAATCCAGAAAGGCAGGACAGGCCATGGAGAACTGGGAGCCTTGTTATGCTGATGGGCGGGATGTAAATTGCCAACAGACACTCGGGAGAAGTGTATGGTGTTTCCTGAAACATCTAAAAAACAAAGCAACAGAACCTAGGGCACTTCCACTTATGGTCCTATAGCTTAGGGAAATTAAAATCAAAAAGACACAGCCACCCCAAAGTTTGGAACGGCTCTGTTTACAAGAACCTCGTTTACAGTACAAGTTCAACATCGCAGAAAGTGAAAAATGGATAAAGAAGTTGTGGTATTTACTTACAAAGCAATATCACTCAGCAATGAAATCTGTGTCATCAGGCCCTTAGCAGCACAATGAGTGGATTCAGGTATGATGATTCTAACTGAAATAAGTCACACAGAAAAAGAAACATCATAAGATATCAGTAATACACGGAATGTAAACTTGGCTACACAGGAACTGAATTACAGAACAGAACAGGGTCTCAAATTTAGAAAACCAACTTATGCTTGCTTAAGGGTAAAGGTGAGTTGGGGTGCTGCATAAAACCAGAGATTGAAATGAGCACAGATAAAGTTCCTTAAGCCAAATATGGAATAGACAAGAGCTACTCCTTGCTCAACGAAATGGACTCAACACCGCATATTAAACGCCTAAGAATGTACCTGACTAGTAAGTATCTTAAAACCTATGGATTGCTATGTCTCCGAAAGAGAATCAAGCATGTGTACAGGGGCATAAACGCAGCAGTGATAGGATTGGGGAGGTTCGGTGAGCAAATGAAGACCCTTTGAAGTCATATTGCATGGTACCCATTCCACAGGTTTCACCTACCCAGGTTTAAGGTATTCTTCCTTCAGCTAAAACATGCATGTGGAACCCAGAGTATGATCAACCATGTGAACGGGAGACGTGTTCAAATATGTCTCAGTTTTCCTCCCCTGGTACTCGGGTGCAACATTCCAGATGCTTTACTAACACTCTCCCCACTTGGAGAGTCAGTCCCTTTAACCTCCTGTTTGGCCCAGTTTGCAATTTCTGCGGAAGATGAACAGGAATAGCGAGAACCAATGAGAGGCTAGCTGGAGGTGTCTGGACGGGCAAATTTAACTCTCATTTCCCACCAGGAAGAGGAATTAACCAAAGGCTCAGCATGCCGGACCGGAACCAGATTAGGGCCTGAAGCCATCCTGCGGTGTTGCGGCCAGGTCACAAGAAAGAGAGTTGAAGAAAGGAGCTCAGGGGCACTGTAATTCACAAACCTGCAGAGTTATAAATGACAGCTATCGTCCAAAAATATACTGAAGTAAGGCTGCAAAGAGGACTTGAAAGCGGGGCAGAATTGCAGGAAACCGATTTCAGGAGGTAGACTGGAATTGCATTGAAAGCATAGGAAAAGAGGCAGTACGTCCACAATGATGCACTTGGCCAAAAAGGGTGTATGCGTTTTTTCCTGAATATATTCAGGAAAAAACGCATACGCCCTTTTTGGCCAACCAAGCAAGCTTGCAAAGGAAATCTGCACGACAATGAAGTCTCACTTCCCCCCGGTCAAAAGGGCCATCTGAAAAAAGTGTAAAATCCAGAAAGGCAGGACAGGCCATGGAGAACTGGGAGCCTTGTTATGCTGATGGGCGGGATGTAAATTGCCAACAACCACTCGGGAGAAGTGTATGGTGTTTCCTGAAACATCTAAAAAACAAAGCAACAGAACCTAGGGCACTTCCACTTATGGTCCTATAGCTTAGGGAAATTAAAATCAAAAAGACACAGCCACCCCAAAGTTTGGAACGGCTCTGTTTACAAGAACCTCGTTTACAGTACAAGTTCAACATCGCAGAAAGTGAAAAATGGATAAAGAAGTTGTGGTATTTACTTACAAAGCAATATCACTCAGCAATGAAATCTGTGTCATCAGGCCCTTAGCAGCACAATGAGTGGATTCAGGTATGATGATTCTAACTGAAGTAAGTCACACAGAAAAAGAAACATCATAAGATATCAGTAATACACGGAATGGAAACTTGGCTACACAGGAACTGAATTACAGAACAGAACAGGGTCTCAAATTTAGAAAACCAACTTATGCTTGCTTAAGGGTAAAGATGAGTTGGGGTGCTGCATAAAACCAGAGATTGAAATGAGCACAGATAAAGTTCCTTAAGTCAAATATGGAATAGACAAGAGCTACTCCTTGCTCAACGAAATGGACTCAACACCGCATATTAAACGCCTAAGAATGTACCTGACTAGTAAGTATCTTAAAACCTATGGATTGCTATGTCTCCGAAAGAGAATCAAGCATGTGTACAGGGGCATAAACGCAGCAGTGATAGGATTGGAGAGGTTCGGTGAGCAAATGAAGACCCTTTGAAGTCATATTGCATGGTACCCATTCCACGGGTTTCAACTACCCAGATTTTAGGTATTCTTCCTTCAGCTAAAACATGCATGTGGAACCCAGAGTATGATCAACCATGTGATCGGGAGACGTGTTCAAATATGTCTCTGTTTTTGTACCCTGGTACTCGGGTGCAACATTCCAGACGCTTTACTAACACTCTCCCGACTTGGAGAGTCAGTGTCTTTAACCTCCTGTTTGGCCCAGTTTGCAATTTCTGCGGAAGATGAACAGGAATAGCGAGAACCAATGAGAGACTAGCTGGAGGTTTCTGGACGGGCAAATTTAACTCTCATTTCCCACCAGGAAGAGGAATTAACCAAAGGCTCAGCGTGCCGTGCCGGAACCAAATTAGGGCCTGAAGCCATCCTGCAGTGTTGCGGCCAGCTCACAAGAAAGCGAGTTGAAGAAAGGAGCTCAGGGGCACTGTAATTCACAAACCTGCAGAGTTATAAATGACAGCTATCGTCCAAAAATAGACTGAAGTAAGGCTGCCCAGAGGACTTGAAAGCGGGGCAGAATTGCAGGAAACCGATTTCAGGAGGTAGACTGGAATTGCATTGAAAGCATAGGAAAAGAGGCAGAACGTCCACAATGATGCACTTGGCCAAAAAGGGCGTATGCATTTTTTCCTGAATATATTCAGGAAAAAACGCATACGCACTTTTTGGCCAACCAAGCAAGCTTGCAAAGGAAATCTGCACTACAATGAAGTCTCACTTCCTCCCGGTCAAAAGGGCCATCTGAAAAAAGTGTAAAATACAGAAAGGCAGGACAGGCCATGGAGAACTGGGAGCCTTGTTATGGTGATGGGTGGGATGTAAATTGCCAACAACCACTCGGGAGAAGTGTATGGTGTTTCCTGAAACATCTAAAAAACAAAGCAACAGAGCCTAGGGCACTTCCACTTATGGTCCTATAGCTTAGGGAAATTAAAATCAAAAAGACACAGCCACCCCAAAGTTTGGGATGCCTCTGTTTACAGGAACCTCGTTTACAGTACAAGTTCAACATCGCAGAAAGTGAAAAATGGATAAAGAAGTTGTGGTATTTACTTACAAAGCAATATCACTCAGCAATGAAATCTGTGTCATCAGGCCCTTAGCAGCACAATGAGTGGATTCAGGTATGATGATTCTAACTGAAATAAGTCACACAGAAATAGAAACATCATAAGATATCAGTAATACACGGAATGTAAACTTGGCTACACAGGAACTGAATTACAGAACAGAACAGGGTCTCAAATTTAGAAAACCAACTTATGCTTGCTTAAGGGTAAAGGTGAGTTGGGGTGCTGCATAAAACCAGAGATTGAAATGAGCACAGATAAAGTTCCTTAAGCCAAATATGGAATAGACAAGAGCTACTCCTTGCTCAACGAAATGGACTCAACACCGCATATTAAACGCCTAAGAATGTACCTGACTAGTAAGTATCTTAAAACCTATGGATTGCTATGTCTCCGAAAGAGAATCAAGCATGTGTACAGGGGCATAAACGCAGCAGTGATAGGATTGGAGAGGTTCGGTGAGCAAATGAAGACCCTTTGAAGTCATATTGCATGGTACCCATTCCACGGGTTTCATCTACCCAGGTTTTAGGTATTCTTCCTTCAGCTAAAACATGCATGTGGAACCCAGAGTATGATCAACCATGTGAACGGGAGACGTGTTCAAATATGTCTCAGTTTTCCTCCCCTGGTACTCGGGTGCAACATTCCAGACGCTTTACTAACACTCTCCCCACTTGGAGAGTCAGTCCCTTTAACCTCCTGTTTGGCCCAGTTTGCAATTTCTGCGGAAGATGAACAGGAATAGCGAGAACCAATGAGAGACTAGCTGGAGGTGTCTGGACGGGCAAATTTAACTCTCATTTCCCACCAGGAAGAGGAAATAACCAAAGGCTCAGCGTGCCGTGCTGGAACCAGATTAGGGCCTGAAGCCATCCTGCGGTGTTGCGGCCAGGTCACAAAAAAGCGAGTTGAAGAAAGGAGCTCAGGGGCTCTGTAATTCACAAACCTGCAGAGTTATAAATGACAGCTATCGTCCAAAAATAGACTGAAGTAAGGCTGCCAAGAGGACTTCAAAGCGGGGCATAATTGCAGGAAACCGATTTCAGGAGGTAGACTGGAATTGCATTGAATGCATAGGAAAAGAGGCAGAACGTCCACAATGATGCACTTGGCCAAAAAGGGCGTATGCGTTTTTTCCTGAATATATTCAGGAAAAAACGCATACGCCCTTTTTGGCCAACCAAGCAAGCTTGCAAAGGAAATCTGCACTACAATGAAGTCTCACTTCCCCCCGGTCAAAAGGGCCATCTGAAAAAAGTGTAAAATCCAGAAAGGCAGGACAGGCCATGGAGAACTGGGAGCCTTGTTATGCTGATGGGCGGGATGTAAATTGCCAACAACCACTCGGGAGAAGTGTATGGTGTTTCCTGAAACATCTAAAAAACAAAGCAACAGAGCCTAGGGCACTTCCACTTATGGTCCTATAGCTTAGGGAAATTAAAATCAAAAAGACACAGCCACCCCAAAGTTTGGAACGGCTCTGTTTACAAGAACCTCGTTTACAGTACAAGTTCAACATCGCAGAAAGTGAAAAATGGATAAAGAAGTTGTGGTATTTACTTACAAAGCAATATCACTCAGCAATGAAATCTGTGTCATCAGGCCCTTAGCAGCACAATGAGTGGATTCAGGTATGATGATTCTAACTGAAATAAGTCACACAGAAAAAGAAACATCATAAGATATCAGTAATACACGGAATGTAAACTTGGCTACACAGGAACTAAATTACAGAACAGAACAGGGTCTCAAATTTAGAAAACCAACTTATGCTTGCTTAAGGGTAAAGGTGAGTTGGGGTGCTGCATAAAACCAGAGATTGAAATGAGCACAGATAAAGTTCCTTAAGCCAAATATGGAATAGACAAGAGCTACTCCTTGCTCAACGAAATGGACTCAACACCGCATATTAAACGCCTAAGAATGTACCTGACTAGTAAGTATCTTAAAACCTATGGATTGTTATGTCTCCGAAAGAGAATCAAGCATGTGTACAGGGGCATAAACGCAGCAGTGATAGGATTGGGGAGGTTCGGTGAGCAAATGAAGACCCTTTGAAGTCATATTGCATGGTACCCATTCCACAGGTTTCACCTACCCAGGTTTAAGGTATTCTTCCTTCAGCTAAAACATGCATGTGGAACCCAGAGTATGATCAACCATGTGAACGGGAGACGTGTTCAAATATGTCTCAGTTTTCCTCCCCTGGTACTCGGGTGCAACATTCCAGATGCTTTACTAACACTCTCCCCACTTGGAGAGTCAGTCCCTTTAACCTCCTGTTTGGCCCAGTTTGCAATTTCTGCGGAAGATGAACAGGAATAGCGAGAACCAATGAGAGGCTAGCTGGAGGTGTCTGGACGGGCAAATTTAACTCTCATTTCCCACCAGGAAGAGGAATTAACCAAAGGCTCAGCATGCCGGGCCGGAACCAGATTAGGGCCTGAAGCCATCCTGCGGTGTTGCGGCCAGGTCACAAGAAAGAGAGTTGAAGAAAGGAGCTCAGGGGCACTGTAATTCACAAACCTGCAGAGTTATAAATGACAGCTATCGTCCAAAAATATACTGAAGTAAGGCTGCAAAGAGGACTTGAAAGCGGGGCAGAATTGCAGGAAACCGATTTCAGGAGGTAGACTGGAATTGCATTGAAAGCATAGGAAAAGAGGCAGTACGTCCACAATGATGCACTTGGCCAAAAAGGGTGTATGCGTTTTTTCCTGAATATATTCAGGAAAAAACGCATACGCCCTTTTTGGCCAACGAAGCAAGCTTGCAAAGGAAATCTGCACGACAATGAAGTCTCACTTCCCCCCGGTCAAAAGGGCCATCTGAAAAAAGTGTAAAATCCAGAAAGGCAGGACAGGCCATGGAGAACTGGGAGCCTTGTTATGCTGATGGGCGGGATGTAAATTGCCAACAACCACTCGGGAGAAGTGTATGGTGTTTCCTGAAACATCTAAAAAACAAAGCAACAGAACCTAGGGCACTTCCACTTATGGTCCTATAGCTTAGGGAAATTAAAATCAAAAAGACACAGCCACCCCAAAGTTTGGAACGGCTCTGTTTACAAGAACCTCGTTTACAGTACAAGTTCAACATCGCAGAAAGTGAAAAATGGATAAAGAAGTTGTGGTATTTACTTACAAAGCAATATCACTCAGCAATGAAATCTGTGTCATCAGGCCCTTAGCAGCACAATGAGTGGATTCAGGTATGATGATTCTAACTGAAGTAAGTCACACAGAAAAAGAAACATCATAAGATATCAGTAATACACGGAATGGAAACTTGGCTACACAGGAACTGAATTACAGAACAGAACAGGGTCTCAAATTTAGAAAACCAACTTATGCTTGCTTAAGGGTAAAGGTGAGTTGGGGTGCTGCATAAAACCAGAGATTGAAATGAGCACAGATAAAGTTCCTTAAGTCAAATATGGAATAGACAAGAGCTACTCCTTGCTCAACGAAATGGACTCAACACCGCATATTAAACGCCTAAGAATGTACCTGACTAGTAAGTATCTTAAAACCTATGGATTGCTATGTCTCCGAAAGAGAATCAAGCATGTGTACAGGGGCATAAACGCAGCAGTGATAGGATTGGAGAGGTTCGGTGAGCAAATGAAGACCCTTTGAAGTCATATTGCATGGTACCCATTCCACGGGTTTCAACTACCCAGGTTTTAGGTATTCTTCCTTCAGCTAAAACATGCATGTGGAACCCAGAGTATGATCAACCATGTGATCGGGAGACGTGTTCAAATATGTCTCTGTTTTTGTACCCTGGTACTCGGGTGCAACATTCCAGACGCTTTACTAACACTCTCCCGACTTGGAGAGTCAGTGTCTTTAACCTCCTGTTTGGCCCAGTTTGCAATTTCTGCGGAAGATGAACAGGAATAGCGAGAACCAATGAGAGACTAGCTGGAGGTTTCTGGACGGGCAAATTTAACTCTCATTTCCCACCAGGAAGAGGAATTAACCAAAGGCTCAGCGTGCCGTGCCGGAACCAGATTAGGGCCTGAAGCCATCCTGCGGTGTTGCGGCCAGCTCACAAGAAAGCGAGTTGAAGAAAGGAGCTCAGGGGCACTGTAATTCACAAACCTGCAGAGTTATAAATGACAGCTATCGTCCAAAAATAGACTGAAGTAAGGCTGCCCAGAGGACTTGAAAGCGGGGCAGAATTGCAGGAAACCGATTTCAGGAGGTAGACTGGAATTGCATTGAAAGCATAGGAAAAGAGGCAGAACGTCCACAATGATGCACTTGGCCAAAAAGGGCGTATGCATTTTTTCCTGAATATATTCAGGAAAAAACGCATACGCACTTTTTGGCCAACCAAGCAAGCTTGCAAAGGAAATCTGCACTACAATGAAGTCTCACTTCCTCCCGGTCAAAAGGGCCATCTGAAAAAAGTGTAAAATACAGAAAGGCAGGACAGGCCATGGAGAACTGGGAGCCTTGTTATGGTGATGGGTGGGATGTAAATTGCCAACAACCACTCGGGAGAAGTGTATGGTGTTTCCTGAAACATCTAAAAAACAAAGCAACAGAGCCTAGGGCACTTCCACTTATGGTCCTATAGCTTAGGGAAATTAAAATCAAAAAGACACAGCCACCCCAAAGTTTGGGACGCCTCTGTTTACAGGAACCTCGTTTACAGTACAAGTTCAACATCGCAGAAAGTGAAAAATGGATAAAGAAGTTGTGGTATTTACTTACAAAGCAATATCACTCAGCAATGAAATCTGTGTCATCAGGCCCTTAGCAGCACAATGACTGGATTCAGGTATGATGATTCTAACTGAAATAAGTCACACAGAAATAGAAACATCATAAGATATCAGTAATACACGGAATGTAAACTTGGCTACACAGGAACTGAATTACAGAACAGAACAGGGTCTCAAATTTAGAAAACCAACTTATGCTTGCTTAAGGGTAAAGGTGAGTTGGGGTGCTGCATAAAACCAGAGATTGAAATGAGCACAGATAAAGTTCCTTAAGCCAAATATGGAATAGACAAGAGCTACTCCTTGCTCAACGAAATGGACTCAACACCGCATATTAAACGCCTAAGAATGTACCTGACTAGTAAGTATCTTAAAACCTATGGATTGCTATGTCTCCGAAAGAGAATCAAGCATGTGTACAGGGGCATAAACGCAGCAGTGATAGGATTGGAGAGGTTCGGTGAGCAAATGAAGACCCTTTGAAGTCATATTGCATGGTACCCATTCCACGGGTTTCATCTACCCAGGTTTTAGGTATTCTTCCTTCAGCTAAAACATGCATGTGGAACCCAGAGTATGATCAACCATGTGAACGGGAGACGTGTTCAAATATGTCTCAGTTTTCCTCCCCTGGTACTCGGGTGCAACATTCCAGACGCTTTACTAACACTCTCCCCACTTGGAGAGTCAGTCCCTTTAACCTCCTGTTTGGCCCAGTTTGCAATTTCTGCGGAAGATGAACAGGAATAGCGAGAACCAATGAGAGACTAGCTGGAGGTGTCTGGACGGGCAAATTTAACTCTCATTTCCCACCAGGAAGAGGAAATAACCAAAGGCTCAGCGTGCCGTGCTGGAACCAGATTAGGGCCTGAAGCCATCCTGCGGTGTTGCGGCCAGGTCACAAAAAAGCGAGTTGAAGAAAGGAGCTCAGGGGCTCTGTAATTCACAAACCTGCAGAGTTATAAATGACAGCTATCGTCCAAAAATAGACTGAAGTAAGGCTGCCAAGAGGACTTCAAAGCGGGGCATAATTGCAGGAAACCGATTTCAGGAGGTAGACTGGAATTGCATTGAATGCATAGGAAAAGAGGCAGAACGTCCACAATGATGCACTTGGCCAAAAAGGGCGTATGCGTTTTTTCCTGAATATATTCAGGAAAAAACGCATACGCCCTTTTTGGCCAACCAAGCAAGCTTGCAAAGGAAATCTGCACTACAATGAAGTCTCACTTCCCCCCGGTCAAAAGGGCCATCTGAAAAAAGTGTAAAATCCAGAAAGGCAGGACAGGCCATGGAGAACTGGGAGCCTTGTTATGCTGATGGGCGGGATGTAAATTGCCAACAACCACTCGGGAGAAGTGTATGGTGTTTCCTGAAACATCTAAAAAACAAAGCAACAGAGCCTAGGGCACTTCCACTTATGGTCCTATAGCTTAGGGAAATTAAAATCAAAAAGACACAGCCACCCCAAAGTTTGGAACGGCTCTGTTTACAAGAACCTCGTTTACAGTACAAGTTCAACATCGCAGAAAGTGAAAAATGGATAAAGAAGTTGTGGTATTTACTTACAAAGCAATATCACTCAGCAATGAAATCTGTGTCATCAGGCCCTTAGCAGCACAATGAGTGGATTCAGGTATGATGATTCTAACTGAAATAAGTCACACAGAAAAAGAAACATCATAAGATATCAGTAATACACGGAATGTAAACTTGGCTACACAGGAACTGAATTACAGAACAGAACAGGGTCTCAAATTTAGAAAACCAACTTATGCTTGCTTAAGGGTAAAGGTGAGTTGGGGTGCTGCATAAAACCAGAGATTGAAATGAGCACAGATAAAGTTCCTTAAGCCAAATATGGAATAGACAAGAGCTACTCCTTGCTCAACGAAATGGACTCAACACCGCATATTAAACGCCTAATAATGTACCTGACTAGTAAGTATCTTAAAACCTATGGATTGCTATGTCTCCGAAAGAGAATCAAGCATGTGTACAGGGGCATAAACGCAGCAGTGATAGGATTGGGGAGGTTCGGTGAGCAAATGAAGACCCTTTGAAGTCATATTGCATGGTACCCATTCCACAGGTTTCACCTACCCAGGTTTAAGGTATTCTTCCTTCAGCTAAAACATGCATGTGGAACCCAGAGTATGATCAACCATGTGAACGGGAGACGTGTTCAAATATGTCTCAGTTTTCCTCCCCTGGTACTCGGGTGCAACATTCCAGATGCTTTACTAACACTCTCCCCACTTGGAGAGTCAGTCCCTTTAACCTCCTGTTTGGCCCAGTTTGCAATTTCTGCGGAAGATGAACAGGAATAGCGAGAACCAATGAGAGGCTAGCTGGAGGTGTCTGGACGGGCAAATTTAACTCTCATTTCCCACCAGGAAGAGGAATTAACCAAAGGCTCAGCATGCCGGGCCGGAACCAGATTAGGGCCTGAAGCCATCCTGCGGTGTTGCGGCCAGGTCACAAGAAAGAGAGTTGAAGAAAGGAGCTCAGGGGCACTGTAATTCACAAACCTGCAGAGTTATAAATGACAGCTATCGTCCAAAAATATACTGAAGTAAGGCTGCCAAGAGGACTTGAAAGCGGGGCAGAATTGCAGGAAACCGATTTCAGGAGGTAGACTGGAATTGCATTGAAAGCATAGGAAAAGAGGCAGAACGTCCACAATGATGCACTTGGCCAAAAAGGGTGTATGCGTTTTTTCCTGAATATATTCAGGAAAAAACGCATACGCCCTTTTTGGCCAACCAAGCAAGCTTGCAAAGGAAATCTGCACGACAATGAAGTCTCACTTCCCCCCGGTCAAAAGGGCCATCTGAAAAAAGTGTAAAATCCAGAAAGGCAGGACAGGCCATGGAGAACTGGGAGCCTTGTTATGCTGATGGGCGGGATGTAAATTGCCAACAACCACTCGGGAGAAGTGTATGGTGTTTCCTGAAACATCTAAAAAACAAAGCAACAGAACCTAGGGCACTTCCACTTATGGTCCTATAGCTTAGGGAAATTAAAATCAAAAAGACACAGCCACCCCAAAGTTTGGAACGGCTCTGTTTACAAGAACCTCGTTTACAGTACAAGTTCAACATCGCAGAAAGTGAAAAATGGATAAAGAAGTTGTGGTATTTACTTACAAAGCAATATCACTCAGCAATGAAATCTGTGTCATCAGGCCCTTAGCAGCACAATGAGTGGATTCAGGTATGATGATTCTAACTGAAGTAAGTCACACAGAAAAAGAAACATCATAAGATATCAATAATACACGGAATGGAAACTTGGCTACACAGGAACTGAATTACAGAACAGAACAGGGTCTCAAATTTAGAAAACCAACTTATGCTTGCTTAAGGGTAAAGATGAGTTGGGGTGCTGCATAAAACCAGAGATTGAAATGAGCACAGATAAAGTTCCTTAAGTCAAATATGGAATAGACAAGAGCTACTCCTTGCTCAACGAAATGGACTCAACACCGCATATTAAACGCCTAAGAATGTACCTGACTAGTAAGTATCTTAAAACCTATGGATTGCTATGTCTCCGAAAGAGAATCAAGCATGTGTACAGGGGCATAAACGCAGCAGTGATAGGATTGGGGAGGTTCGGTGAGCAAATGAAGACCCTTTGAAGTCATATTGCATGGTACCCATTCCACGGGTTTCAACTACCCAGGTTTTAGGTATTCTTCCTTCAGCTAAAACATGCATGTGGAACCCAAGTATGATCAACCATGTGAACGGGAGACGTGTTCAAATATGTCTCAGTTTTCCTCCCCTGGTACTCGGGTGCAACATTCCAGACGCTTTACTAACACTCTCCCCACTTGGAGAGTCAGCGCCTTTAACCTCCTGTTTGGCACAGTTTGCAATTTCTGCGGAAGATGAACAGGAATAGCGAGAACCAATGAGAGGCTAGCTGGAGGTGTCTGGACGGGCAAATTTAACTCTCATTTCCCACCAGGAAGAGGAAATAACCAAAGGCTCAGTGTGCCGTACCGGAACCAGATTAGGGCCTGAAGCCATCCTGCGGTGTTGCGGCCAGCTCACAAGAAAGCGAGTTGAAGAAAGGAGCTCAGGGGCACTGTAATTCACAAACCTGCAGAGTTATAAATGACAGCTATCGTCCAAAAATAGACTGAAGTAAGGCTGCCAAGAGGACTTGAAAGCGGGGCAGAATTGCAGGAAACCGATTTTAGGAGGTAGACTGGAATTGCATTGAATGCATAGGAAAAGAGGCAGAACGTCCACAATGATGCACTTGGCCAAAAAGGGCATATGCGTTTTTTCCTGAATATATTCAGGAAAAAACGCATACGCCCTTTTTGGCCAACCAAGCAAGCTTGCAAAGGAAATCTGCACTACAATGAAGTCTCACTTCCCCCCGGTCAAAAGGGCCATCTGAAAAAAGTGTAAAATCCAGAAAGGCAGGACAGGCCATGGAGAACTGGGAGCCTTGTTATGCTGATGGGCGGGATGTAAATTGCCAACAACCACTTGGGAGAAGTGTATGGTGTTTCCTGAAACATCTAAAAAACAAAGCAACAGAGCCTAGGGCACTGCCACTTATGGTCCTAAGGCTTAGGGAATTTAAAATCAAAAAGACACAGCCACCCCAAAGTTTGGAACGGCTCTGTTTACAAGAACCTCGTTTACAGTACAAGTTCAACATCGCAGAAAGTGAAAAATGGATAAAGAAGTTGTGGTATTTACTTACAAAGCAATATCACTCAGCAATGAAATCTGTGTCATCAGGCCCTTAGCAGCACAATGAGTGGATTCAGGTATGATGATTCTAACTGAAATAAGTCACACAGAAAAAGAAACATCATAAGATATCAGTAATACATGGAATGTAAACTTGGCTACACAGGAACTGAATTACAGAACAGAACAGGGTCTCAAATTTAGAAAACCAACTTATGCTTGCTTAAGGGTAAAGGTGAGTTGGGGTGCTGCATAAAACCAGAGATTGAAATGAGCACAGATAAAATTCCTTAAGCCAAATATGGAATAGACAAGAGCTACTCCTTGCTCAACGAAATGGACTCAAAACCCCATATTAAACCCCTAAGAATGTACCTGACTAGTAAGTATCTTAAAACCTATGGATTGCTATGTCTCCAAAAGAGTATCAAGCATGTGTACAGGGGCATAAACGCAGCAGTGATAGGATTGGAGAGGTTCGGTGAGCAAATGAAGACCCTTTGAAGTCATATTGCATGGTACCCATTCCACGGGTTTCAACTACCCAGGTTTAAGGTATTCTTCCTTCAGCTAAAACATGCATGTGGAACCTAGAGTATGATCAACCATGTGATCGGGAGACGTGTTCAAATATGTCTCAGTTTTCCTCCCCTGGTACTCGGGTGCAACATTCCAGACGCTTTACTAACACTC